>NW_028230448.1:11951740-12269022 GCF_043228905.1 Azolla caroliniana
GAGAAAGAGAGAGAGCCCTGATCGATGTAGCTCAGTTGGTAAGGTTGCCCAATGGAGACTAGGTGGCCATGGGTTCAACCCCAGCATTCCATAGGGGCATCTATTCGTGAAACGGATATATATATGGTGTAATAGAGAGGGGAGAAAATAGAGATATATATATATATGGTCTAATAGAGAGGTGAGAAATTTGGGTTTCGAACCCAAGATGTAGTGGTAGTAGGGTAAGCTAATTACAATAAAAGGAGAGAGAGATGACCAAGACATATCCAACTTACCATCGATGTCCCATACTTACACATATTATTAGGATGTGTAGCGATATAGTGACATAAAATACATAGTTAGTGAGGATTGAACCTACAACCTCACATAAACAAGATATCATGCTCAACCATTTTGATATGAGTATATATTTGTATTGTACTTGATCTAGAAATACTCTCTAGTCACATACCTCTAGAAAGTTCTAGAGGGTTCTAGAATAATTCGTGACTGGTGTTGAGTCCCTTCAACCTTGATGTGTCATTGATTGGTGTTGAATCCCTTCAAAGGGACCATGGAGGTTACAAGTATTTATACTATGAGTTGAAGTACATGTACATTAGAATATTCTAGAACCCTCTAGAACCGTTTAGTTCTACAACTTTCTAGAGGTATGTATGTAGAGAGTATTTGTAGATCAAGTACATTATAAACAAATACATGCTCATATCAAAATGGTTGAGCATGATATCTTGTTGACGCAAGGTTGCAAGTTTAATCCTCACCAACTATGTATTTTATGTCACTCTATCGTGACATGATGACTAGTACCTTAGAATAGGTAACACGATCATTGTTCACGACTAAAGCCTAGCCCGCACCATTGGTATCTCAAGACCAATGATGAACTTTAACACACATAAATACCCCAAGGAATGTGTGATTAGGCTTGTTATGTCAAGAAGCTTGACTTGTTCCCTCACAACCCAATGATTCCACTAACAAGTACAGAAAGAAGATGAACAAATGCAATAACTGACCGAAGCTTCTTCAGATGTCGTCGGCTTGTGTGAATCAGTAAAGAAGCGTCTAAGAGAGTACCTCCTTGGAGACTGATAGTCTTTCGGATGGGTATGGTAAGATTGGGCTAGCCGGTTTGAATACGGTCGTACTCGGTACGTCCATAATTCAAGTGTTCGGATGGGTCGAAGTCGAATCTGTTGAACGACTCGACTGGGTCAAATCAGTTGATCTATTCGACTAGGTCAAGTTAGTTCCGTTCGACTGGGCCGAACTGGGAAATGAGGTTTCGGCTACCCGTAAAGTCGACCTCATATTCTATGTTGGACCATTAAGAAGAGTTGGCACATCTGAAAAGGCGACTCTTCTTAACTCAATCGGCCTTTCGGCCGCCTTGTGCATTTTTACTCTTAGAAGACGACATTTGAACTTCTGACAACTCGTCGTGTCTCCGGGTTCCAAAGTTGGTAGTTGAAATTGTCGTCAGGTTCATAAACTAAGTAAATACATTTTCTTGACCTTGGCTCAAGTTTTCGGCATTCATTTTTCGGCACAAGTGCAAATGAAAATCCACAGCTTTCCATAATCTGGTCTTTTGCCGATCCAGACCTCTTGCGGAATTTGAAGTCCAAGAGGCGTACTCGGAAATGTATTGATAATGTGCATTGCAGTGAGTAGTGCCTCGGCCCAGAAACAATTGGAAAGTCTGACATGATGCAACATGGAGAAAATTCGCTCCTTAATTGTCCAATTCATTCTTTTTGCAATTTCATTTTGCTCTGGACTATATGGAGTTGTGTATTCTCGTCTAATGCCACGTTCTCAACAAAATCTGACAAATTCGTTTGATTTATACTCCCTGCCATTGTGCGACTATAAGCATTTCAGCTTTTGGCCAGTTTGATTCTCAACCATCACGAGCCACTCTGAGAAGATCATGAACACACAATCTTTTGTTCTAGCTGGATAGGGCCACATCTTGCTAGTCATGTCATCAATGAATGTAACGAAATAAGACGCGTCGCCAAGAGACTAATGTGGCATAGGGCCACAAATGTTTGAATGGACTAATTCGAGTGGCGCTTTGACTCTCTCGGCTCTTTGGTTGGATGTGAGGCGACAACTTGCTTGCCATACTGGAAGTGCTCCCAAAATTGATAGTCGGAGAAGGAGAGCTTAGGGATGTAGCCTTGCTCAGGTGGCCAAGTCATCCATGCGAAAGGGACGACATCAGGATATTGACCAGAAATAAGTCACCCTCTCTGAGTGTGACA
Source organism: Azolla caroliniana (assembly GCF_043228905.1). Taxonomy (NCBI): domain Eukaryota; kingdom Viridiplantae; phylum Streptophyta; class Polypodiopsida; order Salviniales; family Salviniaceae; genus Azolla; species Azolla caroliniana. The sequence goes on from NW_028230448.1 coordinate 11,954,020, forward strand.
TACAATGGGTACAATGAATGCACCTTCAACCCCCAAGCAAGCAAGAGGTTGCCTCTTTGGAGCGTTCACCATCCTGACGAGAAGTCAACACAAATGTAGTCATCATCAAGTTGTCCCACTGAAATTAGCGGCCTCGTGAGCTCTAGGACGTCTCGAACCTTGTGTAGTACTAAAGTAGAACCACTCGGAAAACTCCACGTGGTTTTTCCCATTCGGGTTTTCCACACTAAAATCTTGTGTCATTGTATCGTTTCGTTACTATTTCTTCGTTTTCTGTCTGAGCGTTGTCTTACTCATTTCTCTGCACCCAAATACGTACACGAGAAAGCGGTTGGGGCCGGTTATGATCCTAACAGTAGCCTCTTTCTTTGATCCAGTAGTTCCGTTTGTATAAACAACCTCATCCTTGAAAAGCTCTAACTAGATTCCTCTTTAGAGTTGAAAGATCCAGTAGTTCCGTTTGTATAAACAACCTCATCCTTGAAAAGCTCTAACTAGATTCCTCTTTAGAGTTTACTCCAATAAATTGCTTTGGTTTTTGTGGGTAGCCTCCTTCTCTAACCCATTAGTTTTGTTGGGATAGATAGCCTCATGATTTCTTTAAGTGCTCTATCTCTAACTAGATTCCCCCATCAAGTAAATATCCTCTTACTTGCAACGTCACCCTATAGGAGTATATGCCCTAATCAATTAGTTTTGTTTGAATAGATATCCTCGTGTCCTCTTCCATGAGTAGATGCTTTAATCCATTACTTTTTTTTGGATAGATAGCCTCATATGGTTAGCTTTGACTAGATTCCCCCACTAAGTAAGCATCTTACATGAGTAGATACAGATCACACTCTTGGCATGTTAGAAATTTCAACACATGACCTCTTTGATGACAATACGTAACCATATTAGGATACATCATCTTATACATAATATTCGTGTAACATTTATATATTACGTAGAATATATAGGTAATGCTATGAAATGTCATCACCTTGCACATGTTAATGCATGATCACCAAGTGGTATGCTTGCATGAATGTGAAGTGGCAATCATTCATGCATACAAGATGGTGAACATGCATGTGTCTAAACTATGTTATATTAGCATGTGTTTGAGTATTGATGAACCATTCTACTTAAACGTTAGTCTTACATATTCTTGTGCATCTTGTTAATACATTGTCAATGTCTTGCTATTTTGCTCTCATTTCTCTCTTCCATTCTCTGATTTAATTAGATATTGTTCTTAGCCACAACCTTGACAATTTGACCTAAGATAAACCCTTCCTCTTCATTGTTTTCCTTAATAACTTCTCACGCTATCTTCTCATAACCATGGCAGTAGTAAGTGACCAATAATATATATGCATACGGAGGCTCTAGAACACTTAACAACCAAGTTCACATCCTTGGAGCAATAGAATCAAAGGCCTCTACAAAACTTACAATAAGTGAATGCTGAGAAAGCTAAATAACATGAGGTATTAACTTAGAGGGTTCATCAACTTAAAGTGTCATTAATATATTTGCGAAAACAATGTTTGGGAGCACCAATTCACCAACAAAGAGCTCAAGATAAGTCTCCTAGTAAAGTTTGATGGTGCTTGGTCACACTTTCATTAGGATTCCTAAACTAGGAGCACCTAGTATTACAAAGGCATCCCACTCAATATCCAACTAATTCAACATGACTAAGGTTGGCGAGGACTCTATTGACAAGTACAACGGTAACTGTGTTGGCGTCATTACTCAAGAAAAGGTTCACTATTAGATTATTTTGATGAGGTTATTAAGGAATTTAAAGCTTGTTTTGGTGATACAAATAGTAAGAGACTAAGTATCAGTAAGATTCAAAGTTTAGGACAAGGAGACCACCTCTAATTGAGCAACATTCCATCCTAGATCGAAGCAAACATATACATAGGTGACAAAGTTACCATCATCTTGTCCTCATTGTCCTAAACGTCAAGTTAACTAGCAAGTGTGAGTACTTATAAATCTAATCTTGATTCTCCAATTACATCTAGCAATCAAAGCAACCTGAGCACATCATCAAATTGGTTTGAAGTTCTTATTCAACTTGATGAGCTGTTAAACAAGTAAATCCAGCCAAAATAGGCGCCATTTAGTTGGATAACCTAGAATTTATAGAGTTAGTCCATAATAACGGTTCCGTTTTGTCGTATTGAGTTAGTAGAGGATTTCAGGCACAAGTTGAATTGTACCTCTAGATATAATTGAGTCCTTGACTCTCCTCTCTTAGTTCACAACCCAATCCTTGCTTCATGGGTCGAAACTTTGCCATGGCACGTAAAATATTATTGAAAACACTGTCGTCCAACATCTCGCACAATCATAGATGTCGACATGTTACCTTTGGCAACATAATTGAATAGTTTGAGATAATTTGTGAAATTCTTGGTGATCTAGCTTGTGTGATTTCATTCAATCTCATTCATACTCCCGAATATTTGAATGTCCTGGAACTACCTTCCTTTGATCTTTAGAATCTAGGGATTGATTGCAAAAATGAGATATTTTAGAATCCCACAAAAACCATATATCGAACTTGCATATATCATCGAACTCAAGTCTAGTGTGTCATTAGATCTTAGCAATCTCTCTCCAAGGGATATGGAAAGAAGGAAGAAAAGAAGAAATGTTTAATTTGTTGTAATAATAATGCCAACCTCGAGTTTAGAAAAGCTAGATATCTTAGCTTCAACCAAGTATCAAGAATTCAAAGATTTATTCCATAAGGTTAAGGCTAGTAGGCTCCCAAACCATCAAACTTACCATTTTCCTATCAATCTTCAACCAGGAAAAGATCTGTTGTGGGGACAAATCTATAATTTAGCACCAATAGAGCTCTAAGGTTCTTAGAGACAATATTGATAATAAATTAACAACTGGATTCATTCAACATTCCAAATATCTTGTGCCAAATTTTTCTGTTAAGAAGAAAGTATGCCTTGGCTTTAATCTCTAACCAAATCAATGGAGCTACATTTCTTCTCGATCTCCGCCCTCATATTCACCTTTATCCAGTGTGTAAAAAATCAAAATGTGTGGTTGATTTGTGAGTTTGCACACTTATTGATTGAATATGTGAGCCTAAATATCATCATAGTGGAACCTATTGAATACGGTAATATAATGGACGTATTCACATTACCCCATTGGACACACCAGATTAGGTTGTTTATGTAAATAACATAAAGGGCAGTTGCCCTAGTTTTGGTTAGTATATAACCAGCATGTAACCTAGTTTCTATGGATGATGCCACCGTTCTTGTTGTAATAGATTTTGAATAATACAGTGTATTATTGTGCGCTGCTTAGTTTTCCCTCTCTCGCACTCCTTTGTTCAAGTTAATCTTGCAGTTTGTCTTTGTTTTCTTTTTGTTCGTTTGTTCCATATCCATCAATTCGGCTCGATCATATTTTGAGTAAACCAGTTGGTTGTACCCTTTCTCTTGATGGTAGTCACCTCAATAAAGACTTTCGACCAATCGACTCTTGTCAAAGAAATGGCTTCCACATCCGACTCGTCAAACATGAGTCTCCGAAAGTTCAATGACACGAACTTCAATTTTTGGAAAGAGCAAATGCAGGATTGCCTGATTGTGAAGTGTCAAATCGACGCTATTGAGAATGAAATTGCAGACTAGATGAATACAAGCCAAACGAGTGGATGAAGCTCGATTGTATAGCTCGTGCCACAATTCAGATGCATTTGTCCAAATCAGTCTATTATACTGTTCAATCTTGTTCGATAGCCTATGAGCTATGGAAGATGTTGTCAGACACATATGAAAAAAAGGTGGTTGCCATAAAGATAAATATCTTATTCGATGCCTCTACAATCTTTAGATGAAAGAATCCGATTCGCTCCATGCACACCTTAATGAATACGAGAGCATCAATTCCCAATTTTTGGCTTAGGGGATGACGATTGATGATGAGATGAAAGCTCTCTTGTTAATGAGCAATCTTCCCCCTTCATGGGAAACATTCGTCACGACTGTGAGTAACACATCGGCTACGACTGTCAAGTACTCCAAGATTACGAACTCCATCTTGTCAGAAGGCGCTCCGAGGAAATCATTCATACATGACTCAACTAGTGATGCCTACATAGTACAAAGTTCGGCTGACCGATCGAACAATTGAGGAAGAAGTTCTTCCCGAATGTTGACTAGCTCTAGAGGTCGAAGTAAGTCTAGAGATACTCGAACTTGCAATTACTACAAGAATCCTGGACACATAGAAGCCAAATGTCGTGTTCTCAAGGCCAAGAACAAAAAAAGTTCAGAAAGCTGAGCACAAAGTCAGTTGAACAAAGGAAGTAAATTTTGTTGATGCAACCTCCTTTGTTGGCCCTTCGATCAAAGCTCTTTCAACTGACCTGAATATATTGATGATAGAAAATATGGTCGAGTCGGACGTTCTGTACTTGACCGAAGAAGCCACAAGTTGGCTTCTCAATTCGGGCCCCTCTTTTCATGTGACCTCTCATCAATAACAATTTCGGCAATATTAAGCTCAGAATGTCGACTCAGTCCGAGTGAGCAATTCACAACATTGTGCCATAGTCGGCATCGACACGGTAGAACTTAATATACATTTGAGTCTTTTATCTTCTATCTATCTTGTGTCCCTTCTCGCGCGCGCGCGCACACACACACACACACACACACCACACATCTAATCTATTCCACCAAACATAATTATTTACATGGTATCAAAACACATTGGTAGTTCGATCTAGCTCATCCACATGTGAAATCCCCATCGGTTCCATAACCGAGAAATGTGCATTTTGTTTCATGGGGTGCCCACTTGGTCCTTTTCTCCTGGGGATAAATGTGTAAGCTTCGCATCCGAAAATTCAAAGCCTTTCGTAGGTCGGTTGTGTGGGAAACAGGTCCCTCCAGATGGGAAGAGGAGAATCGAGTTGATGAGTAACTCAACTGAGGCCAAAACCGAAATTGAGGATATAGCCAACTCGGGACACTATATTTGTAAATAGTCGAAATGTGCCCCATGTGGGCTATGTATGTAAATAGCCATAAAGTTGTATAAGTATAAATACAACTAGGGCAAACTTTAGTAAGGTGTAGTTGTATCATTGGGTTGTGAGTTACAAGAAGGTCGTTGCCTTTATAAGTGTGAGAGTGAGAGTGTGTGAGAGTTAGAGAATGTGTACATATGGGTTAGAAAGCTCGTGAAGTCAGCTATCTTTAGAACTTTAGATCTCTAAATTTAGAGCTCTGGTGATGGAGATATGATTATTTGAAGTTTGTTGTGTCATAGCTAAAACTAGGAGATGAAAAAGTTCTAAAAAAAGTGTTAAAAAGAAAGCAAGGGAAGTTATCTTGGAAGTGATACCTTTATAATAAGGGGAGGAGAGTACAGTTGTGGTAATAGTGCTGAGTCTATTTCTTGTGGTGTTTCCTTTCCTGTTCATGTAGTGTGGTTGAGTTGTTATCAATATATCTTTGTAGATATGGATGTATGTATCTTCTTTCTCTCTTCCTTCCATCATGATCATTCATTATCAATAGATCTTTGTTGTTTTCGATCTATATCTCTTCTTTCTATCATCTCTCTTTCACATTGTTAATGGCCCTAACCATTAGGCCATTACTACTTAAGAGAGATATTGTATGATTATCCTTGGAAGTCAAATATGGCCTATGAAATCAAAAGTGAATCATTTTATCATATCATGTATGGAATTAATTAGTGACTCTCGATGTAAAATACGAGCCAAGTCAAATTGAAGCAACGATGTGTAAAGTGTTACCATTGCATATGTCCTCCAATTCATAGTAAGCCTTCTGACTTGCTTCTAGGTATGTTGTGTGATCACTAAGATATGTATGAACTAAAAAGAGTGATGGTGTACTAGAGCAAGTCCCTTATATTAGTAATGTTGTAGAATATTGCATGCAAAAACATGTTTAGTACCATTCATGTTGCGTGGAAAGACACACACACACACACACACACACACACAGATTATATTATCGTCGTTGGAGGTCAAATATGACCTATTCATGTTGTGTGGAAAGAGAGAGAGAGAGAGAGAGACGGTGCAAGTGCAAACGGAAGGAGTGCCACATGATGGACCTTGCTTGGGGTCAATTTGTTTAGTCATAGGGTGAATGATCACTAGATCATAAGCATTGACTTACAAGTGCACTTGATCAATGGTCTAGTATTTTCAATTACCATGAGAGAAATGTCATGGCTAGCTCTGGTTGGAGGACGAATGTGAAATTTTTTTCCAGCTTGGATGCTCTTTTTAAAGCCGTATAAGCCATTTTTCTTATTATTGTCACCATCAACAAACTCTCTCGTTTGTAGTCCACTATGCTAAAAAGAGACATTCTAATCAAATTTTTTATATTAGCCTTAATTTCATCTCTTTTATAGAGTAGGCTTCAATTTTACAAAGTTTAGTATTAGTTTCATCTCTTGCATGATATAGGCTTCAATTGCTCATACTATAATGAGATGTAAATTTCAGTCTTAATTTCAAGTATTGCATAACAAACGCCTCAAATTTACCGTAATTTCATTAAAATCAAATAGGGTACAAAAATTCGTTAGATTTATTTGACTTAAAAAATGGTTTCATTTAGATTTGTGTTAAAATGGTTTGCTTTGGTTTCACTTTATATGTTAACAATTTGGTTTAAATGTCTCGGTCTAAATGGTTCGGTCATTTTTTAACAATTTGGTTTGGATTTTGTTATGTAATTAACATTTTGGTTTGATTTCAAGGCCAAGAAACCAAACCGAACCAGGCATATATATACCTAGTGTGAACATAAACCAAATTATAAGATCTCTCTATTTTCCTCTCTAATTTGGTTTGGTGGTGTATACTAAATGGAAAATGAGATCGGGATTGTGGAAGATCAATGATGATTCATTATATACTTGTGTGTGTGTGTGTGTGTGTGTGCACGCGCTCATAGATTGGTATTCATGGGATTGCTTCCATAGCACCAATACTACACGAGAATCTCATAGATTGGTATTCATGGGATTGCTTCCATGGCACCAATACTACACGAGAATCTCGACCAAGACATTGACATCCATTGCATACATGTTGTAGGTTCCAAAAGGATTGAGGTTAGTTGTTGTGACGGAAGAGCATCAACGTATATTGGATGGATCATCTCAAATGATTGAGGTTAGTTGTCGTGATGGAAGAGCATCAACGTACATTGGATGGATCGTCTCATTTGATCGTAAGTAGGGGCAAGCACTCTAGAAATGTGAGATATCATTAACAAAATTATAGTTTTTACTAGAGAGAGAGAGACGAGAGGGTTGGGCGTACCATGGCGTAGTAGGGCGGCCAGGCTGCCCTCAGGTAGGAAATCGATGATGACCAGGTTATCGTGATGGCCGGCAACGTAAGCTCGGATGGGCAACAAATGAGGGTGTAAAGGCACGGAACCGAGCTCCTCGACCTTGCGGATGAACTCCTCGGGATCGAGCATGGTCTTTCTCAACCTTTTAACGACCACGATGACTGGGCCCTCCTCGGGGTGGGGGTTGTTGTTGTCGATGAAAGCCTTGTAGGCCATGCCGAAGCTTCCTTTCCCCAGAACCTCGGCCGAAGCATCTAAAAGCTGGTGGAGGCTGAACGTGGAGGCCGAACCCGGGGGCCCGAGAAACACAACGTCCGATTTCCGTGCCTCCTCCTCGGACACGGACACCGCGTTGTTCGTGGTGCCGCCGCCATCGCCATCAGTATCCGGTATCGGTGTCGGTATCGGAGTCGGTGTCTGTGCCTTGCCCTGTTCCTCCTCCACCACCACCATCTCTGCTTCCTGCGTGTTGGCTGCCGATGGAGCTTTCCTTCGGCATAGGAGCAAACTGAATATGAGCAGCAGAACCAACACCCCTGCTATCAGTATCCCTGCGATCACTCCCTTGTCCAGCTTCAATTTGTCGTCCACACTTCGGGAAGGAGATGCTGAAGGTGATGGCGATGGCGATGGCGATGGCGATGGCGATGGGGATGGATCGCCTGGACATAGCACAGCCAATGGCGCCCCGCACAAGTTAGGGTTTCCAGAAAAGTAGGATGGAGACTGATTCGATAAAGATGCCGGTATCCGGCCCTCGAGCCCCGGATTGTTGGCTACGTTGAAGATCTGCGGCACGGATTCTTCTGCGGTGAAATTCGGGATCCGCCCCGACAGGGAGTTGTTCTGCAAGGCGATGGTCCTGATGGAGCGGAGGCCAGTGATGGAGGCCGGGATGGATCCATGAAGATCGTTGAAGGATAGGTTTAGCAATTGCAGCTGAGGCCAGGCCGAGAAATCGAAGGAGAGGGGGCCGGAGAATCGGTTTTGAGCCAATGCAAGGGTGAGAAGGCTCTTGCAATTGGCTAGGTCGGGCGGGATTGGGCCCTTCAATCGGTTCCGGGTGAGGCTGAGTACCTGTAATGCGTCGAGGTTTCCAATGGTGGATGGATGGATGGTTCCGGTGAGTGCCTTCCCCGGGAGCCTCAAATTCACCACTCGGGGAGGCACACCATTGCAGGCCACACCCTCCCACGAGCTGCACACGGTGGCGGAATCGTTCCAAGTCGATCGCAGCCAGTAGTTGATTTGTGTGAGATTCCCCTTGAATGCAAGGAGCGCCGACACATCGGTCGAGAGGTCGTTGGCCGAGGTGCGAACGGGCAGGTCATGAGCACAAATCAAGAAACAGGAGGTCCAAATGATGCACACAAGGGGAACTTGATTGAATGTACTGACAAGTCTGGAAGAATGGCCTCCACCACCAGGTTTTGAGGGTCTGGAGGCCATGGGATGTTTGTTATAATCCATGCTCCTTAGTATTCCAATACATAATAGCTAATGTACATAGCAAAAAATGGGAACAGAGAAAAAGAACAATGAAAATCAATGTCAAAGGGGGGTGGTGAGTGGTTTGACCTTCCATTGGGATTATACTTAAATATTACAGGCCAATTCATGCTGGTTTCTTTATTCTCTTCTAATGGGTTGGCAATCTACTACATACATGAGACACGATGAAATTGATTTGTTAATCTATTAGCACGAATCATTCTCGTACATTGTCGGCCATTTCGTTAAGTTGGGCCAAAAATAGTCAGACTGTAATGAAGTAAATCTAGGCCTCCAAAATGCAGCAAGATAAGAAATATACCAAGTGTGCCGTTTTGTGTCGGTCAGTATAGATTCCTGAGGATAAAATGATGCTTTTTATCTGGTCACCTGATTTCATTATAACTGCCTGATGAACTACTTCCCTACCACATGAATCATATTCCTCTCCAAATGGTGGAAGAATTAGGGCAGGATGAATATTCAAAACCTGCTCATGGATAGGTTTGTCCCATTTCCTTAGGGCAACTTGCCTGTGAATCGACCGGACAATGAAATAAAATAAAATCGTGTATTTCCTGTGAATCGATCCAACCAAAGGATTGTCACTAATCGTTGTTTCATCCCACATACAAACTCAAAATGCATATTTGTCACCTTTGGATAGCAATGCATTCTAAAATCATGTGTTTGATTGCGGTTCATTTGGTCTTTTGATGCCTGTGTAATAATAATGCCAAGGATTCTGTACAGACATTGTGAATATCTCCAAAATATGTTCTTTAAAGGCTGTAAAAAGCTGATTATCATCTTGTATAAATTTTTGGCAGGTATGCTAATGGCCTAAAGGCCAGTCAAAACTTGTTATTTGCATTTTCAGAATAAATGAAAAAAAAGCAGATATGCTAGCTATTATAATCTACTAGATCAATATGATTGATCGTGTAGTTTTGATTGCATTGAGGCTTCCAATGTTGAGATTCACAAGGTTACAAACGATTGCTCAACAACACAAGATGATGTTACATGTACATGTACATAGTGTGAAAAGGCCAAAATGGTTTGTGCTCTTTTTTTCTTTTAGATTATTATTTTGTAGCTATTTGGAGGAAAAACTTCTCTGCTGAAAAGATATAGAGCAGAACTATTGGCATCCTCATTTATGTGTGTTTTGCTCTCAGAGTTTCTCATCTTCATTTGTTGTCTCCACATTCAGACCCTTGAGAAGAACTGTGGTTCTCTGCTCCACCGACTTACAACTGTGGTATCAGAGCGTTGGGAGACCGCAATAGGGAGCCTGGGAGATTGTAGCAGCGAGTGTTGTAGAATGGAGCCGCTTGGTTGAAGCATTGATCTGTTGTTGGGCATCTTCCTCATTTCTTTTTCTTTCAACAAGAAGAAAACAACCTGCTATCCACAGCTATTCCTTTGATTCAAACTCTCACATTTGTTCAACATATTTTTCAGTGGAAATAAGTTGTGGTGGAAGCCCTCACTACATTTGGCAGAGAGTTGGAATTAGTGTGGAGGCATAGCAGATGCCTACAGCTTTTCATTTTAGAAATATATGCTAACGGTAGTTCATGTTTGGAAGGTGTATGCATAGTGGTGCGTGTTATATGCACTCATTAGTATTACTTTGAGATTTTTGGGCAATAAGTTGGTCAGTTGATGCTTTTATTATTCCGTTGAGAAGTTCTTGAGTTCTTGTATTCAGTTGTTTGATACTATTGTTCACTCCCATGGAATCAGAAACGTTGGATGTATCTACCAGCACTTCTATTGGTTATAATAATTCATGCAAGAACTATTCATTTCTTGGAAAAGATCATGTTGAGATCTGCAATTTTGATGGATCTAATTTTGCTTTGTGGAAGAATCAGATGCATGATGTACTGGTTCAAAAAAGGGAAACGATGCCACTAGGCGGTAAAGCAAAGAAACTTGATGACATGGATGATGATGATTGGGAGGAAGTTGATTATCCAACCATGTCTACTATAAGACGGCACTTGGTAGATAGTGTTTATTTCACTATTTTAGACAGTAAAAATTACAAAGAACTTTGAAAAAAGTTATGCAATACATATGAGAAGGAAACTGCAACAAACAAAGTGTTTTTTATGAGAAAGCTCTATGGCCTTCACATGAAGGACACTGAGAGTGTCGCTTCTCATCTAAACAAGTTTGATGCATTATGGTCTCAGTTGCAAGCTCAAAAGATGACCATAGATGATAAGCTGAAATTTGTTTTTCTTTTATACACGTTGCTTGCCTCATGGGACACTTTCTGTACTACCATCAGTAATAGTGCACCAAAAGGAAAATTGGTGCATACTGATATTTGTGGAGCCTTGCTAAGTGGGAAAATTCGTAGGAAATCTATGGTTACCTCACAAGTTGGAGAGGCATATATTGTACGAGATTTTGGTTATGGCAAGAACCAACAACGTGGTAGGAACTTGTTTAGCGGACAAGCTCAACATGATCCGGATCGGTTGAATAAGCCAGAGCCGGATCGGCATCCGGAACCAAGAGTTGGATCAGGGAGCCGGATGGTAATCCGGATCGGTGTAACCGGTAGGTTGTTAGAGGCCTACGATCCTAGCCTAGTACATAAGCATATTTTTAGGAGTTGGCGTTAGTTGCTCGGTATGAGCATTGAAGTACATGTAAGTCCTTTAAGGACTTGTATAAAAGTGCTCTAAAGCACATTTGTATGTATAGAGGTTTTACAGAGTTTTTGAAATAGAGTTTACTATTCTGCTCTCTGTCTCTCCCACGTATCGTGTATTCACAAGCTTCCATTAAACCTTCGTTTTTGTCTTTCTATTGCTATCCGACTGAACCAGTTGTGTCTACACTTTCGCACATAACTTTTACATGGTATCAGAATGAGAGGGTTGAGAATCCTCTGTTGCCGACAAGCGATGCATCAAACGCGAGACACTATCGATATTATAAATGTGAATGTTCAGATCAAGTACACAATAAAATAACTTAGAAGAACAAGACAACTCGGATATTGATGGAGAGGAAACAATTAAAATAGATTTTTTTTTACACATTGAATAAAAGAAGTACAATTGTTCAATATAAAAGTAATTGAATGGTGAACCCAATCAATAAATAAAGAACAACTTTTATTATAAAACCATGGATAACCCAACATTACATCAGTGGTACAAAGATTCATTACATGGAAGTCTACTTCCTTTATATAAGTATCAATAGAAATTCTTAATGAATGAATTGCCCCGTTGATGTATTGTACTCTTCCATCAACCAAGTGCACCTTATAGGTGTGATCACTTATAGTGGGTTGGATTCCCCATATCTGAACCAAACGATCATTCACAACGTTCTGTGAGCTTCCTGAATCAAATAAGAATTGTAACAGACATCCATTGATATACCCGTTTGCACTTAGTAAATCATTGGGTCCCAATACATAGTGAGGGAAAGAATATTTACAATTACTTAAATGATATGTATAGACCTCAAGGACATCAGGAATCTAACGTTTATGCTCTACAAATTTGGTTTTTTTGTTGTGCTCTTTTCGTTGGAGCTTTCGACATTACTCTTTTATATGACCCTTCTTTTTGCAGAATACGCAAAAAGGATTTTGTCGCTTATAATCACAATCCATGAATTTGTTGGGTATCTTGCGTTTCCCAGCGAATTGTGACTGCGTGGTCCGAGGCGCTTCGAGTTTGTTATGGTCATTCGAAGCGCGTTGATAACGAAGAACTATTTCAATGGCCTCTTCAAAGGATTTTGGATCCGTATTGTGCATTATCCAGTGATAATCCAAATTGGGAATGCCATTGACAAAACAAGCTATTGACCAATTGTCCCCTTCTAGACCCGATTTTTGGATTTGGGTTTTAGCATGGTGAACATAGTCTTCTAGCGAGGAAAATTTCCGGCTAGAGAGGTTCATCAAAGCTTGTGCTGTCTCGGTTCGAGATGGATGTTGTAGAAATTGACTCTTGAAAATTGTGACAAAGTTTGTCCCGGTATCGGGCAATTTCCCCTAGTGCAGAGCCCACGCCACTAGGTGGCGGCCTTACCCCCTAGACCTCAACCGACATATGCAATCTTAGTACTATCTAGCTTGGGATATAGCTCCAAATGAGACTCCCATCAGCCTAGCCACATGCAGATTGCTTCTTTGGTTCTTTCCTTTTTTTCTCCCGTAAACGGCTTTACAACAAACGATGGTTCACCTTGACGCTCATTGGGTCTATTAGTATCATGTTGTATACTAATGACACGTGCCTCAAGAGCACTATGAGATTACCGACGTTCAAAAATCTCATGCAAGGTAGAATTAAGGAAATTTTGTTTTTGTAAAATATACAAGTCAATGGGGATTGGCCCAGGGGGATTTCCTTGAATTCCTTCTGCTTGGGCGGATGCCATCGGGTCATTATTATGAGCCATTGAATGATAATTTCTGGCACGGAAATAGGATAAGGTTAGACAAATAGTCATAACCTCATGTCGTGATGTAAACATATCATGGGCAAACATTAATCGATATCATGATCTCACGTCAATACCCCTCTAGACGTATATGAGAGCTTCAAGATCAAGTTACTATGGTAACACAAAGGTGTTTTAAAAACCATGGCAGTGACAAATGAATGTCTTTCCTTGATCTCTATATCGATTTTTTCATGGCAGCTCCGCGAGGCTCAACCATGTATGTTCGCGTTATGAAGAGTTTATACACAAAAAAATGTTAACAATAAACTATGTCTCTGTGCCCACCCATGTGGTTTCGGCTCTTTAAGTCCTATTAAGAGGACCCCGAAGTGCACTTAGACCTAAAGTCTAAACATGTTTTATAGGCATATGTATCAACAATGTTGTATGGTCTTGGTCATATTTGAACTCAAGACCTTGAGAACAAATACATTAAACACTTGCGCTAACCAAATGGTTTGCTCCTCTTAAATATTTAATGTTTATGCGTATGAGAGATATGCGAAGGCATTTGCATATATATGTTCTTTTTTAAAAGAAAACATATGTGTCTAGAAACCTTATTTCCCCCTCGTTAACAAGAAAACTATGTTGGTACGTTAACCAACCTCAAGTCTCATCATTACGATGGCCTGCCCCAAAGTGCAACCTAATGGTCAAGCCACACGAGCCCTCTTTTCGTAGTAGGCCCACATGGCCCATCACATGGTTACATCACTACGAATGCCTTCCGTAATGATGATCTCATGGTGGCATCGTAACCATGTAACGAGGGAGGGATGTTGGATGCGTGTATCATAGGAGTGACCTCACATGAAGTGGGTCAAGCCCTATGTGCTCAACATCATTGTGGCTATGATCATTTCGTTATAACACTTAGTGAAATCGAAGTGACCAACGGGGATGACAACAAAAACAAAATTGTTGAAAAAGGATGTGACTACATCATTCTCACAAAAATGTGAGCACAACCACCAAGATCCTTTCCCCGAAAAGGACAACATTCGATAATCCAAAATCACGTAATAAAAAAAAAATCCACATATTTATGTTTATCACATGTAGACGATTAAATACGTATACACATGATTACATATGCATATATTAAAAAAATCATAATCGAGGCATATAGCCTCAACGCACATGAAACATCCAAAATAAAGGTGAACGTAATACGCAATTCAGGTATTAACCTCGTACGCATACGACACAAATCACATATCAAATATATGTCAAATGAGGTATTGATCTCATACACATATGTATATGTTTTATACAACCAATTATTACCACTACAACATAATTGAATCAATGTCAAAAAAATTATATATTGACTATATATGATTAGATTCGGAGAAGAAAGAATAGAAAATAAAAATCAAGAAAGAGTTACCGAAGTTCCTTTGTTGATAGCTATCTGGATCAAGCTCGATCGATCACCATCCATCAAGAAGAAAACAAAAACAATCAACAAAAGAAACATTAGAATGAAATCTTGGATACCAATTGTTAGAGCTCGCTACTAATGTAAGCATATGATAAGGATAATATAGATAGAAAAAATAATAGAGGAGAGAGAAAGAAGGGTGCCGATCCACCCGACCACCCCCGAGCGAAGGGATTGAGACGGACTCGAGCCTCAATCGGCATCCCATACCATCGTCGTGGCGTCGAGTCGTACCTGGTACTAGCATGCTCGCTACAAGAGTTTACCACAAGGACGGAGTCTCAACGTAGTCGATAAGGTATCAAATGAGGGTGGTTAGGCCTCATATTTATAGCCAGACCTAAGGCCCCCATGCAAGTTCACACTTGGCCTAATGGGTTGTCCCAATCCCAAGGATTAAAAGTAATCCTTCCCTTCTTTACACTCTTGTTTAACCATCACACTTTATCCACGTGTATAAAATACTACGGTAAAACTTACCACTGGATATTATATGGTCATGCCCGTAACACTACCTTTGGACTTGGATTTGGCATGGGATTTGTCCCTTCTTTGCAGACTTCTTTGTCTGTTCCTTCCTCTACCCGGATGTTGAGGCACATTTGACTCTGACTAGGACAGGACACCCTTGTCCTTCCTTCTCATCTCCTCGTTCAAGATGCTTGTCTTTACCATTTGTATCTAGACAAGTTCTCTTATTGACACGAGGTGTTGAGAGTCACCACTAGGTTCTCCCAACTGTCCGGCAGGGTACACAACAGTAGAAGGGCTTGCATAGCATCATCAAGGGGAAACTTGACTGTGACAAGTTGATTTACTAGCCCCATAAATGTGTTGATGGGCACCATTATGCTTTCTCCAATCTGTACTTCAGTCTAACGATATTTCTCATCAATGAGGTTTTGTTTAGGGCATTCTTCCTTGATCTGGGGTATCCATGATGTAGTCGACTCTCTTTTTTTATATTGTAAGTAACTTACCCTAGTGGTAAGTTGTTACACTACATGGCACTATGCCTTTGAAACCCAATTACCTCCCCTCTCCATTACATACTTCATACATATCTCTTTTGATTCACTAGATGCCACTGTGGAATGTCGAGGTTGAACCCATGACCTCCTGGTCTCCATTGGGCAACCTTACCAACTGAGCTACATCCATATGGGCCTCCTTCAGAGCAGTCGACAACCCTGTCGACTCGATAATTGGTCTGACCGACCATCCAATGTTCGGCTTGTCTCTGTTCGGCTGTCGACTTCTCTCATAGACACCAACTGTCGACTTCTCCCATAAGAGTGACATATTCCTAACAAAAATGTGTCTTTCAAAATGTCAAACAAAATGTGGCAAAGTTCTTCAAGGAGATATGGTTGATGCTCCTGCAAACTCTAAGAGGTCAATATGAGGCAATAACTAGTAAGCCTGATGTTTTGTTTCGTAAGCAACAACATTTTCGAGAAACTTGGAAAAAGGCAAAGGCCTTCATCGCTTTTGGGGAGAGAATAAAGTGGAGATATGCTCCAGCAAGATGGCTTTTTCCAGCCTTCGTCTTGGCAGGACCCTACATGAGGGCTTTTGCTACATGACATGTTGGTTGATGTGGGTATAAGGGTTATATTTTACTGTATGAGTTATTTGTAGCCTTTGGGCATCTTTCCATTAATACCAAGGTGAAACTTTATTCAAAAAAAATAGGTGTGTGTACATATGTTTGGGTATGAAGGTGGCAATCAGCAACGATTTAGTTTGAACTAAACCAAACCACGAAATTGCAACTTAACGACTTAACAGTTTGGTTCAGTTTAGTTCAAGTTCAAGTTTTTGTAAAAGGTTCAATTTGGGGGTTAGCCATTTGGTTGGGTTCCGTTCAAGTTCATGTTTTTTATAAATGGTTATGTTTGGGAGTCAAGGGTTTGTTTTAAACCTTTATCAACTTAACGGTTCCTGGTTTAAACGGATTGAAACCATGGTTTAAATGGTTAAATGGTTTAGAGCTGACACTTTGGTTATTAATTTATTTTCTTGATTATTATTTTTTAACAACCTTTTAAGTTTGAAGCCTAATTATAACATTTTAGAAAATCTTTACAATTTGGGAATATTGAAAATTTACAATTAAAAAAATGTTTGAAAATTTGAATTTTGACCCAAGTTGAAAACCAAAACCCCAGTTTTACAGTTTAACAGTTTGAAAATCCCTAAAACCATTTTGTTGAGCATAGATTTTTTGTAACGATACGGTTTATTATAGATCTCGGTACTAAAGTAAGCTTAAGATAAGGATAAAGAAATGAAAGGTAGAAAGGAGAAAGAGAAAGAAGGGTGCCGATCCACCCGACCACCCCCGAGCGAAGGGATCGAGACGGACTCGAGCCTCGATCGGCGTCCCATACCACTGCCGTGGCGTCGAGTCGTACCTGGTGCTGGTGCGCTCGCTACAAGAGTTGACCCACCACACGAGCAGAGTCTCGATGTAGTCAAAAGATCCTCAAATGAGGGTAGCTAGGCCTCTTATTTATAGCGATACCCAAGGCCCCCAGGCAAGTTCACACTTGACCTAATGGGTTGTCTCAATCCCGAGGATTAAAAGTAATCCTCCCCTTCTTTACACTCTCGTTTAACCCTCACACTTATCCACGTGTATAGAATACTACGGTAAATTCTTACCACATGATATTATATGGTCATGCCCGTAACATACTCCCCCTCTTTAAAACATTGCACTCTTGCAATGGAAAGTTAGGGAAGTTAGTTCTAAGAGTATTTTCGCGTTCCCATGTGGCATCTTTTATTGATTTATCCATCCATTTTATTTTAAATTCTCGGATTTCTTTAGTACGTAATTTTTTTATTTTAACATCGAGAATTCTTTCTGGTAGATGTGGTTTAGAAGATAATTCTTCAGAAGTAACCAAAGTTTCAGTCGTAACTGTATTGTCACTAGAACCTAGAAGTTCTTTTAGACGACTCACATGAAAGACTGGATGAATTCCGACACCATCGAGAAGAGCGAGACGATAGGTTGATGACCCAATGCGTTTGAGGACTATAAAAGGTCCACAAAACCGTGGGGCTAACTTAGCGCACTTACTCGTAGACAATGTCTTAGAATTGTGAGGTACACGTAAAAATACCTTCTGTCCAGGGTTGAATACACGAGGCTGCCTATGATGATCGGCATAAAAACGCGCTCTATCTTGAGCTGTTTTTATATTATCTCGTGCAATATGCAACATATCTTGCATATCCCGAAGAAAGTTTTGCGTACTTCGCAACTCATCATGATGTATATTAACATCAATCGGGGCTCGTGGCTGAAAACCATACATCAACATAAAAGGACTATATCCCGTCGACGTATGCTTGGAGCTGTTATAAGCAAACTCCAAAATTGGGAGATAACGTTCCCATTTTGTTGGTTTTGCACCAACGTATGCTCGAAGCATGTCCTCAATAATTTGATTTACTCGTTCTGTCTGTCCATCGGATTGAGGATGATCCGTGGAGCTCATGCTCAACGTAGTTTCTAACTTCTTAAAGACTTGTGTCCAGAAGTCACTAGTAAACTTTGGATCTCGATCACTCACGATATCCATCGGTAACCCATAAAAATGAAACAATTCGTCAACGAATTGGTAAGCCAATTCAAGAGCTGTTACCGTGGTTTTAGTAGCAATAAATCTGGCCATTTTAGTTAGTCGATCAACGACAACCCAGATGGCATCATGACCTTTTTGGGTGCGAGGAAGGCTAACAATAAAATCCATGGATATACTTTCCCACTTATTATTGGGAATGTCCAAGGGTTGTAAAAGTCCTGCAGCTTTAAGTCGCTCGGCTTTGTTAACCTGACACTGGTGACATTTAGTCACATAGCTATGTATGTCAGGACGCATCTTAGGCCAATAAAATTGAGTGGAGATGAGAACGAGTGTACGATGTATTCCAGGGTGCCCTGCTGAGGGTGCATCATGGCATTCAAAAAGAATCCTCTTTTTGACCTCGGGTAAATCTGGAACACAAACCTTCCAATTACGGTAGAGCAAATCGTTAGCAATGTGGAAGTATTCCTTCAAGGATGTGGTGGTGTCTGTTCCAGACTCAACTCTTGCCCAGTATTTTACGAAATAACTGTCATCAGGATACTTTCCTCAAAGGTGATCATAAAGATCTGATGATATTTCAGTGAAGCTAAGCGTGTTAACTTCACGGATGCGACTTAGTGCATCAGCGACAGTGTTCATGGAACCTTTACGATATCGTATGGAAAAATCAAAGTCCTGGATGAGATCAGCCCATCGTGCCTTATGACCTTTCAGGTCTTGTTGGTCACAAAAATATTTCAAGGACTCGTGGTCCGTAGTTACCACAAAGTGATTTCCATAAAGATAATGGCGCCATGTTTTGAGCGCATGTATAACTGCAAATAATTCCTTTTCTTGAACGGTATACCGACATTGAGCAGAATCAAGTTTCTTACTCTCGAATGCTATTGGTTTACCATCTTGATACAAGACAGCACCTATAGCATAATCGCTTGCATCGGTTTCAACCTCAAAAGGTTTTGAAGGATCGGGTAAAAGAAGTGAAGGAGCCTTGCAAACCAGGTCCTTGAGTTCCTTAAAGGCAAGGTCTAGTGTAGCATTCCACACAATAGGTTTTGTAGACTTACGCGTTTGACCTTTTAAAATATCAGTAAACGGCGTCGTCAATTGGGAGTAATTACGAAGAGACTTTCGCAAAAACCCCACAAAACCAACGAATGATCGAACTTCTTGAATATTCCGAAGAGTGGGCCAAAGCTTGATTTTCTCAATGCGAGAAGGATCAATTTCAACTCCTCGTTCGGTTATGAGATGTCCTAGATAAGTAATTGATTTCTTGAAGAACTCACATTTTGAGATCTTCGCATAAAATTATTTGTCACGCAATGTTTGTAAAACAAAGCGGACATGTCTCGCATGTTCTTGTAATGTACGGCTATAAACTAAAATATCATCCAAGAAAATAACAATAAATTTTCCAAGTTGTTCTCGGAAAATGTCATTCATTTCTTGTTGAAAAGTAGCCGGAGCATTGGTCAAACCAAAAGGCATAACCAAAAACTCGTAATGGCCATAGCGCATACGAAATGTCATTTTAGGAACATCGTCCTCACTTATTCGTATTTGATGGTAGCCAGTACGGAGATCAAGTTTCGTAAAATACCGAGCTCCTTGGAGACGGTCAATTAGATCGTCAGCTCGGGGCAATGGGTACGAATTCTTGATCGTCACTTTATTCAAGCGTCGGTAATTAATACACATACGCCATGTGCCCTCTTTCTTTTTAACCAAGAGAACTGGTGCACCCCATGGAGATTTACTATAACGTATATAACCCATTCGTAAATAGTCCTTGAGTTGCTTAGATACCTCATCTTCTTCGGATCGACTTAAGCGATACGGAGGTATACTTATTGGTGCAACACCAGGTACAATATCTATACGATGGTCTATATTACGTTTAGGAGGTAACCCATCAGGTAGTTCACTTGGAAAAACATCATGAAAATCATTTAAGATTTCATCAAGTTGTTGTTGTTCAAAATATGTTAATTGAATCGGGACATTATCGATATTGTAAACGTGAATGTCCGGATCAAGTACACAATAATATAACGTAGAACAAGACAACTCGGATATTGATGGACTCGAGGAAACAATCGAGAGGGATTGTTTTTTTACACATTGAATAAAATGCGTACAATCGTTCAGTACAAAAGAAATGGAATGACGAACCCAATCAATAAATAAAGAAGAGTTTTTATTATAAAACCAGGGATAACCCAGTATTACATCGGTGGTACAAAGATTCATTACATGGAAGTCTACTTCCTCTATATAAGTATCAATAGAAATTCCTAATGAATGAATCGCCCCATTGATGTATTGTACTCTTCCATCAGCCAAGTGCACCGTGTAGGTGTGATCACTTACGGTGGGTTGGATTCCCCATATCTGAACCAAACGATCATTCACAAAATTGTGTGAGCTTCCCGAATCAAATAAAAATTGTACGGGAGATCCATTGATATACCCGTTTGCACGTAGTAAATCATTGGGACCCAATACATAGTGAGGGAAAGAACATTGACAATTACTTAAATGGTGTGTATAGACCTGAAGGACATTAGGAATCTGACCTTTATGGTCTGCAGCTTTAGCTTTGTTGTCGTGCTCTTTTCGTTGGAGCTTTCGACATTGATCTTTTGTATGACCCTTCTTTTTGCAGAATACACAAAAAGGATGTTGTCGCTTACAATCGCGATCTAGGAATTCGTTGGGTGTCTTGCGTTTCCCAACAAATTGCGACTGCTTAGTCCCGGGCACTTCGTTGGGTTTGTTATGGTCCTTCTTCGAAGTGCGTTGATAGCGAAGAACTATTTCAACGGCCTCTTCGAAGGATTTTGGATCCTTATCGTGCACTATCCAGTGATAGTCCGAATTGGGGATGCCATTGACAAAACAAGCTATCAACCAATTGTCCCCTTCTAGACCCGATTTTTGGATTTGGGTTCTAGCATGGTGAACATAGTCTTCTAGCGAGGAAAATTTCCTGCTAGAGAGGTTCATTAAAGCTTGTGCTGCCTCGGTTCGAGAGGGAGGTTGCAGAAATTGGCCCTTAAAAACCGTGACAAAATCTGTCCAGGTATCGGGCAATTTCCCCATAGTACGGAGCCCACGCCACCAAGCGGCGGCCTTACCCCCGAGTTCTCGGCCGACATATGCAATCTTCGTACTATCTGGCGTGGGATAGAGCTCAAAATGAGACTCCCATCGTCCCAGCCATGTGCAGATTGCTTCTTCGGTTCTTTCCTTTTTGTCTCCGGTAAATGGCTTAACGACAAATGATGGTTCACCTTGTCGCTCATCAGGTCTATTAGTCTCACGTTGTAGACTAATGACACGTGCCTCAAGAGCACTCTGAGATTGCCGAAGTTCGGTCATCTGTTGAGCGGTGAAACTAAGGTATTGGGTTATTTGTGCCAAATACATCTCAATGGACATTTGTCCAGGAGGATTCCCTTGAGTTCCTTCCGCTTGAGCGGATGACATCGGGTCGTTAATTTGAGCCATTAAAGATTATTTCTGGAAAAGAAATAGGATAAGGTCAGAGAGATAGTCATAACATCATGTCGTGATGTAAACATATCATGGGCGAGCATTAATCGATATCATTATCTCACGTCAATACCCCTCTAGACGTATGAGATGAGGTTCAAGATCAGATTACTATGGTAACACAAAGGTGTTTTAAAAACCATGGGGGTGACAAATAAATGTCTTTCCCTGATCTCTATATCGATTTTTTCATGGTGGCTCCCCGAGGCTCAACCATGTATGTTCGCGTCATGAATAGTTTATACACGAAAAAAAATGTTAACAATAAACTATGTTTCGGTGCCCACATAAGTGGTTTCGGCTCTTTAAGTCCTATTACGAGGACCCCGAGGTGCACTTAGACCTTAAGTCTAAACATGTGTTATAGTCATATGTATCAAGGATGTTGTATGGTCTTGGTCATATTTGAACTCGAGACCTCGAGAACAAATACATTAAACACTTGAGCCAACCAAGTAAGTTGTTCTTCTCGAATGCTTAATGTTTGATGCGTATAAGAGATATGCGAGATCATATATGTTTTTTTTCAAAGAACATATATGTCAAGGGTCCTTATTTCGCCCTCATTTACCAAAACTATGTTGGTACGTTACCTATCCTCAAGTCTCGTAATTACGATGGCATACGCCAAAGTGTAACCTAATGGTGAAGCCAAATGAGCCCTTGTTTCGTAGTAGGTTCACGTGGGCCATCACATGGTCACGTCATTATGAATGCCTCTCGTAAGAACGAGCTCATGGTGGCATCGTATACATGTAACGAGGGAGGGATGTTGGATACGTTGTCGAGATATTACGCAAGTGCGTGTGAAAATGAGGCGGGACCGCGGGGGTCTCGAACCAAAGAGCAAGCAAGGGAGGAGAAAGAGAGAGAACCGGCTACGCAGGACCGGGGATACGCAGGGACACGGCCCTTCAGCACGGAGAACGCGAACAGACACCGACACAGACAGATGCGAATGACTAAATATGTGTATTAACAAAAATGGCTAACACGACTACAACCCTCGATGGGGCACAGGTTGTTTACAACCGAACAGGCCGGCGAACAGATGCCGATGCCTGTTCGCTTCGACGCACAAACGGGGTAGCAGGTCGGAGGTGCTGCCGGAAGCACTCGGGCGTTCCTCGAAACAGCGCGAGCCTCCTCGGAACCCTGCACAGAAGCTATGGAGCTCGAGAAGGAAGGGAACACAGAGAGAGAGAGAGAGAGAGAGAAGCGCCCAGAAACGGTCCGGCAGCACTTCGTCCTCTCCGCGCGAGATCCCTGCAACAACTCTTTCCTGCTCCTTATATAGGCCGACGAGCAGGCCGTCATATCAGCTTTATTCCCTGTCCCTTTTGGACAGGGATCCGCTCCGTTTTTCACGCATCCGCGTAGTTACGCCGCCGACTCGTACAGTTCGCGCGCGCGACCGAAAAGACTGTTCGCGCGGTCTTTGTCTCCACTCGAGTTAGGGCCCGTTCCTGCCGATTATCCTCCTAATTCGCTTTTATGTACAACTTGGAGCTTGCGCGCGTGAAGAACCGGTTCCCACGCCTAGGTGCGCCGATTCCGCCTATGGACGGTTTTCTTCACGACAACGTGCGTCATTGGAGTGACCTCACTTGAAGTGGGTCAAGCCCTACGTACTCAACATCATTTTGGCTATTGGCGTTTCTTTACGTAACGAAATCGAGGTCATCAACGGGGTTATCAACAATAAAAAATTGTTGAAAAAGGGATGGTGACAACGCCATTCTCACAAAAATGTGAGGACGGCCACCAACATCCTTTTCCCGACCATGACAACTTTCGACATAATCACGTAATAACGAATATACACATATGTTTACTTTTCACATATATACGATCAAATACGTATATATGTGACCACATATGCCTATATTAAACATATCGTTATATTAAATAGCCACAAATGATGTGATCGAGATACGTAATCGAGGTATATACCTCTACGCACATGAAAGATCCTCAAATAAGAGATCATCGTAATACGCAATTGAGGTATTGACCTCTTACGCATACGAGACCAACTGCATATCGTTTACAACAAATCAAGGTATTAAACTCATACGCAAACGTAACATATGTTCGTGAAAGTAATACGTAATTGAGGTATTAACCTCGTACGCATACGACACTCATCACATATTATTAATATGTCAAACGAGGTATTGACCTCGTGCACATATGTAAACGTTTTAGATAATCAATTAAAGACCACTACAACATCATTGACTTAATGAAAAAAATTACATATAAACTAAACACATGATTAGATGGGAGAAGAGAGAATAGAAAGAAAAATTATGGAAAGAGTTACCGAAGTTCTTTGTTGATCGTTGTCTGGATCAAGGCCAACCGCACAACGATCGATCAGCATCAATCAAAAGACAAATGAAAAACAAAGAAACATTAGTACAAAAATCTGATACCAAATATTATAGATCTCGGTACTAAAGTAAGCTTAAGATAAGGATAAAGAAATGAAAGGTAGAAAGGAGAAAGAGAAAGAAGGGTGCCGATCCACCCGACCACCCCCGAGCGAAGGGATCGAGACGGACTCGAGCCTCGATCGGTGTCCCATACCACCGCCGTGGCGTCGAGTCGTACCTGGTGCTGGCGCGCTCGCTACAAGAGTTGACCCACCACACGAGCAGAGTCTCGATGTAGTCAAAAGATCCTCAAATGAGGGTAGCTAGGCCTCTTATTTATAGCGATACCCAAGGCCCCCAGGCAAGTTCACACTTGACCTAATGGGTTGTCTCAATCCCGAGGATTAAAAGTAATCCTCCCCTTCTTTACACTCTCGTTTAACCCTCACACTTATCCACGTGTATAGAATACTACGGTAAATTCTTACCACGGGATATTATATGGTCATGCCCGTAACACGGTTTGCACGGTTTCAGTTTAAATTGTTTCTTAATTTGGTTTAAGCATCCATTTTTTAAAATGGTTTGAGTTTGACACTCTTGAACCAAACTAAACCATTGTCGATTGCTATATCCAAAATAACCCTCACATTTTCTTATTTCCCCTAGTGCTCATGCCAATTGAGCCTCAAGTCAATTCATTCCATTCTTCCAGGACTGCCAATGGGAAGGGCATTTGGAGAAACAGCAAAAATTAGGAAAAGAACTCTTTTGTTATGAACTCATGCATGTAGTGAGTCATGTTATACCTATCTTAGTCTTAAGCTTTAGTTAACAAGACTTCATGATGTAAATAGTATGCATGCATCCCATCATCTGGTGGGTCATAAACTCATGTATCTGAATAATTTTGGTAATATATATAGAAGAGCATAGCCAATGAGCTCTATCTAGAGATTATATTGATATGTGATTAGTGATCTAGATTAATATCTAATCGGTCTTTGATCTTGCTTAATGGTCTATTCTATAACACATTATCAGCACGATTAGCCTCTACCATAGCAATTAATTATTTTCTTATACAAATCTACCTTATTGTTACCATTAGCATGGCTTCTCAAGCTCTACAAATAGAGAAATGCTTATTCCCGCCACTTGCGTTCGATGGTTCCAAGTATATGACTTGGATGGTTCATGTTGAAGGCCATCTCACGGGGAAAGATCTCTTTCATATGGTAAGTGATAAAAATGATGCTGAGAACTCAAATGCTAGGAAGAAGGGAGTAGAAGTGTTCATCTTCATCCTTCATCATCTTGATCTAAGCCTTCAAAATCAATACTCCATCAACTCTTTGGAAGCAACTCAAAGCTCGTTTTGATCATCAACGAATTGTTCTCAGCCCCAACACTTTGCATGAATGGAATCAACTTTGTTTTCAAGATTTCAAAACAATTTCTTAATATAATTCCTCATTATTTGGTATCATTTCTGTGTTGAGAACCAAGCTCAACCTAGACTAGTTGTGAACACACCTTTGAGAATCTATGAGCACTCAAAGGTCAAAAGTCACCACCACTCTCTACACATTAACTATGTGCCATAGAATCATATTCTATGACACATAACTAATGAGTTTCCACATTCCCCATGATCAATGAGTTTCGGTAGTTAATGAAGAGAGAGGGTGACTATATAAAGCACCCTCCTCCTACTTTGTAATGTGTCTGTTAATCTCCTTTGTAATATACAATCTTCTTGAGTATTCTATTTTCCATTCTATCTATCTTGTGTGTCTCTCTCCCCTCTTCTCAAACACACACACAACACACATCTATAACCTATTCCGTTGCATAGAATCATATCTGATTCTTTACCATTTCTAAACTTAAATTTTGTGGTATGACAACCTTGTTCAAGAGGCGAATCTAATCAATGAAACGTTAACTACTTTTCATCCCTCAAATTTTAATGTTTTTGAACAATATTGTAATCGTGATTAAATTTAAAACCTATGTTGAAATCTTATTTGCACTACTTGTCGTTGAGCAACACCACCAAGTTCTCCTCAAGAACAACAAATTTCATCTAGTTAGTCAACTTGCGGCTCCTCTACAATTCAAGGATGTGACACATCTTCATCAACACCCATATGCACAGAATAAAGGAAGAGGAAGAACGGAAAGAAATGAACAAAGGAATCAACATCCCACAAGTAATCAAGTCAAGCTCATGCACCATCAATCAAAGTCAAGTCAAGATAAGCCTTCATCAAATTCATGTCTTCGATGTGGTTTACAAGGGCATTGGGCAAATACTTGCCGAACTTCTAAGTTTCATGTTGATCTTTACTAGAAGTATGGCAAGCAAGGTCAAGATAGGAAACCGGAGGCTAATATGGTAGCAGAAACATCAATGATCTCACCATCAATTCCAATCTTGGTGTTGAGAATCAAGCTCAACCTAGTTTAATGTGTGAACACACCCTTGAGAGTGTATGAACACTCAAAGGTCAAAAGTCACACCACTACTCTCTACACATTAACTATGTATCATAGAATCATTTTCTATGACACATAACTAATGAGTTTCCACATTCCCCATGACTCATGAGCTTCGGTAGTTAATGAAGAGAGAGAGTGACTATATAAAGCACTCTCCTCCTACTTTGTAATAGGTCAATTAATCTCCTTTATAATATACAACCTTCTTGAGTAGTTTTCTATCTGTCTTGTGTTTCTCTCCTCTCTCTCTCTCTCTCTCTCTCTCTCACACACACACACACACACATAACACACATCTCTAACCTATTCCATTGCACAAGAATCACCATCGATTCTTTACATGGTATCAGAGCGGTTTGGTAACTCGATCTAGCCCATCCGCGTGTGTTGTGCTCTACACCGATGTTCAAGAAGAACCAGCTCATCACTATCGTAGTGCGGCTACATAGCTCGTATTCAAGAGAGAAGAAGAAGGAAGAAATCTACATCGAACACCATGAATACTCAAATGGGCAGCGCTCTCCCTAGCGGGAAGTTGGACTGAAACAACTTCGCATCTTGGGAATACAAGATGCACCAATACCTTGTCGGTCAAGGTTATTGGAACTACATCAAAGGAGCACAAGAAAATAGACCCGACCCAAAGGACGCCGATTACTCAACATGGGAGCAAGCGGCGAGTCGAGTAATGTATTGCTTGGCGACATGTGTTCAAGACCACATGCTCAGCTACATTCAAGAAGCCACTACGCCAAAGGAAGCATGGGAGAATCTAAGGAAGATATTTGCCGCCAATACGACGGCACGAAAGCTTCAACTCCGCCAAGAGTTGAACAACATCCAACAACGGGACATGTCCATCACAAGCTACACCTTGAAGATCAAGGAGCTTTGTAACTCGCTCGGCTCAATAAGACTCAATGTGGATGATGATGAGATGGTGCAAATATGCCTCGGTGGCCTTGCACCATGGTACGACGCGATGAGAACCGTTGTCCTAGCAAGGGAGAATCCTCCCTCTTTCTTCAGTCTTCAATCCATGTTGTTGCTTGAAGAAAACCATATTCGAACAAAGAGCAACACCTAGGAAGGCCACATGCTCTACACACATTTGAATGGAGGAAGAGGACGCGATCGAGCAAGGGGCGGACGAGATCCAACTTACGACAACAACTCCCAACTTCGGCAACAAGACGAAAGCCATCGAGGAACCTTCAGAAGAAAGGGGAGCTTCCATTCCGGTCCGAGCCGACAAACGTCGATCGAATGCGAATATTGCGGAAAAATCGGCCATCATGAAGAAGAGCGTCGAAAGAAGAAGCACGAGTCGGCTTCCACAAGCCACCAACTCCGATTATGAAGATCATGGCAGAATGTTTGTGATGAGATATAGAGCAAATTCTATGTCGCCCTCTACTTCGACTAATGCCTCCAATCCGGAAGATGTACGGTTCGTCGACTCCGGTGCTTCGAACCATATGATGTCCCATCAAGAATGGTTCAAAGACTTACGAGAGTCGGCTCGACCCGGTTATGTCGAGACCGGAGACGACACCAGTCATCCGATTCGGCATGTTGGCAATGTCCCATTCGAGAAAGACGGCGAACAAACTTGCATCAAAAATGTCTTACATGTACCCACCATAACGAAGAATTTGGTCTCGTTCGGCCAAATTGTGGAACAAGGGATGCAAGTTCGATTCAACCAAGGTGGTTGCTTCATCGAGAAGGAAGGCCGACTAATTGCTTGTGGTCCCGAATGTTTATTCTCGAAGCGAACGAGGTAAAATCGGCCATGTTTGCAAAGGGTCTCAAACCCAACACCGACATAGAGCTATGACATAAAAGAATCAGCCATATTAATCTCAACAAACTCAAGGCGATGCAATTGAAAGGAGTCGTCATTGGGCTCCTGACCTTCAAAGAGAAAGAGATTGAAGGAGTATGTGAAGCATGCCAATTCGGCAAGCAACATCGGCACCCATTCCCGAAGGAGAGGAACGAGAGCAAAGACCTATTGGACGTAGTCCACTTAGATGTGTGGGGACCGACACAGACAGCCACATTCGGAGGATGTCAGTACTATGTTACCTTCATTGACGACTTCTCTAGATACACATGGATCTTTCCCATGAGGATGAAGAGCGAAGTGTTTACACACTTCCAAAAATTCAAAAGTGAAGTCGAAAAGACAATTGGTCGCCATGTACGATGTCTTCGTCGGACAGAGGAAAGGAATACTTCTCCGATGCGCTCACGAACCGTTGCAAGGTTCAGGGGGAGTACGTCCGAACCGGGTATCAGCCAAAGCAAACACCAAACAAGAGAGAACCGAATACCGTCCGAACCGGGTATCAACCGACGCGGACAAGCCGACCAAAGTCGAGCTTGAGGGGGCATGTTGAGAATCAAGCTCAACCTAGTTTAATGTGTGAACACACCCTTGAGAGTGTATGAACACTCAAAGGTCAAAAGTCACATCACTACTCTCTACACATTAACTATGTGTCATAGAATCATATTCTATGACACATAACTAATGAGTTTCCACATTCCCCATGATTGATGAGCTTCGGTAGTTAATGAAGAGAGAGGGTGACTATATAAAGCACCCTCCTCCTACTTTGTAATGTGTCTGTTAATCTCCTTTATAATATACAATCTTCTTGAGTATTCTATTTTCCATTCTATTTTCGACAAGGAATTCGGCGAGAATATTATTCACTTGCCAACACACACCACAACAGAACAGTGTAGCCGAACGCAAGAATCGGCACATCCTCGAAGTAGCAAGGGGCATGCTAAATGAGAAGCATGTGCCCAAGTCCTATAGGGTAGAAGTTGCAAATACCATTGTTTACCTCATGAACCGGTGCACAACATCCGGAGTGCACAAGGTCACCCCGCACAAGAAGTACTATGGGAAGAAGCCGGATCTATCCCATATAAGGATATTCGGCTCCATTGCATACGTGCACATTCCCGATGAGAAGCGGCTGAAACTTGACCCAAAATCAGAGAAGTGCATCCTCGTGGGGTACTCACTAGCGCAAAAGGGGTACAAGTGCTTCAACCCCTCTACTCGGGAGGCTTGTGTAAGTCAGGATGTTGTCTTTGACGAATCGACATCATGGTACAAACCCGAGCCGACTCCTCCCGAACCATCTACGAACGACCTCGACAACACAGAAGATGATGATCAACTAAGGTCAATACTCGAAGAGAGTCCGATCTCAACCAGATTGAGTGGACCACAAGAGCCTCCAAACAACCAAAGCACATCTCTGCCAAGTCCAAAGATGGACAAAGGGAAGGCCAAAATGCCGGAATATGAAGACGATCACTTCGACGGCAACGAATCGACTCATTCACTCGATAGTGAGTTCGATGGCTTTGATGTGCCTCTTATGAGGTCACCCGGCATTAAGAAAGCACTTAAATCGGCAAATGAGAAA
The DNA here is from genome assembly GCF_043228905.1 of Azolla caroliniana. NCBI lineage: Eukaryota > Viridiplantae > Streptophyta > Polypodiopsida > Salviniales > Salviniaceae > Azolla > Azolla caroliniana. The sequence goes on from NW_028230448.1 coordinate 11,984,341, forward strand.
CTTTGTCGCTCCACCTGAGAGAAGAATCTGGTTAACCATTTCGGCTCCAACAACTATATGGCATATCACTATGCCTTTATGATGAAGGTGGCAGCAGTTCGAGAACCGGAGAGCTTGGCCGAAGCTGCTAAAGATCCGTGATGGGTCGAAGCGATGAATAAGGAGATGCAAGCTCTCAACAAGAATGAAACATGGGATCTCATCCCTCACTCACCGCACAAGAAGGCAGTCGGTTGCAGATGGATATACAAAGAAAAGTATAATGCTGACAGTTCTGTCAACCACTACAAAGCTCGACTTGTAGCAAAGGGCTACGCACAAACACATGGAGTCGACTATGAAGAGACATTTGCCCCGGTGGCAAATATGACAACCGTGCGGACCGTGATAGTGCTTGCTGCAGTGAAAGGGTGCAACTCCACCATATGGATGTCAAGAACGTCTTTCTTCAAGGTGTACATGGTACAACCACTTGGCTTCAAATCTAATATTCATCTGAAAGCCGTCTTCTGACTCAAGACGCCTCTCTACGACCTTAAGCAAGCACCATGTGCTTGGCACTCGAAGATAACACAATATCTTCATCGAATCGGCTTCTGAATGTCAAAATCCGACAATTCTCTCTATGTAAGAAACGATTCCGAAAGTCTGATTGTCATCATCCTATACGTGGATGATCTGGTCATTGGAGGTGAGCATCTAGTCAACATCAACAAGATCAAGTCCCTCCTCTCCAGCAAATTCGAGATGACGGACATGAAAGAGCTCCATTACTTCCTTGGCATTGAGGTAATCCGGACTCCAGCCGGAATAATGATCTCTCAACGACATTACATCCTCAACTTGTTATACAAGTTTAGGATGATCGAGTGCAAAACAGTGGCAACCCCTCTCGATCGAAACCTCAAACTGGATGCTGCCTCCGGCACCACAGATTGTGAGCCGACTCAGTATCGACAATTGATCGAGAGCCTCATCTACCTCATGATCACTCGACCCAACCTGAGCTATCCGGTCGGCCTCCTTAGCCAATTCATGCAAACTCTACGACATATCCATTCGGAGTGTGCTAAGAGAGTGCTTCGATACGTAACTGGAACGATGGACCATGGCATTCTATAAGTCGGCCACACCAATTCAACTCGAAGGGTACACATATGCCAATTAGGCCGGCTACAAAGTCGATAGACGATCAACCTCTAGTTTCGTCTTCTCCCTCGGAAGTGGAGCCATCTCCTAGAGTAGCTAGAAGCAACCAACCGTCGCTCTTTCGAGCACAAAGGCTGAATACAGGGGCGCGACGGTGCTTGCATGTGAAGCCATATGGCTCAAGAGGATATTGAAGGATCTAGGCGTTCCCATTAAAGTTTTGATTCCCCTTTACTGCAACAACATGAGTAGTATTCATTTGGCTCGGAAACTGGTGTTCCATGCACGCACAAAGCATATCGAAGTGCATTGTCACTTCATTCGAGAGCGGTTTCAGATTGGAGATGTCGACCTTCAACACATCAACACGAATCTTCAGACAATCGACATCTTCACCAAAGCCCTAGGAGCCGACAAGCTTCGGCAATTCATGTCAAACCTTGGATTGATGATCCCTGACTTGCCAGGCTTCAGGGGGAGTACGTCTGAACCGGGTATCAGCCAAAGCAGACACCAAACAAGAGAGAACATAATACCGTCTGAACCAGGTATCAACCGAAGCGGACAAGCTGACCAAAGTTGAGCTTGAGGGTACGTGTTGAGAATCAAGCTCAACCTAGTTTAATGTGTGAACACACCCTTGAGAGTGTATGAACACTCAAAGGTCAAAAGTCACACCACTACTCTCTACACATTAACTATGTGTCATAGAATCATATTCTATGACACGTTGTCGTGATGTTTTCAACACATAGTGTGAAACCACCACCAAAAAAAAAAAAAATAGTAGTTGAAATAAACTAATATTGTGAAGTCAACTTTTGTAATAAATGATGAAATGATAAGAAGGTAGAAGCGAATTTTCAAAAGTAGAAAAAAATAGAAAAAGTAAAATAATATTAATATTAATATTAACGCAAAAAAAAACGCAAGGCGTGGAATTGAGGAGCAAGGTAGAGAAAAAACCTCATAATTTCCTCATCCGGTGTCCAAATTAGACAAAAAAACATTCATAAGAAAGCTAACTCAAAGGGCTTTCCAAAAATAGCTTTCATGACTAATTTGGACTTACAAAAATAAGATAGTGATAGAAATAAAACACAACTCATATAGACAAGCTTTTTTTTAGGAGAAAAATAAAGTAAACCATAGTAAACCTATAAATAAGAGCTTATTTTAAGAAGAAGAGATAGACGAGGATTGAATAAGAAAATATTTATATTTCCTCTCTCATACTCTTATACCCCAAAAGGGGAGATACAAAAAATAAATCAATCATGTATCAAAACCAGTCCATTATATTGATGATTTAGTAATAAAAACTACCCATATTTCTTCTCTTATGCTCTCTTATTTTAAACATTGCTTATGTATAAAGATAATTAAGTGTCATTCATATTCCTGTAATCTAAGTTTTTCTTACTTATTAGCATTATTAAGTATTATTGAATCTCACATAATCTCCTACTCGAAGATTTGCTTATGCATAAATGTAATTAACTATTATTCGATCTCTTATACTACCAATTTGCTCTTATTAGAGGAAAATCGCTCTTCTTTAAGCCTAAAATACATTAAGTGTTAAGCCCTAAATCCTTCCCGTCCAGAACCCCGGCGGTTCCGCCTCATGATCCGTGCTTATTGGCGGATTTTCACAACAACGTAACTAATGAGTTTCCACAGTCCCCATGACTCATGAGCTTCGGTAGTTAATGAAGAAAGAATAAAGAAAGAAAGATATATTAATGTCTTCTAAGGCCAAATTTGGCCCATGAGACAATTGGGTTACAACAAAAATGAGTGTTTATCCAATCATCAAAACTAAAATAAAAGAAAATAGCTTAAGCTAAGAAAGTTCTAGTAGTGTACAAAACTTTGCACTAAGCCTAATCTCATTTCCACCCAAGTCTCTCAAAAAGAAGTGGGAGGTTAAAAATTTTTGGTGTGTGTGTGACCCATGGTCCCGATGCATAGAGTGCCCTAGCCATGGCTTCTAGGCGGTGTAGTTCACGTTCCCTTATTTTCTTTATTGCTTCTACATCTCGTCGAGTTGCTTTGAAACCCGGCATCCAAGGGCGTTTGGTTCTTCTTTGATTTTCTGCTTCATCAAGGAAAAGCCCGAGTGGTGCAGGTGTGTCGACATTCATTGTCTCCCCCTGTTCCTGAAAAACTTCATTTGTTACATGTTGGTAAACATTAGCAACATTATTATCAACGTTTTGTAACTTATTCTCTCTGTGTTGTTTCAATTCTAAGATGTATCTACCTAATTTCTTTATATCTAGTGTATCTAATAGTTTAGGGAGGGTGGGAGAGGAACCAAGTATGTCTTGGTATTTTGCCCTTATCTCGACATAGGTGGGGCATTTGCATGTAAAATGGTACTCATCCTCTATCTCTATGTGGCATAACCTACATATCCTTTCCTCCCTAGGGACTCCATTAGTACGTCCATTCTCAATCTCAAGTTGGTGAGATGATATTCTAAGTTGACCAATGGCAACCCTTAGTGCATGTGGTAAGAATACATCTAGATATCTTGGTCGCGTGATAAAACCTAACTTAGAGAAGTGCATAAAGTGTTCCTTATAGTACGACATTTTAGATGGGAGTGGCTCTAGTGAGGTGATCCATTTATACCGAGTATAAATTTGCCATATTTCTTGGCGTATTACTTTATTACGGTCCTCATGAGAGATTAAAGTGTTATCAGTTGTGTGGTCATTCTTAAGGGGGGGGGAGGTTATTAATGTCTAGACCGTTGGCAAGAAGCCAACTCACCATCATGCCATACCATGAGCTAGTATAGCCGGACTCATACAGTGCTCGAGAAGCCTTAAAGGCTTGATGGGATATTCTATCAAGTGGTTGGTTATGTATCCTGTGGATAAAGACTACAAGTTGAAAAAGTGCTTCTACTAACATAGGGGGTAGAGTGAACTCAGCCCTAATAATGTCATGTGGGTCCGACGATTTGCTTCGAAGTAGGCGTGATAACATCATCACCAATGGTCTCTCTAATTGCGTCCACATGAAATATGGTAGTCCTGGAGCCCAAACCGTTGATGCATACATGAGAGAGGGAGTCACTAATGAATCAAAGAGCCACCCTTTAGTTCGTGGATCTTGGAAGTATGCTTGGTGGCATTGTCTCTCGAGGAGTGAGAGGGATGCATGTCCTTTTGTAAGTCTATCCTTCGCTGCTTGTGTCATCAAAAATTTACCTGAGCGGGCACTGAAAGTGACTCCGAGATAGACATATGATCCAACCACCTCAACTACGCTATGGGAGATAGTTAGGTGACACTTAGCTCTAACTTGGGCCGATGTGTGGAAGATAAGGACTTTAGTTTTCCCTAGATTCACTACCAATCCTCGTTGTGTGCAAAAGTCATCTAAGGCATTAAGGTGCCTTTGTAGGTCGTGTTCGGATTCAGAGAGCAAAACTATGTCGTCTGCATAGAGCAAGATACACACCTACGTATCCCCAAGGACTACTCCATTGCCTCCCTTACGAGCAATAAAATATGTGATCTCATCAATGTAGATCCCAAAAAGAGTCGGAGATAAGGGGCAACCTTGTTTTACACCAATAGTGCTAGTGAAACTATCGGATATGCCACCTGGGCATCAAACACACCCGGATACTTGTTCATATAGTGCGTAGATGGCCCAAACCATGTCATCTGGTATCCTCAAGCTCTTAAGCCTATCAAACAACCGCTCTCTAGGGACCGTGTCAAAGGCTTTGCGGAAGTCCACAAAACAACAACATAGTTTCTTCTTGCGAGCCTTAGTCTGGTCAATTAAGCATCTAAGTGTGAAGATATGATCAATAGTGGAGAAGGCTCGTCTAAAACCAGCCTGTTCAGGTGCACGAAGATTTGAGGTCTCCATATAATCGCTAAGCTCTGCCTCCATTACTGCACCATATAATTTAGCAAGGGTATGACCTATCATAATGGTCCTATAAGTATTTGGGTCCATGGGGTTCCCCCCTTTATGTATGGGGGCCACTATGTTCATGGTCCATTGTGGTGGAAAACCCTCTGCGAGGGCACGATTGAAGATTAGAGTTAGCAAGGGGGCTAGGCACTCTCTCGCATATATTATGTGTTCTGCTCGCAATCCTGTGTGGTCGATGGACTTCCTATGTTGTAATTTCTTTATGACCTTCGTGACCCTAGAGGTCGTGAAGAGTGTCCCCACAGTAGGTCGGGGTGTAGAAGGCATTGGAATGGGTGGTTGGTTTGGGATTTGGTAAAGTCTCTTTGTATAAGTGTGCCAAGTTTCGGGATCTTCGATGGGTGTTTGTGGTCTTGGTTCCCGTAATCTCTTCCATGCAGTGGCACAATCGCTACTCATGAGCATATGGTAGAGTTCCCAATATTGGGATGTCTCCCATGCTCGTCTCTTACGACATGTCATCTTGCGCATTTCATTACGAGCTTGTACTAAGGTAATACTACCACTGAGTTGTGATATTGTAAGTTGTCTATGTAAGCACCTACAATCCTCATCATACCATCTATTTTGTGGCATAGATCCTACTTTACCTTGATTGGAGTGTTTCGTGTATGGGAAACTGCTAACTGCTGCAGAGTGAAGGATGTGTGTGAGTTTCGTACTAAGGCTCTCTAAAGGTAGGGAGGGATCAAGGGAGGAGAGATGGTCTTGAACATGTCGAGCATATATGTCAGAGAGCTCATGTGTGAAATGTATTGTGATGTCATGGCGTGGTTGACTAGAGTTGGTGACGTTAGAGATATCGCATTTTAGCTCGAAGTATAAGAAACTATGGTCCGCACCAATAGGACATGGGGCCACTCGGAAGGAGTTAATCATGTGGGTAGCTTCAGGGCGTCCTATTAGATAATCGACTGTGATTTCCCCTCCTCCATGTGGGAAACATGTGAGCTCTTCTGAACCTGGCCACTTGGCTAAACCATTATATATGACCATATGGTGCCGACTGCCGAGTTCGAGCAAATGATGGCCAAAGTTCGTGGCGTCCGCACCTTGATCCTTTGGTCTACGTGTGGTGTCTATGTCTAAAGGATCGACATTTACCATTTCTAGGTTTCTATTCATTTGGAATAATGTGCATTGTTGGGACTGGGTTCTCGCATTAAAGTCTCCTACAAGGAATGCTTCTCCTTGGGAAGAATATCGGATTATGTCATCCGATAGAGGTTCATATGGGGAAGGCCCATGTGACACTCCTTCATCAACTAATCTCACCTCGCCAGCCAGATTATAGCGAGAGCCTTTCGGGGGAAAGTAACAAATGGCGAAAAATACTGCCTTGTCCTTGCTTGTGGAGACTTTCACCCACATAAAACGAGCTTCTAGGTCTGTGCTCAGTATTTCTATCCTATTATGTAGCTCCCTCTGAAACAATATTGCGACACCTCCAAATCCCCTAGTAGTGCATCGACGTGAGGAGTCGACTCCCAACGAAATCCTTCAACTCGTGGGAGTCCCCTATTTGGGCTTTGGTGTGTTTCTACTAGACAAACTATATCTGATTCCTTTAATATCTCCTCTAGGCAGCCGGGGTGTGTCCAGAGTGCGCCGTTATAATTCCATAAGGTCATCCTAAGTGTGTTTTCTGTCACATGGGCCACACGCCGTCAATTAGTAGTGCGATCATTTATGATCACTCACCCATCTCGATAAAAGGCGCGATGCCCGTCTTTACGAGCTTGCATAACCTTTGGCATACAACTCTTGCGATGCTCAATTTTCATATTGGTGAGGTCTTCATCGAGATAGATAGGGTCCCCACCCAATCCTCAAAGAATTGGTCTCTTCTTAAAGAAAGTGATTCTAGAGTCTAAGTCTTTAAATTGAAGAACTAAGGCTCTCTTCCTAGTTGTGTCGCGTCCGGCCCTCCAAGCTTTGGTGATAGGTAGGGTCGTTGTGTACCCTAACATTTTCCCGAGTGTTTGTGCATCCTCGTCCGGGGATGCACCTTCCTTGCGCCCAGTGACACGCACATTTAGGCGTCGGGCCTGACGCATTTTCTCCTCTTCGAGGGTGGTATTAACAATATTTTCATCCTTTATTTCTTTTTTAATGTTTCTTTTAACCACATCTACCCTTTTTGCTAACTCTATGTTATTTTTAACCTCCTCTTTAACTTTTTTGTAATATAAAGCACTCTCCCCTCTTTGTAATAGGTCAGTTAATTAAAGATCAAGCCCCTTTTGACATCAAGACTATAGTTGGTTCTTGTATTAGACAAGGAAGAGGCCCCGCCACTATCCAACTTCCAAGTGGCACTTTCTTGGAAATACATGATGTTATCTATGCACCTACCTCACTAAGAAATCTTCTTGCATTTGCAGATGTGCGACGCAATGGATATCACCGGATCCTTATACTAGAGAGGGGGAGAAAGAAGTTCAACGAATATTACATCTACAAAGTATTGCCAACAATGCACCGGATGGTTTTGTTGACACTTTCAATATGAAGGTCTCCGACATTAATCCTGCTATGAATGTGCTTGCTCGAATTTCAATTTCAATTGACGAATCACCAACACATATCGTAGAATCTCAAAGGAAGCATGAACGGCTTATTGGAGCAAAAGATAAACAATTAAGAAAGTGAAAACCAACAACTGAGGCTAAAATTGAAGCTCCTATAGTATCAAATAGGACAATTAGTGAAGAATCTTTAATTTCTAATTATGTTCATTCTAAAGTTAATAACACAACAAGAGTTTAATGATATCTTCATTTTCTATGTGGCAACAACTTTCACAAACGAATCGGATCCTCAAACTATTCAAGAAGCAAAAGCATCTCCTTTTTGGGATAAGTGAAGAAGTTATTCAGGTTGAGTTAAATAGTCTTCTCAAATGAGTAGCTTTTGGTAAAATTCAAGAGATGCCTATTGGTCATTAGTTGGCTATCGTTGGGTTTTTATGCGGAAGCATAATGATAAAGGAGAAGTTATTCGTTATAAGGCAAGGTTTCACGCAATGATTTGGTATTGATTATACTGATATATATTCTCCGGTTATGGATGCAATGAGTTTTCATTGGTTGATTCATTTTACTGTTCAACGAAGTCTTCATATGCGTCTCATGGATGTGATTACAATTTATCTTTATCGTGATTTGCATAAAGATATATACATGAAGATACCTAAAGAACTTTGCAACTCTATGCAACTTGGAAAATTCGCAATCCATTGAGCAAGTTGTCATCATCGTTATTTATGTTGATGATCTCAATATTATTGGAGCATCCAATGCCATTGAAGATCTTGTTGTTATGCATAGTCACCAATTTTAAATGAAAGACCTCGGTTTAACTACATTCTGCTTGGGTCTTCAAATCGAGCACCTATTTAATGGAATTCTTCTTCATCAGAGCTCATATATCCATAAAATATTAAAATGGTTTTCTATGGATCAAGCTCATTATATTAGAACTCCTATGGTAGTGTGCTCCCTGGATCCTTCTTGTGACCCATTTCGGCCAAGATCTTCTAACGAGTCAGCATTGGGACCATAGTATCCTTACATGGTTGTTGTTGGTGCACTTATGTACTTGGCTAATTGTACGCGTCCAGACATTTCGTTCGCTATCAATTTGCTAGCTTGGTATAGTTACGATCCTACCATGCGACACTAGATTGGAATTAAGCAGATTTTTTGATATTTATGAGGCACTAAAGATATGGGACTTTTCTTTACCAACGGATCTATGCATGGTCAATTGATCGGTAATTCTGAAGGCAGGCTCTTATCTAACCCTCATGTTGGCAGATTACAAATAGGATATAATTTCCTTGTTGGTGGCACAACGATCTCTTGGTGATCGACAAAGCAAACATTAGCTGCAACATCTTCAAATCATGCTAAGATATTGCCTTACATGAAGCAAGCAAAGAATGCATATGGTTACAACACTTAATCAGGCATATTGAAAGTTCTTGTGGTTTTATTGGTCCCTCATTACTTTTGAGAATCAAGCTCAACATAGCCTTGTGTGTGAACACACCCTTTGAGAATCTATGAGCACTCAAAGGTCAAAAGTCACACCACTAATCTCTACACATTAACTATGTGTCATAGAATATGATTCTATGACACATAACTGATGAGTTTCATATTCCCCGTGACTAATGAGTTTCATATCCCCAAGAGAGAGTGGTTGTTGTGGTGAGTTAATGAAGAGAGAGGGTGACCTTATATAAAGCACCCTCCTCCTACTTCATAGAGTGTCGGTTATTCTCCCTTGTAATGCTACATTTTTGTATCTCATATTCCTTGTTAATATACATCTTCTTCTTGAGTATATTATTTTTCCATTCTATCCAATCTAACTTGTGTTTCTCTCCTCTCCTCTCTCTTACACACACATAACACACATCTCTTCCGTTGCACAAAATCATATCTGATTCTTTACATGGTATTAGAGTAATTTGGTGGCTCGATCTAACCCATTCGTGTGTGTCGTGTTCTACGTCGACGTTCAATAAGAACCGGCTCATCGTTATTGCAGTGTGACTACATAGCTCATGTTTGAGAGAGAAGGTAAAGAAGGAAGAAATCTTCATCGACGTAATGAATACTCAAATGGGGAGTGTTCTCCCTAACGAAAAGTTGGACAAAAACAACTCTGCCTCTTGGGAGTACAAGATGCACCAATACCTTGTCGGCAAGGCTTTTGGAGCTACATCAAAGGAGGAAAAGAAAATCGACCCAACCCAACAACTCCCGAATACTCAACATGGAAGCAAGCCGCAATCCGAGTGATGTATTGCTTGGTGACATGTGTTCATGACCACATGCTTGGCTACGTTCGAGAAGCCAAGATGCCAAAGGAAGCTTGGGAGAATCTCAAGAAGATATTCGCCGCCAATACGATGGCACAAAAGCTTCAACTCCGCCAAGAGTTGAACAACATCCAACAACGGGACATGTCCATCACAAGCTACACCTTTAAGATCAAGGTGTTTTGTGAATGCTCGGCTCAATAAACGTCAATGTGGAGGATGATGAGAAGCTGCAAATATGCCTCGGCGGCCTCACACCACGGTTCAGCGCAATGAGAACTGTTGTCCTAGCAAGGGAGAATCCTCCCTCTTTCTTCGATATTGAATCGATGTTATTGGTTGAAGAAAACCATGTTCGAACCAAGAGCAACACCTCGGAAGGTCAAATATTCTACACACATTCGGACGAAGGAAGAGGATGTGGCCGAGCAAGAAGAGCCCGCCAAGGATGAGGTGGATGAGATAGAAGCCATAGAGGAACCTTCGGAAGAATGGGGAGTGTTGAGAGACAAGCTCAACATCGGCCGGTTCGGCTGAAGAAGCCGAGGACAGGATCGGTTGGGACCGATCGGTTAGGCCGAGTGCGTAAACCGGGAGGTCGTTAGGAAAGATATTCCGTGAGGAATATATTTGGGAGTTAGTGTAGGACCTCTTAATGAGCCTTGAAGTACTGTTAGTACTTCAGTCAGTCCTTCGAGGACTTGTATAAAAGTGTTCATGGAACACACGTATGTATAGAGTAGTGAATCGAGATTTTGTTGTTGTTGAATATAGTTCTTGTGTTCTCTCTCTCTCTCTCTCTCTCTCTCTCTCTCTCTCTCTCTCTCTCTCTCTCTCCCGCGTATACTGCATAAGCTCAAGCTCTCCATTAAACCTGAGCTTTCTTCCTTCTGTTCCGTCTTCATACCTGCTTCCGCACGCTGCTTTTTACATGGTATCAGAGTGCGAGGGTTGAGAACCTCTCTGCAGCCGACACAACTTGACGAAGAAGAACGAGAAGAACGATGGATAGAGGCATGGCCAGCTCGCTTCCAACAGAGAAGCTCGACAGAACCAACTACGCGTCTTGGTCCTACAAGATGCACCAGTACCTGCTCGGGCACGGCTACTGGAGTTATGTCGAAGGAGCTAATGACGCGGCACCCGAATCGACACACAGAGACTTCCCGTCGTGGGAGCAATCGGCGAGCAGGGTATTGTACTGGTTCGCGTCGTGTGTGGGCGAACAACTATTGAGCTATGTTCAGGATGCAAAGACGCCGAAGGGTGCGTGGGAAAATCTGAAGAAGATTTTCGCCGCAAGCACCACAGCCAGGAAGCTTCAGCTCCGACAGGAGTTGAGCAACCTACAACAACGCGACTTGTCGGTGGCGGACTATACCTCGAAGATCAAGGATATCTGCGACTCCCTCCCCTCCATAGAGGTGAACATCGAGGAGAGCGAGATGGTCCACATCTATCTCGGAGGTTTGGCGTCGAAGTTCGGAGTGTTCCGAACGGCTGTGTGTACCTGGGAGAATACGCCGTCCTTTTTCGACTTACAGTCGATGCTCCTGGTAGAGGAGAACCACGCGGGTGCATTGACGAGCACGCACACTGACAACAAGATGTTGTACACGGAGGGAGAAAGGCCCCGTGGTCGTGGCGGACGAGGCGAGTCGGTACGCAATGGAAGCGACCGACGAGATCAAGGAAGAAGGCACCGAAGTGATGCCGACAGCAACTCCGGACCCTCCGGAAACAGGGGGAGTCGAAGCGATGAGAACCGGCAAGGGAAGGCCATCGCGGAGTGCTGGTATTGTGGCAAGAAAGGCCACAAGGAAAGTGAGTGTTGGAAGAAGCACGCCGATTCGGAGAGAACTGGTTCTGGAAACGGCTCCAGGCATACCGACAAGGGAAATCGGCAGCGATCGCACTACGCCGAAGACTCCGGGAAAGCCGGAGAAGGGCCTGCCTTCGTGATGAGACACGAAGCAAACTCAATGAAACAAAGCACCCGGGGATCGGACGAGGTGTGGTACGTAGACTCCGGTGCGTCAAACCACATGACGAGCCATAAGGAGTGGTTCTCGTACCTTGAAAAACCGATACAACCTGGAGTAGTCGCAACAGGAGACGATACTCCGCATCCGATCGCGAATTTCGGAGAAGTTCCCCTTAGCCATGTAGGGCAGAAAGGGAAACTCATGAACGTGTTGCACGTCCCGACAATCACGAAAAACTTGGTCTCGGTCAGACAGATCGTCGACCAAGGGATGGAGGTTCGGTTTACACACCTCGGGTGCTTCATTGAGGAAGAAGGCCGTGTGATTGCGCAAGGGCGCAGAGACGGGAGGATGTTCATCCTCGACTCCACTGACGGCGGCACCGCAATGTTCGCGAAGGGACAAAAGACCGAGTCGGACATTGACTTGTGGCACAAGCGGATAGGCCACGTCAACTACCAGCGGCTTCAAGATCTGCAAACGAAACAGGTAGTGTTCGGATTGCCCAAATTTAGTGGCCGAAAGGCACAAATTTGTGAAGCCTGCCAACTCAGGAAGCAACACCGACTTCCCTTCCCCAACGAGCGAAACCGGAGCCGGAACAAGCTCGACCTTATACACTCTGATGTATGGGGGCCGGCACAAAACGTTAGTCTTGGCGGGAGCCGATATTTCGTCTCCTTCATCGACGACCACACACAGCACACGTGGATCTACCTCATTGAGAGGAAGAGTGAAGTCTTCGACTGTTTCCGGGACCTCAAAGGGTTCGTGGAAGCCGAAACGGGACGAAAGATCAAGTGCCTATGGTCGGATGGCGGGAAAGAGTACTTTTCCGGTCAATTCAACAGTTACCTACAACAAATGGGAATTCGCCGCGAATTCAGTTGTAGATACACACCAGAGCAGAACGGCGTGGCCGAGAGAAAGAATCGGTCAGTTGTGGAAGCGGCACGGGCAATGCTGGAGGAGAAGAGCTTGCGCAAGTTCTACTAGGCCGAGGCGGTAAGGACCGCAGTATACATCCAAAACCGGAACGGAGACAAAGTGTCGGCGCACGAGCTATATTTCCAAACGAAGCCGAACTTGCAACACTTGAGGGTGTTCGGTAGCATTGCGTATGTGCATGTACCGAAGGAGAAAAGGAGGAAGCTAGACGCAAAGGCCGAGAAATGCATCTTGGTCGGTTATTCGGACGAGCAGAAGGGTTATAAGTGCTATAACCCTCGCACCAAACAAGCGTGTGTCAGCCGCGACGTTGTGTTTGACGAGTCCGCGTCCTGGTACCTACCCCCGACTCCAATCCGAGCTCTGACGATGAGGTCAGCGAGGCCGAGATGCCTCCGGATGAGCCCGAAATCGAGACCCGCGAAGAGAGTCCGATTTCGCTCCGTTTAAGTGGACCGATTGGACGACTGAGTCGGTACGACCAGTTCGATGAAGAGCCGGCGAGTAGTGGAGACTCGGCCATGCATTCCCCGTGCAAGAGGCCGAGGAGACGGCTTATGCGCAAAGAGAAAGGGAAGAAGAAGGTGTCGGATTCCGGCACGGAAAGGAACGAGTCAGACCGACGCGAGTCCGACTCCAAGGGAACCGGTGACGGGTCTTTAAAGGTGAAGGCCGTGTCGACTGAGAAGGCCTCGACATTGGCTAATGTGAGATTACGCCGATCTACCCGCCAGAAGAATCTTGTTTTGCGGTTCGGATACAACGAGTACATGGCGCATCATTATGCGTACATGACCCGTGTAGCGGAAGTGCGTGAGCCGGAGAGCTACGCAGAAGTGGCGAAGGACGCGAATTGGCGCGCCGCGATGGAGGAAGAGATGCACGCATTGGCGGAGAACGAGACCTGGGACCTGGTTGACGCACCGAAGGGTGTGAAGCCGATCGGGTGTAGATGGGTGTACAAAGTCAAGTACAACACCGATGGCTCGGTCAACCGGTACAAGGCTCGGCTAATGGCAAAGGGCTACGCGCAGAAACACGGCATCGACTACGATGAGACGTTTGTGCCGGTCGCGAAAATGACGACCGTCCGTGTTTTGCTCGCAGTAGCCGCGGCCAAGGGGTGGCACCTACATTAGATGGATGTAAAGAATGTGTTCCTGCACGGTGACCTTGAGGAACAGGTGTACATGGTACAGCCCCCCGGATTTCACTTTGGAACGAAATCCTCGGCAATATGCCGACTGAAGAAGTCCCTTTACGGACTGAAGCAAGCCCCGCGTGCCTGGAACGCGAAGATCACGCAACAACTGCGTCAGTTGGGCTTCGTCACGTGAAAATCGGACTCTTCCCTGTTCATCCGGAAAGGTCGACTCGGACCGGTTAGTATTTTACTGTATGTTGATGACTTGGTCATCACCGGCGCCGATCTAGGTGAAATCGACCACGTGAAGCTCCAGCTTGCAGCATCGTTCGACATGAAGGATCTGGGGGACCTTCATTACTTCCTCGGGATCAAAGTGATCCGTACCCCCGAAGGCATATTGATCAGCCAACGTCATTACGTGCTGAGTATGCTCTTCAAACTCGGGATGGCCAACTGTAAGTCCATCTCGACTCCTCTGGACAGAACCGTCAAGCTTCGTCCCGATACGGGAAAGGTATGCGACCCGACGAGGTTCTGACAAATTGTCGGTAGCCTCATATACTTGACCATCACCCGACCCGACCTCAATTATCCGGTCGGAGTGATTAGTCAGTTCATGGCGCGACCTAGCAAGGAGCACCTTCAGTGTGCACAACACGTACTTCGGTACGTAAGCGGTACTAAGGACCGCGGACTGCTATATCGGACCGGTGCAGCCGCGCAGTTAGTCGGCTACACCGATGCTGATTGGGCTGGCAACGCCGCCGATCGCCGATCCACGTCTGGATACGCGTTCTCCCTCGGGAGTGTCGCGATCGCGTGGTGCAGTAAGAAGCAACTGACAGTTGCCCTGTCGAGCACCGAAGCTGAGTACCGAGGAGCGGCTGTCGCGACATGCGAAGCCATATGGTTGAAGCGGCTACTTAAGGACCTACAAGAGGAGGTGACCGATCCAACGACGATCTACTGCGACAACCTCAGCAGCATCCAACTCGCGAAGAACCCCGTCTTCCACGCACGGACCAAGCACATTGAGGTGCACTACCATTTCATCCGTGAGCGTGTCCTTTCCGGTGAAGTCGAACTTCAGTACGTTCTGACGGATCGGCAGGCTGCCGACATCTTCACCGAGCCTCTTAGTCTGGACAAGTTGCAGCAATTCTCAGGTGCGCTCGGGTTGCGTCACCTTGACGTGCCGAACTTGAGGGGGAGAACAGTCCCGAACGACCAAGCAAGGCAGCAGGAAGGGAGTGGACACCGCGACACCGAGTCGGTTGACAAGTTCGACATCGGATCGGCTGAAGAAGCCGAGGGCGGACCCGCGGAAAAGTTCAGAAGCAGACAGAAGGGGAGCAACCGAAGGAGAGAGCCGAAGCCAACCACGCATGGGGAAGATGACGCCATCGAAGGCGAGAAGACCGAAGACGAGTTGGAGACAGCCAACTCGGACGAGAGCGAAAACCGATCGGAGGTAGCCGAGTCGGTTCGGATGTTTGATTCAGACACGTTAAATCAACTGAGGCCCAAGCGGAAGAAAAGGCAGCAGAAGAAGTGTCGGCACCGCAACAGCAGAAGAGCTGATAAGGGCCGCATGAGCAGACGAGCCGACCAGAAGGGTCGAAGCGCGCGGAGTCGAACAGGTCGAGGAGCGCGAGCGAGGCGTGAAGCCAGGAGGAACCGGAGCTGTGAGCCCGAGGATCCCGATAGCCACGAGTTGAGCTTGAGGGGGAGTGTTGAGAGACAAGCTCAACATCGGCCGGTTCGGCTGAAGAAGCCGAGGACCCGATCGGTTGGGACCGATCGGTTAGGCCGAGTGCATAAACCGGGAGGTCGTTAGGAAAGATATTCCGTGAGGAATATATTTGGAAGTTAGTGTAGGAGCTCTTAATGAGCCCTTAAGTACTGTCAGTACTTCAGTCAGTCCTTCGAGGACTTGTATAAAAGTGTTCATGGAACACACGTATGTATAGAGTAGTGAATCGAGATTTTGTTGTTGTTGAATATAGTTCTTGTGTTCTCTCTCTCTCTCTCTCTCTCTCTCTCTCCCGCGTATACTACGTAAGCTCAAGCTCTCCATTAAACTTGAGCTTTCTTCCTTCTATTCCGTCTTCATACCTGCTTCCGCACACTGCTTTCTACAAGGAGTCACCATGCCGATCCAAGCTAACAAAACTCGATTAAATGCGAATAGTGCGGCAAAATCGGCCACCACAAAGTAGAGTGCCGAAAGAAGATGTGCAAGTCGACTTCAACTAGCCGACAACTAGCCAATTACGCCACCATTTTCTACTATGACGACCATGGTGGAATGTTCATGATGAGACATAGAGCAAATTCTATGTCAACTTCTACTTCAATTAGTGCCTCCGGTCCGGAAGATGTATGATTCCTCGACTCCAGTGCCTCGAACCATATGACGTCACATCAAGAATGGTTTTGAGAACTTCAAGATCCAGATCGACCCGGCTATGTTGAAACCAGAGACGACACTACTCATCTGATTGGACACAATGGAAATGTTCCATTCGGCAAAGAAGGTAACCAAACTTACATTAAAAATGCCTTGCATGTACCGACCATCACGAAGAATTTGGTCTCAGTTGGCCAAATTGTGGAGCAAGGCATGCAAGTTCAATTTAACCAAGGTGGTTGCTTCATCGAAAAAGAGGGTCAACTCATCGCTCACAGTCGAAGGGAAGGTCGAATGTTCATTCTCAATTCGAATGAGATGAAACCGGCCATGTTTGCAAAAGGCACCAAAGCCGACACAGACATAGAGTTGTGGCATAAGAGGATTGACCGCATCAATCTCAATAAACTCAAGGCAATGCAATCGAAAGGAATCGTCATCGGGCTCCCGACCTTCAAAGAGAAGGAGATTGAAGGCATATGTGCAACCTGCCAATTCAGCAAGCAACATCGGCATTCGTTCCCGAAAGAGAGGAACGTGAGCAAAGGCATACTCAACGTAATTCATTCCGATGTATGGGGGCCAGCTCAAATGGCAACATTCGGAGGATGCCAATACTATGTCACTTTATCGATGACTTCTCTGGGCATACATGGATCTTCCCCATGCGACAGAAGATTGAAGTGTTCTCACACTTCCAAAAATTCAAGAATGGAGTCGAAAAGGAAACAGGTCGACATGTACGATGTCTTCGGTCGGAAGGAGGAAAAGAGGACTTCTTCGACGAATTTTCGGCATTTCTCCGGAAAGAAAGAATTCGGCGAGAGTTTTTGTGTCGACATACACCACAACAAAACAGAGTAGTCGAACACTATGATGAACGAAAAGAATATGCCAAAGTCATATTGGGTTGAAGCAACAAATATTGTCGTCTACCTCATGAACTAGTGCACAACATTTGGTATGCACGAGGTTACCCCACACGAAAAGTACTATGGAAAGAAGTTGGATTTGTCCCATGTTAGGATATTCAGCTCACTTGCATACGTGCACATCCCTGACGAGAAGTGGCAAAAGCTAGATCCCAAGTCAGAGAAATGTATCCTCGTAGGATACTCATTGGAGCAAAAGGGGTACAAATGCTTCAACCCCTCTACTCGGAAGGTTTGAGTGAGTCGAGACGTTTTCGACGAATCGGCATATTGTTACAAACCAGAGAAGATTCCAACTCCGACCCCAGTCGACCCGGAATCAACTGAACAAGAGATAGAAGATGGAGATCGACTTGAACACATGTTCGAAGAAAGCCCGATTACGACAAGGTTTAGTGAGCCACAAGAGCCCCCAAGCGACCAAAGCACATCTCGGCCTACTCCGAAGATGGACAAAGGCAAGGCGAAAATGCCAGAATATGAAGACGATCAATTTGATGGCAATGAATCGACTCACTCCCTCAACAATGAGTTCGGTGGCTTCGATGTACCTATCATGAGGACACCTGGTGTAAAGAAAGCCATTGCCACGGCAAACGAAAAACTCTGACGCCCCACCTGTGAGAAGAATCTTGTTAGTTGATTCGGTTACAACGATTATATGGCATATCATTATACCTTTATGATGAAGGTGGCGACAGTTCGAGAACCGGAAAGGTTTTCCGAAGTAGTCAAGGATCCACGATAGGTCGAAGCAATGAACGAAGAGATGCAAGCACTATGCAAGAACGAGACATGGGATCTCATCACCCACTCACCACACAAGAAGGCAATCGGTTGCAGATGGATTTACAAAGTGAAGTATAATATCGACGGCTCCATAAACTGCTACAAAGCTCGACTTGTAGCGAAAGGATACGCACAAACACATGGAGTTGACTATGAAGAGACAAGATGACGACTATGCGGACCATGATTGCACTTGTTGCGGTGAAAGGGTGGCACCTCCATCTGATGGACGTCAAGAACGCCTTTCTTCAAGGCAAATTAGAAGAGGAGGTGCACATGGTACAATCACCCGGCTTCGAATCTAACATTCATCCGAAAATCGCATGCCGACTCAAGAAGCCTCTCTACATCCTTAAGCAAGCACCACGTGCTTAGCATTCGAAGATAACACAATATCTTCATCAAATCGACTTCTAAATGTCAAAATTTGACAACTCCCTCTACATAAGAAGCGATTCGGGAAGTTCAATTGTCATCATTCTATATGTGGATGATTTGGTCATTGGAGGTGATAATCTAGTCGACATCAACAAGGTCAAGTCCCTCCTCTCCGGCAAATTCGAGATGATGGACATGAAGGAGCTCCATTACTTCCTTGGCATCGAGGTAATTTGAACTCCAACCGGCATTATGATCTCCCAACGACACTACATCCTTAACTTGTTATACAAGTTTGGGATGGTTGAGTGTAAATCGGTTGCAACCCCTCTCGATCGAAATCTCAAACTTGATGTTGACTCTGGCACAGAAGAGTGTGAGCCAACTCAGTATCAACAACTGATCGGGAGCCTCATCTATCTCACGATCACTCGACCCAACCTTAGCTACCCGATTGATCTCCTCAGCCAATTCATGCAAAAACCACGAGACATTCACTTGGATTGTGTTAAGTGAGTATTACAATACGTGAGCGGCACAATGGATTGTGGTATTCTCTACGAATCGGCCACACCAATTCGACTCGAAGGGTACGCAGATGACGACTGGGCCGGCCATAGAGCCGATCGATGATTGACCTCCGGATTCGTTTTCTCCCCTGGCAGCAGAGCGATTTTGTGGAGTAGCAAGACGCAATTGACTGTTGCACTTTCAAGCACTGAGGCCGAATACAGGGGTGCAGTCGTGGCTACATGTGCAGCCATATGACTCAAGAGGATTTTGAAGGATCTGAGCGTTCCCATCAAGGTTTTGACGCCCCTCTACTTCGACAACATGAGCAGTATTTATCTGGCTCGAAACCCAGTGTTCCATGCACGCACGAAGCATATTGAAGTGCATTATCACTTTATTCGAGAGCGCATTCAAGCAGGAGATGTCAACCTTCAACACATTGGCACGCATCTTCAAACAGACGACATCTTTACTAAAGCCTTAAGAGTCCACAAGCTTCGGCAATTCATGTCAGACCTTAGATTGACGATCATTGACTTTTCAAGCTTGAGGGGGAGTACAAGAGAGAGCCGAATACCGTCTGAACCAGGTACTAGCCGATGTGGACACCAGGTATCATTCGAACCGGATATTAGCCAAAGTGAACATCAACTGAAAGGAGTCGACCAAGTTGAGCTTGAGGGGGGGTGTTGAGAATCAAGCTCAACCTAGCCTTGTGTGTGAACACACCCTTTAAGAATCTATGAGCACTCAAAGGTCAAAAGTCACACCACTACTCTCTACCCATTAATTATGTGTCATAGAATCATATTCTATGACACATAACTAATGAGTTTCATATTCCCCATGACTAATGAGTCTCCACATTCCCCAAGAGAGAGTGGTTGTTGTAGTGAGTTAATGAAGAGAGAGGGTGACATTATATAAAGCACCCTCTTACTTCATAGAGTGTCGGTTGTCCTCCTTTATAATGTAACATTTTTGTATCTCATATTCCTTGTTAATATACATCTTCTTCTTGAGTATTCTATTTTTCCGTTCTATCTAATCTAACTTGTGTTTCTCTCCTCTCCTCTCTCTTACACACATACACACACACATATCTTCCGCTGCACAGAATCATATCCAATTCTTTACAATTACAAACAGTTATCGATGAAGATAATTATGCTTGCAAAAATCAGTTCAAGAAGGGTTTCATTAAAGGTGATCGAATCAAACATATTTCTCCCAAGTTTTCTTTACACATGAGCTCAATGATAATTATATCAACATTCAACCTACTACATCAAGCAAGAACTTGGCAAATATTTTTACCAAAAGCTTTCCTGCATCAGAACATTGATTGAACATTCCTTCTCTTGGAGTCAGAAGATTATTAGAGCTCATGAGCTAAAACAATGATAATGAGATGAGGGGGACTGTTATCATTATGAACTCATGCATGTAATGAATCATGTTATACCTATCTTAGTCTTAAGCTTTAGTTAACAAGACTTCATAATGTAAATAGTATGCATGCATCCCATCATCTGGTGGGTCATAAACTCATGTATCTAAACCATTTTGGTAATATATATAGAAGAGCATAACCTATGATCTCTATATAGAGATTATATTGATATGTGATTAGTGATCTAGATTAATATCTAATCTCTCTTTGATCTTGCTTAATAGTATATTATATAACATCTTTGTTGTTTTTTTGGGGTACCTTTATTGCCCCTCACATTTTCTTATTTCCCCTAGTGCTCATATGATTTTATTTATTTGCCCTAATGCATTTAGTCTCAAGTCAATTCATCCCATTCTCAATTAGATTACCTTTTTTATCCCTTTCCAGGATTGCTAATGGGAATTGCATTTGGAGAAACAACAAAAATTTGGAAAAGAACTCTTTGTTGTTTTTTGGGGGTACCTTTATTGCCCTCACATTTTCTTATTTCCCCTAGTGCTCATATGATTTTATTTATTTGCCCTAATGCATTTAGTCTCAAGTCAATTCATCCCATTCTCAATTAGATTACCCTTTTTATCCCTTTCCAGGATTGCCAATGGGAAGGGCATTTGGGGAAACAACAAAAATTTGGAAAATAACTCTTTGTTATTTCTTCGGGGTACCTTTATTGCCCTCGCATTTTCTTATTTCCCCTAGTGCTCATATGATTTTATTTATTTGCCCGAATGCATTTAGCCTCATGTGAATTCATCCCATTCTCAATTAGATTGCCCTTTTTATCCCTTTCTAGGATTGCCAATGGGAAGGGCATTTGGAGAAACAACAAACAATAGAAAAAGAACTCTTTGTTGTTTTTTTGGGGTACCTTTATTGCCCCTCACATTTTCTTATTTCCCCTAGTGCTCATATGATTTTATTTATTTTCCCTAAGGCATTTAGTCTCAAGTCAATTCATCCCATTCTCAATTAGATTGCCCTTTTTATCCCTTTCCAGGATATTGTCAATGGGAAGGGCATTTGGAGAAACAACAAAAATTAGGAAAAGAACTCTTTGTTGTTTTTTTGGGATATCTTTATTGCCAATAAATTCTTCAAGTTTTTTGCATGTTTGATAAGAAGCATTTTCCCCCTACTAGGAAATTGGAAAAGAGAGTACACCACGTATGAGGGAAATATTTGTTGAAAGATGAAAGAGCATATATTTTGACTACGCCTTTTTCTATTTGTAAGTTTCAGAACTCAAGAGCTAGAAGTTCCAAGCATGCTCTTTGGTCATGCTCAATAGCCCAACAGGTATGGAATAAAGTTATCTCTTTATTCCTGACAATTAATGCATGTTGCCTCTTCTCTTGGGGATCAACAATATGGGGGGTTCTCCATTCCAATCTCCTGTTGTATGAAGCAGATGATGCTACAAAGGCTATGACAGTCATCAACAGACATCTAATTATTGTCTCCCCTTTTCAGCAACCTCGCAAGCAAAGGCGTGCATGCAACCCATGTATGGAAAACAGTATCTATGATTA
Organism: Azolla caroliniana; assembly: GCF_043228905.1. Lineage (NCBI taxonomy): Eukaryota > Viridiplantae > Streptophyta > Polypodiopsida > Salviniales > Salviniaceae > Azolla > Azolla caroliniana. Next base: position 12,006,374 of record NW_028230448.1, read on the forward strand.
CATTATGGATATTACGGAAGTATCGTTGTAAAAGACGATATGAGTTCATAGTTCCTCTTCTCTCATATATATTATCGGAATTATGGGGGAGCTTATTGGCGGTTGTGCGGGTGCAATATGACAATATGCCAGGCTCTTCAGAGTTTGTTCTGAAGAAAAAGAAAAAATTACTGCAACTATGGAGGAAGTTGCCTCTATTCACATTCTCCTATAAAGGACCGTTATGGAAATATCATCACCCTGGTCCTTGCCCTAACCATTTCTTTTGTATATAATACTCTCTAATTTTACATTTTTGTAGCCCTCTGGCACTTTTCTTAATACTAATGAAGGAAATCTTTTTGAAAAAAATGAGCTAGAAGTTCAACCTAGGGAAGAGCTTACATATTATTTTCAAAGAAGCAAAGTGTTGCATGCAAGAGTATCATCATGTTGATTTCTACAACAATGGCAAATGCATTTGACATTTACTTGATATGTTGGAGCCTATGTCTCAATTTTGTGATCCAAAACATGGCATTAAAAAGGTTGACTTGTAGCCTATGTTTCATCATGTTTCTCCGAGATATAACACATGCTTCTATACCTAGAGTTTGATTGCTTTAAACCCTATCTGGAGGAAAGAAATGTTTCATTATTAGATCCTATAGTAGAAGCTTTAGGGAAAGATCCAACATTTTATAAGCAAGTAAAATCAATGAGAAAGAAATCAGGGATGATGTTAATACATTCATAAAACATTTAGCATGAACGTTCTAATGTCCCTTTCACACTTAACATGAATGAGACAACCTATTCATAGGGATGGTTGTTACTATTCTTTGTTAAGATAGTATGATAAATACCCATACAAATGAGAATCAATCAAGGTAACCTTTTAACTCAACTTGTAAAACGAGATTTCAACTTCAAGGTGCCAAGATCAGACAATATTTCCAAAGATATATTGGCATTAATTTATATGGAGGAAGTTTACATCAACAATTGCCGATGGAAAATAAAATATTTCTCAATCTAGAGCACAAGTTCTAAATTGATGAAATTTCACTTACAGAGAAAATTAATTGATTGTAGCTTTTATGTATTAAAAACTAAAAGAGAAACAAAAAGAAACCTTGTGGTTTGCTATCTCCCAACAAGAACATTCGGATGTTCAATTGTGAAAAGACATTAATTCAACATCTTGACTCAAATATTCAAAAGCGATGACCTGCCTTCTGTGTCTTGCATTGCTATTTCTCTCCATTTTTACGTCCCAAGGTTAGCATGAGATCTATCGCAAACCTTATGCCCTAGACATTTCCGATGTTAAAATGGTTTCCCTTCTCTAGGTAAGTGGTTTGTGGTAGGATATGTCCTACAACTAATACATAATAGCATATTCACTAGGCAGCATTCCATGAGATTTTAAATTAATTGTCAATGATGCCTAACTCTAGGTAAGCGGTTTTGTGGTAGGATATGGTTGGACATATCCCTCTACGAATACATAATAGCATATTCACTAGGCAGCATCCCATGAGATTTTAAATTAAAGGTGGGTAATGCCTAAGTGAGTCATTAATAGGTGTGGAAATGCCATTTTAATCTTCTTAAATATGTACACAAAACCAAATATTGGATGCCCTCATTATCATGAAATGTGTGTGTCTCTCTTGAAATTCCCAATGTTATCAAGAAATTCCCCTCTCCACCACAACACGACAAATCGGCATCAACGACTATCATCCATCGTTGACATGTATGTGGGCATGCAACAAGCAAAGAAAGCCTCGAAGAAGAGCGGGGCACACACACACGCAGACACGAGGGTCCGGACATGCAGACACAACTCTATATATGTATATTATGCGAACACGCACACGCACACGCACACGCACACACACACGCACAAGAGTCGGACATGCGGACACAACTCTATATATGTATACTACGCAAAAAACAAGTAAACAAGCAATCAAGCAAGACCCAATCTAGGCTCAACAAATTGTAGCCCATTGGCCGCCCGGACAAGTGTGAACGCGTGATGTTAACAAGTAGCCGTTGGAGTGCAAACACATTTGAAAATTTAGATCTCTGCTTCTCACTGTCTTTCTCTCTTTCTCTTTCTCTTTCTCTTTCTCTTTCTCTTTCTCTCTGTGCAGCCGAAGAAACGCCGGGTTCCCCATCAGTCCATCTTCCTCCTCCAGCTATGGAGCGGCAATCCCCCTCAAACCCTAAAACTCTCGAGAAGATCCACGTCGCTATACGTGTGAGACCCCTGAGTTCTCGCGAGATCTCCCTCAGAGATTCGTCTGCGTGGGATTGTGTGGATGATCGAACCATCGCCCAACGACCCCTCCCTCCTCCTACTCCTCCTCATCCTTCCTCTACCCCTGAAAGATCCCCTCATCATCATAATCATCAGAAAAAATCTTACTCCTTTGGTATGTTCTCTCGAATCTTCTTAATGTCTTCTATGCAAACACACCTTATGTATGGATTGAATTTGTGGAAATGCTTGTTGGAAACAAACCTTATGTATGGATGAAATGGATTGAATTTTGTGGAAATGTTTGCAAGATTTAATCTTAATCGCCCATGATTAGGTGGGTAACTGAGATAGATTATATAAATATTCCGTGTGTAACTGAGTAGATTTATTTAGCCTAGCGCACATACAAATGTGACCTGGTTCTAAGCTTTTAACCTCTTCTAGGATCATGCCATGTTAGCGTCATCTTTTTAAAACAAGAAAACCCTGTCTTGTGATTTCAAGAAAACACTCAAGTTGCATTGATGTATCTTCATCAAGAATCAAGGATGTCTCCATCCACATCCCATACATGTGAAAGATGTCTCCATTGAAACATCGTTCTTGCATACATGCAACCATGTCTCCATCCATCTATGTAAAAGGATGTTTTCACTTGTGCGACCATGTTCTGGGCCAGGAATACAATCATTTACGCATGTGATGGCATATCTCCATCCATCAAGACACCATATTTGAACATGTGCTACCATGTCTACATCAAAACATCATCTTTTGCACAAACGTGTAATGATATCTTCTCATGAAATACTCCGCAACCCTAAACCCACAAACAGATTATGCCTGAACATGTGAAACCATGAAACTATATCATTGCACATCTACAAGTATATGTGTTGATACCTTCAAGACTTTATTTATCATTGCACATGGAAACTATACATCCGTTCAAACATCGTGGAATGCACATGGCAAGGACGTCTACATCCATTTAGATTTCATCCTTAATACTCTACGATTGATTGAACCCTTAATATTATGTATGAGCTCATAACAGAACTCATCCATATTCTATATATGGAAAGCACTTCATAGGAATAAGACTGGAAATGACATTGGGTGTTGGAGATGCTCCCTCATAAATGAAATTTCAGTGGTATAATTTCACCATAAATAAGCCCATATTCTTCCTTGTTTTGTGCACAGATCGCGTGTTCGGACCAGAATCTCTTACACAGCAAGTCTATGAGCAAGCAGCTAAAGATATTGCTCTCTCTACGCTTTCTGGAGTGAATGGTAATACCTAAAACATTTCAATCTTGATTATATTCTACCTGTTCAAATAACTCAACTCCACCTGTTATGTAATCTTTTTAACAGCAACAATATTTGCATATGGGCAAACCAGCAGTGGAAAGACTTTCACAATGAGAGGCATCACTGAGAACACAATCCATGATATCTACTCCTACATAGAAAAGGTTATAAGGAAAAATGCTAGATATGAAATACCTTTCAGAGAAGTACTGGATATTAAGAGAAATAAAATGAAGGGTTAAACTTTGCAATCCGTAATGTGATTTTGATTAGAGATGTTCTCATATGGTCTTGCAGCACAACGAAAGGAACTTTGTAATAAAGATATCAGCATTGGAGATTTATAACGAGGTTGTAAAAGATCTCCTTAACACAGACAGTACCAGTGGTCCACTCAGGCTTATGGATGATCCAGAGGTATGTATATGCTATCTTTGTGGAAACCAACACTAACCTAATGCCTATGAGTCATCGTCTTTTTTTATTATGCATCAAAGAAAACCTGTTTGTCTAATATTGATTGCTGATACTCACAGAAAGGAACTATCGTGGAGAAGTTGGTTGAAGATATTATAAGAGATGCCAAACACTTCAAACAGATTCTCTCAACTGTTGAAGGTTTGGATTCTTTCTGATTTCTGTAAGGTTCTCTTTTTCTTTCTACTTACAGTGCAAACAATGACCAATTATCAATACAGCTCAAAGGCAAGTAGGAGAAACCATGCTTAATGAGACAAGCTCAAGGTCTCATCAAATTATCCGAGTTGTGAGTTTTTGAAACCATATGTGAATCACATAGTGAACCTTGTTGAAATTAGAAATCTGAATGAACGATTACTTGTGTAGACTGTGGAGAGCTTCCCAAAAGTAGCCGATGGGGGTTTAGTGAAGTCACTCATTGCTACTCTGGTAAGTTTGGTTGGAGTTTTCAACTAACTTACAAAATAAGGTAGAGAGGATGATTGTTAACTGCTCTTATGATTTTATACAGAACCTTGTAGATCTAGCTGGTAGCGAGCGTGCATCTCAAACACACTCTGAGGGAGCCAGATTAAAAGAAGGCTGTCACATCAACAGGAGCTTGTTGACATTGACCACTATCATCAGAAAATTAAGGTGAATTGCAATTTGCAAATCATGCAATAAGAATTGAGGGTTAAAAAGCAAAATATTTCAATGTTTAGTCTGTTTGAAATATAGTGGACCTGGACGAGAAAAGGCGGCTCATCTTCCTTATCGTGACTCAAAGCTCACTCGTATCTTGCAAAACTCACTCGGAGGAAACGCTCGCACAGCAATCATTTGCACTATGAGTCCTGCTCAGACACATTTAGAGCAGTCACGGAATACACTATTCTTTGCAACCCAGGCTAAGGAGGTCACAAATACTGCCCAAGTCAATATGGTAAACTAAGGATACCCTTTTTATTTTCGTGGTGTGTTTCACAGTAGGACAATATAGAGTGGATTTTTTTGATCATGAGATTTTATTTATGCAGGTGGTATCTGACAAGGATATGGTAAAATTGCTCCAGAAAGAGGTCAGCCGATTAGAGGCCGAGCTTCGTGTCACAGAGTCTTCAGAAGTCAAAGTTTTATTAAAGCAAAAAGATGCTGAGATCCAACAGGTAGCTGTTCCTTTGCAACTTTGGAAGATATTTACCATTATATTGGTTCGGTTGAGTAATCTTACATAATACATCTTTTTACAACTAATGCAGCTCCGAGATGAGGTGAAAGAGCTGAACTACCGACGTGATCTTGCACAGGCCGAGCTTGACAAGCTGCGGAAGAGGGTTGGAGAGCAGGAAAAGACAAAGAACATGGTATGTGATCATGTGTGTCTATGTTCCTTGTTGAACTTATTCAATCTCTGATACTGAAATTGTATCATCATCTTTTCCAGGGAACAGACTTCTTGCCATCACCTCCTATATTATCACCACGAGCAAAGACTGACAAGCTCTCTGCCTCTATGGTGGATCTGAAAGCAATGAAGCCCAGGCAGTCTCTGGTCAGACAATCCACAAGAGCTTCGATGATGCTAATACATGAGATCCGTAAGCTAGAGCAAATGCAACATGAACTCGGTGAGGATGCTAATACTGCTCTAGAAGTTCTTCAGAAAGAAGCAGAATGTTTAAGGTTGGCTCAATCTGATATGAATCACGACACAGCTACCACTATCTCCAAGCTTCAAGAAGAGATAAATGAGTTAAAAGTAGGAGAAAGAGAAACAAAGGTGGGGAAACAACTTTTCCCGGCGATTCGAGAGAGCCATACTCTTCGCCAAGAGATCATGAGGCTTCAAGAGGCGGGTAGTGCTGAGGAATGTAATGCTCAGACCACCATAGCCACATTAGAAGAGAAATTGGAGTGCGTTCAGAAGTCGATAGAGAATATGATGCTAGGATCTGCTCCTTCCACAGCAGTGGAAGCTGATTCTCCTAATAATGTTAAGGCTATAAATCGTCAAAGAAAATCTTTGACACCACGTAGAAGCTTGGCCTATGAAAACAATGAAAACAACCCACCACAGAACCAACCACAGAGTAATAACCATGATCATGCCGGAAAGAATGCTGCAACCCCCAAGAAGAACAACTCAGTGGACATTAGGAAAATGCAGAGCATGTTTAAGACAGCTGCAGAGGAGAACATCAGAAGCATCAGAGCTTATGTCACAGAATTGAAAGAAAGAGTGGCCAAGCTTCAGTATCAGAAGCAATTGTTGGTTTGCCAGGTAATCTGCCCATCTTCCACTAGGCCATTGATGCTTCAGATTACTCCTCAAACCCTAAAATCTAAACTAAGAACCCTAAACCCTCGATATGGTAGTGTAAACCCTATTTTAATGTAATTTGATTGTCTATGTGAAGGTTCTTGAACTGGAGGCCAACGTAGTTGATGATGATGAAGTGGTAATGGATGAAGATGCCTTCGAGGAGTCAAGCCTACATATCCAAAAGGTGCCCGAGAACTGGCAGCTACTGTTTCAAAAGGAAAGGATGCAGATTGCACAGCTGTGGGATCTTTGCTATGTTTCCATTATCCATAGGTCTCAATTCTATCTCATGTTCAATGGTGACCCTGCTGATCAAGTGTACATGGAGGTGGAGCTTCGAAGGCTAGCTTGGTTGCAGGAGCATTTTGACGCTGAAACAACTGCAAGGAACCCATATGGAGTTATATCTATGGATGAAGATGGAGAATCTAGTGTAGCAGCCAGGTTGTTTTTTATCTTTGAATCTAGTCTGTTTTATTAGCTTAGTAATTAACTCTTAGCATGTGTTTAGTGTAATCTGATTCATGAACCAATACATATTGCTAAGTCCACCAATATACTGTATTGGTCTATTGGGTAATTTCTTGATGAATCTGATTCATGAACCAACTAAACAATAGACCAGATTGATCGATACATGTTGCAAAGTCAACCAATCCTTTATAGTTGCTTGCTCAGCCTTATAAGATGGTAGTGTAAAATAGTAGTAGCAAACATGTTTGCACAACATGATTGTGACCATTTCTTCTTTATGTTCCATCTATTAACAGTTATCGCACATTGAAGAAGGAGAGAGAGCAGATTGCTAAGAGAATGAGGACGAGCTTGAGCGAGGAAGAGAGAGAAGAGGTATATCGACGATGGGGCATTCCTATTTGCGCAAAGCAGAGGAAATTGCAGGTTGCTTACAAGGTGTGGACTGATCCCCATGATGAAGATCACATCCGAGACAGCGCGGAACTTGTAGCGAAAGTGATGGGCTTCTGGAACCCGGGTAAAGAAGCCTCGAAAGAGCTTTTTGAGCTCGCCTACGCACCCCCCAGCACAAAGAAGCCATGGCTTCATGTGGGTTGGAATGCACTTCTTCATAACCTCAACAATCTGAACATCTGACAATCTGTTCTTTGATATATATATATATACATTGGAATCGTGAGACACAACTCCTTAATTGGAGACAATGAAGAATTCTTCTTCCTTTTCCTTTCTCTTCCTTTCATTCACACATCATGTTTTTGGCTGTGAATCTCAAGTATTGATTGGATTCTTGGGCAATAACTAAGTTGTTTTGCAAGAAAATTTGCAAAAGAAAAAAGGGCTGGCTAGCAACAGAGTTTGTATGTATCTATGTATGTACACATTTGATAATTGCATTCTTTTCTTCCTTCATTCAGGTCTTTCAACTGCTCAAGATTCCAAAGGTCTTTGGAACTGTTATCATTATGAACTCATGCATGTAATGAATCATGTTATACCTATCTTAGTCTTAAGCTTTAGTTAACAAGACTTCATAATGTAAATAGTATGCATGCATCCCATCATCTGGTGGGTCATAAACTCATGTATCTAAACCATTTTGGTAATATATATAGAAGAGCATAACCTATGATCTCTATATAGAGATTATATTGATATGTGATTAGTGATCTAGATTAATATCTAATCTCTCTTTGATCTTGCTTAATAGTATATTATATAACATCTTTGTTGTTTTTTTGGGGTACCTTTATTGCCCCTCACATTTTCTTATTTCCCCTAGTGCTCATATGATTTTATTTATTTGCCCTAATGCATTTAGTCTCAAGTCAATTCATCCCATTCTCAATTAGATTACCTTTTTTATCCCTTTCCAGGATTGCTAATGGGAATTGCATTTGGAGAAACAACAAAAATTTGGAAAAGAACTCTTTGTTGTTTTTTGGGGGTACCTTTATTGCCCTCACATTTTCTTATTTCCCCTAGTGCTCATATGATTTTATTTATTTGCCCTAATGCATTTAGTCTCAAGTCAATTCATCCCATTCTCAATTAGATTACCCTTTTTATCCCTTTCCAGGATTGCCAATGGGAAGGGCATTTGGGGAAACAACAAAAATTTGGAAAATAACTCTTTGTTATTTCTTCGGGGTACCTTTATTGCCCTCGCATTTTCTTATTTCCCCTAGTGCTCATATGATTTTATTTATTTGCCCGAATGCATTTAGCCTCATGTGAATTCATCCCATTCTCAATTAGATTGCCCTTTTTATCCCTTTCTAGGATTGCCAATGGGAAGGGCATTTGGAGAAACAACAAACAATAGAAAAAGAACTCTTTGTTGTTTTTTTGGGGTACCTTTATTGCCCCTCACATTTTCTTATTTCCCCTAGTGCTCATATGATTTTATTTATTTTCCCTAAGGCATTTAGTCTCAAGTCAATTCATCCCATTCTCAATTAGATTGCCCTTTTTATCCCTTTCCAGGATATTGTCAATGGGAAGGGCATTTGGAGAAACAACAAAAATTAGGAAAAGAACTCTTTGTTGTTTTTTTGGGATATCTTTATTGCCAATAAATTCTTCAAGTTTTTTGCATGTTTGATAAGAAGCATTTTCCCCCTACTAGGAAATTGGAAAAGAGAGTACACCACGTATGAGGGAAATATTTGTTGAAAGATGAAAGAGCATATATTTTGACTACGCCTTTTTCTATTTGTAAGTTTCAGAACTCAAGAGCTAGAAGTTCCAAGCATGCTCTTTGGTCATGCTCAATAGCCCAACAGGTATGGAATAAAGTTATCTCTTTATTCCTGACAATTAATGCATGTTGCCTCTTCTCTTGGGGATCAACAATATGGGGGGTTCTCCATTCCAATCTCCTGTTGTATGAAGCAGATGATGCTACAAAGGCTATGACAGTCATCAACAGACATCTAATTATTGTCTCCCCTTTTCAGCAACCTCGCAAGCAAAGGCGTGCATGCAACCCATGTATGGAAAACAGTATCTATGATTACATTATGGATATTACGGAAGTATCGTTGTAAAAGACGATATGAGTTCATAGTTCCTCTTCTCTCATATATATTATCGGAATTATGGGGGAGCTTATTGGCGGTTGTGCGGGTGCAATATGACAATATGCCAGGCTCTTCAGAGTTTGTTCTGAAGAAAAAGAAAAAATTACTGCAACTATGGAGGAAGTTGCCTCTATTCACATTCTCCTATAAAGGACCGTTATGGAAATATCATCACCCTGGTCCTTGCCCTAACCATTTCTTTTGTATATAATACTCTCTAATTTTACATTTTTGTAGCCCTCTGGCACTTTTCTTAATACTAATGAAGGAAATCTTTTTGAAAAAAATGAGCTAGAAGTTCAACCTAGGGAAGAGCTTACATATTATTTTCAAAGAAGCAAAGTGTTGCATGCAAGAGTATCATCATGTTGATTTCTACAACAATGGCAAATGCATTTGACATTTACTTGATATGTTGGAGCCTATGTCTCAATTTTGTGATCCAAAACATGGCATTAAAAAGGTTGACTTGTAGCCTATGTTTCATCATGTTTCTCCGAGATATAACACATGCTTCTATACCTAGAGTTTGATTGCTTTAAACCCTATCTGGAGGAAAGAAATGTTTCATTATTAGATCCTATAGTAGAAGCTTTAGGGAAAGATCCAACATTTTATAAGCAAGTAAAATCAATGAGAAAGAAATCAGGGATGATGTTAATACATTCATAAAACATTTAGCATGAACGTTCTAATGTCCCTTTCACACTTAACATGAATGAGACAACCTATTCATAGGGATGGTTGTTACTATTCTTTGTTAAGATAGTATGATAAATACCCATACAAATGAGAATCAATCAAGGTAACCTTTTAACTCAACTTGTAAAACGAGATTTCAACTTCAAGGTGCCAAGATCAGACAATATTTCCAAAGATATATTGGCATTAATTTATATGGAGGAAGTTTACATCAACAATTGCCGATGGAAAATAAAATATTTCTCAATCTAGAGCACAAGTTCTAAATTGATGAAATTTCACTTACAGAGAAAATTAATTGATTGTAGCTTTTATGTATTAAAAACTAAAAGAGAAACAAAAAGAAACCTTGTGGTTTGCTATCTCCCAACAAGAACATTCGGATGTTCAATTGTGAAAAGACATTAATTCAACATCTTGACTCAAATATTCAAAAGCGATGACCTGCCTTCTGTGTCTTGCATTGCTATTTCTCTCCATTTTTACGTCCCAAGGTTAGCATGAGATCTATCGCAAACCTTATGCCCTAGACATTTCCGATGTTAAAATGGTTTCCCTTCTCTAGGTAAGTGGTTTGTGGTAGGATATGTCCTACAACTAATACATAATAGCATATTCACTAGGCAGCATTCCATGAGATTTTAAATTAATTGTCAATGATGCCTAACTCTAGGTAAGCGGTTTTGTGGTAGGATATGGTTGGACATATCCCTCTACGAATACATAATAGCATATTCACTAGGCAGCATCCCATGAGATTTTAAATTAAAGGTGGGTAATGCCTAAGTGAGTCATTAATAGGTGTGGAAATGCCATTTTAATCTTCTTAAATATGTACACAAAACCAAATATTGGATGCCCTCATTATCATGAAATGTGTGTGTCTCTCTTGAAATTCCCAATGTTATCAAGAAATTCCCCTCTCCACCACAACACGACAAATCGGCATCAACGACTATCATCCATCGTTGACATGTATGTGGGCATGCAACAAGCAAAGAAAGCCTCGAAGAAGAGCGGGGCACACACACACGCAGACACGAGGGTCCGGACATGCAGACACAACTCTATATATGTATATTATGCGAACACGCACACGCACACGCACACGCACACACACACGCACAAGAGTCGGACATGCGGACACAACTCTATATATGTATACTACGCAAAAAACAAGTAAACAAGCAATCAAGCAAGACCCAATCTAGGCTCAACAAATTGTAGCCCATTGGCCGCCCGGACAAGTGTGAACGCGTGATGTTAACAAGTAGCCGTTGGAGTGCAAACACATTTGAAAATTTAGATCTCTGCTTCTCACTGTCTTTCTCTCTTTCTCTTTCTCTTTCTCTTTCTCTTTCTCTTTCTCTCTGTGCAGCCGAAGAAACGCCGGGTTCCCCATCAGTCCATCTTCCTCCTCCAGCTATGGAGCGGCAATCCCCCTCAAACCCTAAAACTCTCGAGAAGATCCACGTCGCTATACGTGTGAGACCCCTGAGTTCTCGCGAGATCTCCCTCAGAGATTCGTCTGCGTGGGATTGTGTGGATGATCGAACCATCGCCCAACGACCCCTCCCTCCTCCTACTCCTCCTCATCCTTCCTCTACCCCTGAAAGATCCCCTCATCATCATAATCATCAGAAAAAATCTTACTCCTTTGGTATGTTCTCTCGAATCTTCTTAATGTCTTCTATGCAAACACACCTTATGTATGGATTGAATTTGTGGAAATGCTTGTTGGAAACAAACCTTATGTATGGATGAAATGGATTGAATTTTGTGGAAATGTTTGCAAGATTTAATCTTAATCGCCCATGATTAGGTGGGTAACTGAGATAGATTATATAAATATTCCGTGTGTAACTGAGTAGATTTATTTAGCCTAGCGCACATACAAATGTGACCTGGTTCTAAGCTTTTAACCTCTTCTAGGATCATGCCATGTTAGCGTCATCTTTTTAAAACAAGAAAACCCTGTCTTGTGATTTCAAGAAAACACTCAAGTTGCATTGATGTATCTTCATCAAGAATCAAGGATGTCTCCATCCACATCCCATACATGTGAAAGATGTCTCCATTGAAACATCGTTCTTGCATACATGCAACCATGTCTCCATCCATCTATGTAAAAGGATGTTTTCACTTGTGCGACCATGTTCTGGGCCAGGAATACAATCATTTACGCATGTGATGGCATATCTCCATCCATCAAGACACCATATTTGAACATGTGCTACCATGTCTACATCAAAACATCATCTTTTGCACAAACGTGTAATGATATCTTCTCATGAAATACTCCGCAACCCTAAACCCACAAACAGATTATGCCTGAACATGTGAAACCATGAAACTATATCATTGCACATCTACAAGTATATGTGTTGATACCTTCAAGACTTTATTTATCATTGCACATGGAAACTATACATCCGTTCAAACATCGTGGAATGCACATGGCAAGGACGTCTACATCCATTTAGATTTCATCCTTAATACTCTACGATTGATTGAACCCTTAATATTATGTATGAGCTCATAACAGAACTCATCCATATTCTATATATGGAAAGCACTTCATAGGAATAAGACTGGAAATGACATTGGGTGTTGGAGATGCTCCCTCATAAATGAAATTTCAGTGGTATAATTTCACCATAAATAAGCCCATATTCTTCCTTGTTTTGTGCACAGATCGCGTGTTCGGACCAGAATCTCTTACACAGCAAGTCTATGAGCAAGCAGCTAAAGATATTGCTCTCTCTACGCTTTCTGGAGTGAATGGTAATACCTAAAACATTTCAATCTTGATTATATTCTACCTGTTCAAATAACTCAACTCCACCTGTTATGTAATCTTTTTAACAGCAACAATATTTGCATATGGGCAAACCAGCAGTGGAAAGACTTTCACAATGAGAGGCATCACTGAGAACACAATCCATGATATCTACTCCTACATAGAAAAGGTTATAAGGAAAAATGCTAGATATGAAATACCTTTCAGAGAAGTACTGGATATTAAGAGAAATAAAATGAAGGGTTAAACTTTGCAATCCGTAATGTGATTTTGATTAGAGATGTTCTCATATGGTCTTGCAGCACAACGAAAGGAACTTTGTAATAAAGATATCAGCATTGGAGATTTATAACGAGGTTGTAAAAGATCTCCTTAACACAGACAGTACCAGTGGTCCACTCAGGCTTATGGATGATCCAGAGGTATGTATATGCTATCTTTGTGGAAACCAACACTAACCTAATGCCTATGAGTCATCGTCTTTTTTTATTATGCATCAAAGAAAACCTGTTTGTCTAATATTGATTGCTGATACTCACAGAAAGGAACTATCGTGGAGAAGTTGGTTGAAGATATTATAAGAGATGCCAAACACTTCAAACAGATTCTCTCAACTGTTGAAGGTTTGGATTCTTTCTGATTTCTGTAAGGTTCTCTTTTTCTTTCTACTTACAGTGCAAACAATGACCAATTATCAATACAGCTCAAAGGCAAGTAGGAGAAACCATGCTTAATGAGACAAGCTCAAGGTCTCATCAAATTATCCGAGTTGTGAGTTTTTGAAACCATATGTGAATCACATAGTGAACCTTGTTGAAATTAGAAATCTGAATGAACGATTACTTGTGTAGACTGTGGAGAGCTTCCCAAAAGTAGCCGATGGGGGTTTAGTGAAGTCACTCATTGCTACTCTGGTAAGTTTGGTTGGAGTTTTCAACTAACTTACAAAATAAGGTAGAGAGGATGATTGTTAACTGCTCTTATGATTTTATACAGAACCTTGTAGATCTAGCTGGTAGCGAGCGTGCATCTCAAACACACTCTGAGGGAGCCAGATTAAAAGAAGGCTGTCACATCAACAGGAGCTTGTTGACATTGACCACTATCATCAGAAAATTAAGGTGAATTGCAATTTGCAAATCATGCAATAAGAATTGAGGGTTAAAAAGCAAAATATTTCAATGTTTAGTCTGTTTGAAATATAGTGGACCTGGACGAGAAAAGGCGGCTCATCTTCCTTATCGTGACTCAAAGCTCACTCGTATCTTGCAAAACTCACTCGGAGGAAACGCTCGCACAGCAATCATTTGCACTATGAGTCCTGCTCAGACACATTTAGAGCAGTCACGGAATACACTATTCTTTGCAACCCAGGCTAAGGAGGTCACAAATACTGCCCAAGTCAATATGGTAAACTAAGGATACCCTTTTTATTTTCGTGGTGTGTTTCACAGTAGGACAATATAGAGTGGATTTTTTTGATCATGAGATTTTATTTATGCAGGTGGTATCTGACAAGGATATGGTAAAATTGCTCCAGAAAGAGGTCAGCCGATTAGAGGCCGAGCTTCGTGTCACAGAGTCTTCAGAAGTCAAAGTTTTATTAAAGCAAAAAGATGCTGAGATCCAACAGGTAGCTGTTCCTTTGCAACTTTGGAAGATATTTACCATTATATTGGTTCGGTTGAGTAATCTTACATAATACATCTTTTTACAACTAATGCAGCTCCGAGATGAGGTGAAAGAGCTGAACTACCGACGTGATCTTGCACAGGCCGAGCTTGACAAGCTGCGGAAGAGGGTTGGAGAGCAGGAAAAGACAAAGAACATGGTATGTGATCATGTGTGTCTATGTTCCTTGTTGAACTTATTCAATCTCTGATACTGAAATTGTATCATCATCTTTTCCAGGGAACAGACTTCTTGCCATCACCTCCTATATTATCACCACGAGCAAAGACTGACAAGCTCTCTGCCTCTATGGTGGATCTGAAAGCAATGAAGCCCAGGCAGTCTCTGGTCAGACAATCCACAAGAGCTTCGATGATGCTAATACATGAGATCCGTAAGCTAGAGCAAATGCAACATGAACTCGGTGAGGATGCTAATACTGCTCTAGAAGTTCTTCAGAAAGAAGCAGAATGTTTAAGGTTGGCTCAATCTGATATGAATCACGACACAGCTACCACTATCTCCAAGCTTCAAGAAGAGATAAATGAGTTAAAAGTAGGAGAAAGAGAAACAAAGGTGGGGAAACAACTTTTCCCGGCGATTCGAGAGAGCCATACTCTTCGCCAAGAGATCATGAGGCTTCAAGAGGCGGGTAGTGCTGAGGAATGTAATGCTCAGACCACCATAGCCACATTAGAAGAGAAATTGGAGTGCGTTCAGAAGTCGATAGAGAATATGATGCTAGGATCTGCTCCTTCCACAGCAGTGGAAGCTGATTCTCCTAATAATGTTAAGGCTATAAATCGTCAAAGAAAATCTTTGACACCACGTAGAAGCTTGGCCTATGAAAACAATGAAAACAACCCACCACAGAACCAACCACAGAGTAATAACCATGATCATGCCGGAAAGAATGCTGCAACCCCCAAGAAGAACAACTCAGTGGACATTAGGAAAATGCAGAGCATGTTTAAGACAGCTGCAGAGGAGAACATCAGAAGCATCAGAGCTTATGTCACAGAATTGAAAGAAAGAGTGGCCAAGCTTCAGTATCAGAAGCAATTGTTGGTTTGCCAGGTAATCTGCCCATCTTCCACTAGGCCATTGATGCTTCAGATTACTCCTCAAACCCTAAAATCTAAACTAAGAACCCTAAACCCTCGATATGGTAGTGTAAACCCTATTTTAATGTAATTTGATTGTCTATGTGAAGGTTCTTGAACTGGAGGCCAACGTAGTTGATGATGATGAAGTGGTAATGGATGAAGATGCCTTCGAGGAGTCAAGCCTACATATCCAAAAGGTGCCCGAGAACTGGCAGCTACTGTTTCAAAAGGAAAGGATGCAGATTGCACAGCTGTGGGATCTTTGCTATGTTTCCATTATCCATAGGTCTCAATTCTATCTCATGTTCAATGGTGACCCTGCTGATCAAGTGTACATGGAGGTGGAGCTTCGAAGGCTAGCTTGGTTGCAGGAGCATTTTGACGCTGAAACAACTGCAAGGAACCCATATGGAGTTATATCTATGGATGAAGATGGAGAATCTAGTGTAGCAGCCAGGTTGTTTTTTATCTTTGAATCTAGTCTGTTTTATTAGCTTAGTAATTAACTCTTAGCATGTGTTTAGTGTAATCTGATTCATGAACCAATACATATTGCTAAGTCCACCAATATACTGTATTGGTCTATTGGGTAATTTCTTGATGAATCTGATTCATGAACCAACTAAACAATAGACCAGATTGATCGATACATGTTGCAAAGTCAACCAATCCTTTATAGTTGCTTGCTCAGCCTTATAAGATGGTAGTGTAAAATAGTAGTAGCAAACATGTTTGCACAACATGATTGTGACCATTTCTTCTTTATGTTCCATCTATTAACAGTTATCGCACATTGAAGAAGGAGAGAGAGCAGATTGCTAAGAGAATGAGGACGAGCTTGAGCGAGGAAGAGAGAGAAGAGGTATATCGACGATGGGGCATTCCTATTTGCGCAAAGCAGAGGAAATTGCAGGTTGCTTACAAGGTGTGGACTGATCCCCATGATGAAGATCACATCCGAGACAGCGCGGAACTTGTAGCGAAAGTGATGGGCTTCTGGAACCCGGGTAAAGAAGCCTCGAAAGAGCTTTTTGAGCTCGCCTACGCACCCCCCAGCACAAAGAAGCCATGGCTTCATGTGGGTTGGAATGCACTTCTTCATAACCTCAACAATCTGAACATCTGACAATCTGTTCTTTGATATATATATATATACATTGGAATCGTGAGACACAACTCCTTAATTGGAGACAATGAAGAATTCTTCTTCCTTTTCCTTTCTCTTCCTTTCATTCACACATCATGTTTTTGGCTGTGAATCTCAAGTATTGATTGGATTCTTGGGCAATAACTAAGTTGTTTTGCAAGAAAATTTGCAAAAGAAAAAAGGGCTGGCTAGCAACAGAGTTTGTATGTATCTATGTATGTACACATTTGATAATTGCATTCTTTTCTTCCTTCATTCAGGTCTTTCAACTGCTCAAGATTCCAAAGGTCTTTGTGTAGTCAAATTCCATTAGTGACTAGTTAATAACTACTGAGTTTTGAATAAAAAGATTGCATTCTCCTAGTAAGTAAGTCTTGTCTGACTATTGAAACAGTGTTTTGTGTGGTCAATTTAATTTATGACTAGTTAATGACTATTGAGTTTTGAATATTGAAATAGATTGCATTCTCACGGATTGCCACACAAAAGGGCTCGGACTATTCAAAAAGTCTTTGTGTGGCCAGTCAAGTCAATTCAATAAGACTTGTTAAATAATTACATGTCTGAGAGTTGAATATTCAAATACTGCATTCTCACTACTCTTTGGGGTCTTGGGTCAACAAACTTTTTTTATATTCAAATCAATGGCATTGAGTCTTATCAAGCATGGATCTTAAGAGTCTAGTGAAGAGTCTTTAGATCGTAGTAAAGTCAATGAAGGTGGTCATTCCAATACATAGTGAGTAGACATAACATTGAGTCTCAAGCTTTAATATTTTGAAGCATTTTGGCCAACCAACACCCATCTTCCCTTTCATTCATCTTTCCTCTTAACAACGAAACATTTTTTAAACAAATAGTTGTTCGTCATTTCCATCTATAATATCATGGATTTTCTTAGAAGTCAGAGACACATGTTGCCATCTAGTAGTCTTATCATGGGTAGGCCCAATTCTACAGGTGTTAACATAATAAAGGCAATGGTTTCATGTTGTGCTCAAATAATGTAGCAACTCGTTTAAATGCCACATACATTTTGTGTACCATGTGTAGGAGTACTAAAGAGCGGGTAGATCCAAGCACCATAATTAGAGATGTGTGCTATCAAGGTGCTTTCAATCCATAAGCTTTACGCATACCTTGTATATCCATTTGGAGCACAAAACATCTCGTTGATATCGAGCCTTCAAACTTTCATCAATTTGTTCTTAATTCCCCAAACATGGCAATTATGTGACCACAATGGATCCTCTTATATCTTACTTACACTTCTTTCTACAACGTTGCACTCTTCTAAAATGGCGTACGCATCTTCATTATCAATGAGAAAACAATCAAACCATGTAACTAAAACCCCCATTAGTATCATCGACACTCAATCAAAGTATCAGAGGAAATATACTCGAGCTGAAAACTAATTATTTTACACCCAAATGGAATTGTTATAATGTACTACCTTTGAATATATCAACTTGATGTGCATGCGACATTGTTTAAATAATCAAATTTATGATATGGCCTTGTTCCATGTGCAAATTGTAATGTTGATTGCAATCCGTAGATGTTATCATATCTTACACCAACATCAATAGCCATGGCCCATGAGTTACTATGATGTATGTTCCATGACAGAAACAATTCAATGCGTAGGTCAATAAAATTTCAAAGTAGTATTTCTGCAAGCATAGTTTATAATTTATTTGGCACTAAGTGGTCTATCCTCATACGACATTCACATGTATTATCATGGCATACAATGATATTTTTATGATTTACAAACATTTGTTGATGCTATACAATCATTGTTTGTATGTGTTTTGCAATAATGATATTTTTATGATTTACAAACATTTGTTGATGCTATACAATCATTGTTTGTATGTGTTTTGCAATACAAAAGATTTACGACATGACCTTTAAGGCCATCCATCCATCAGTTGAACCCACAAATGAAATTTCACTAGAGGTAGACAATTAAGCAAAAACCAATGTGGATGTTAGTACATCACATTTCTATTTAACACATAACAAGTTTTGACAAGTTTCTACAAATGAACATGCAACAATTGGCTAAACCTTTCAAGGAACTCCGAGTTTGATTTTGATGATTGTGGCAATCCCCTAAATCAACTATCACCAATTACTAGTGATGCAACCAATCTATTCCGAGTCAAATCACAAGCTTTTATGGAAGACGAAAATATGGTACACTACTCTTTGACTTGCTTTTCTCAACAAATTGTGTCAAAAGTCTTGAAGAGGATGTGTGGAAGCCCATGAATAGTAAGCCAATGAAATAAACAGACCCTAAACCCTAAACCGTATTGTCTCATAGTCGTTTATATGGCAATCAATTAGCAAACATTTCAGAAATGCAGTTAGTTGCAAACACACATTACCCAATGCAGAACAGTTAGATGGACATATTAGCAATAACAAAATAGGGTTGAATGGACTACAGTCTACAGAAAAGGTTGCACTAGCATACAAATTTATCGAGTGACAAGCCCGATGGATCTTCATTCCAAACATCGGCCCAATATATACGCGCAAACTAACCCAATATACCATGGGACCAAACCAATGGAGCCTTATTAGCCTCTCGGACAGACCTAGCAATCTCAAAGAATTAAAAAGATACATAAAAACATAGAAAAGCAAAAAGCCAGAAAGCAAACGCAATCTAAGGGTTCACAAACTTGAAAGACAGAAAGGGAGAACGCATGACAGAGAGAAGGACGTGGTGTGTTATTTCCGGTTTTTAGGACAAAAAGCAGAAAGCTTTTACAAAGATTTGAGGTTTCGCACGAAGAAGAAGAAGAAGATCTAGATGGCTTTAATTTACAATGATGAATTAAAATGATTGGAACAGAGTTTGTGGGCAGCCCATATAGTAATTGATTCACAGTAATCAAATACAAACGAACAAAAGATATAAGAGTATATCAAAGTGAGCTATTGGGGGAGATCAATGCTCAACAATGGCTTAAGCCGTCACCATTTTCTTCAAGATTTGGACCTATATGCTTTCTCTGCTCTATTAGGGTTTCGGAGTAGTTTCTTTCATTGGGGCCAATGGACGGACCGCCTGCCCAGCCATGGCATTCGAACCTCACTAAACCTTACACCGTAAACCCTAAACCCTAAAAACCCAGTCAGCAGAACACGGCGTACTTGAGGGAGAGAGGGTACATGAAGGAATTGGAGTAGGTAAAGCGGACAATCGCCTCGGCCGGTAGCAAGCCGCCGGCATTCACGACACAGTCGTCGTAGGCAACACGCCGGAAAACACGAGGGTTGATTGTCCCGGCTGACGCAAACCAACCACAGCTCACGTGCACGTCTCGTACACACCCCGACATGCACGTGTTCACGATCTGCACCACGAACCTCGGGATTCCGGCCGAATTCACCTCATCCCGGCTCTGCGAGATGCTTATATCCCGGCTCGTACATCCATTGTACCTTGACAATAATTTCGATCTCTTCGTCTGCGACATCCTGTTATCAGGCATCGTTGATTTTGTGTCGTAGTTAGCGCTGTGGGTTCTTAATCCTCGGTCATCTCTGCTAATTGACCTGTTAATCACCTCTCCTTGCCCTGACAGTGATTCTAGATCGCCGCTTCGGATTAATCTTGGTCGGCCTGTCCCGAGCTCACCCGCAAATCCCTCCCTTCCACCTCTTAATCCTTCGGCTATCTCTGTTAATCTCCCTGCACCACTCCCCCTTAATCCTGTAGTTGCAGAATTAATTGCAGACAGATTAGAAAACATGATTTTCAGAGCCTTTCCTTCATTCTTTCTTCTTCTCGTATAGCATATATTCCCAATCTAATCCAAACAAAACTAGTATGAACATAGACTATATGTAGCAGTCAGTAGTCGTTCATGGAATCGACTTGAGTCGAATCAAAACGCACACTCGAGATGGAATCTGTGTGTCTGGAACACATTTGAATCGAAACAAAAAAAAAGAAAGCCCCAATCAAACTGATGGCAGGGTAATGAGATCTGGCTGCAGAATGGCACGAATTACTCATAGCTGGTCCGGCATGGGATCCTTAAGCTACATTGGATTGGGCAACAAACAGAAAAGGACCCCATTTTTTGTTTTTCTTCGGATTAAAACAGACAGAGTTAGTGCTGATGATCGGCACAATCGGTGGACAGAGGCGGCGGAGGTGGGGGGGCAACGGCGGCGACGGTTAGAGGGTACTGGAAGGAATTAGAGTACTGGAAAGTGATGCCTTCGCCGGCGCGAATGGGGGCGCCGTTATTGACCAGGCAATCATTGTACTTGATCCGCCGGAAGACCCTGGGATTGACGAGCTTGGCCGACGCGAACCATCCACACGACACGTGGACATCCGACACGGCCGCGGCGGCGGCGGCGCACGAATGGCGGCGGCGGCGGCGGTTATTGTTGCTGTTACCGCACATGTTCAGGATCTGGACGCTAAATGTCGGGATCCCACTAGGCATTGGGCTCGATCTCCCCTGCAGTATGATTATATCGGCCTTTGAACAATACACAAATTTTGGGCTCTCTGCAAAATCATAATCCGAGTTGGTTTCCGATCACATTCACTCGGATTCATATACAACACATATATATATATATACACACACACAGAAAACAAATTTGATTCCCCAACTGAGATTGATTAGGGCACGCATGCATCCATGAAACTGGATGATTTTGATTCCGATCCTACTTTACGTTTCGATACCAGTAAAATTTCGTGAATTATAGTATTATTAGGGTCTGAGTAGGAAGAAGAAGAGATTCGAGCGATACCTAGAAGTATCTTCCGATGAGGTCCCATCGAAGAGATTGCAGTGGATCGCGATCGTGATGACGGTGATTGGTATCCGTTATCATCTGCAGTGATCCGTCCCATCTCTCTCTGATTGCCGTGTTCGATAGAAGTAGCAGACCCTGTCATCGATGAGCAAAAAGAGGCAGTTAACAGATCAAGCTCGCCATTGATATAACCAGATGAAATGGTTCCTCTTATGATCGCATCAAAGTATGTATAGAAGGCTTCAATGAGGCTGCAAGTATAGTAGGCTTCAATGAATCGCTCAGTGTAGCTAAGATTAAGAAGTTAATTGCCCTAGCTCTAAAAACATATTAATTAACTGCTATGGCGAAATATTGTGTAGGGTTTCCGATAATCTTGAATGCGAAAATCTTCCTTAGGAATCGCATAACAAAGGGCACGCAGGTTAACAGCAAAGCAATAAAGAAAGATGAATCAAACTGTGAAATAGACTGTGATTTTCTGCATGATTTTTACAATAATAGTAAGCTCTCGCTCATTCATTACCTGCACCATGCTGAGGAAAGGCAAGGAGCCAAGCGAGGATGTAAATTCTCATTAACATGGTGGGATAAAGAAGGTGATTCGACACCATGATGGGCATTCGGTGGCTTGATTGAGTATGTACGTATGGATTAATTAGCGGAGTCCACCTCAGAGCAATGAAATGGTAATCTACTGCCCTCTATTAACGCCTGTGAGAAATTATCATAGAAATTGAAAAACATGACCCCAAGAAAGTGAAGATGGAACGAAAAAAAAAGGTGCTAATGAAAGGAAGGGCCAGCGGGGTGAATGGAAAGGCTGTGATGATTGTTTTATTCTGATTGTTTTATCTGATGACTTAGGGTGTTGGGAGGGGGAGGTAAAAAGAAAGTAGTAGGACTCGGCAGTGGGAAGGTAAGGTAAGGTAAAGTTAGTTAGCAGTGGGGGTGATTGATTGATTAGCAGGGAATGGGAGATGGATTAGGGAGTGCTGAGAGGTGATAATTAGGGTGGGTTGGGCTAGCTAAGCTGATGGGGGTTTAGGGTTTAATTAGGGTTTATCTTTCTCTCTTTGATGCTCACTGAAAGATGGAGCAAGAAAGAAAGAAAGAAAGAAAGAAAGGGATAGAAGAAGCAGACTCAGAAGAGCAGAGCAGAGCAAAGAGAGAGAGAGAGAGAGAGAGAGAGAGAGAGGCTGCAGACGCAGAGGAGAGGTGAGGAGAGGAGGTGATGATGATGACGATGATTTATTAGACTCATTAGTGGTAGCCGCCCCACGCTCTCTCTCTCTCTCTCTCTCTCTCTCTCTAGTCTCTCTCTAGTCTCTCTCTCTGTGTCTCTCTGCTTCTTCTGTGTTCTCCACCATTAATTTGCTCTTAAAAGTCCTCTCTTCACACACAATCTCTCTCTCTCTCTCTCTCTCTCTCTCTCTCTCTCTCTCTCAGAGTCTCTGTGTCTTGCTATGTATGTATGTATGTATGTATGTATGTATGTATGTATGTGTATGTATGTGTATGTATATGCATTATATGTATGTATGTATGTATGTATGTATATAGATATTATTTACTGCTGCCATCTTTAGAGTATTAAATGATATGATATGCCTCAGGTTTTTATTTTTACATTACTACACATAACACTCACACACACACACACTTCTTCTTCTTCTTCTTCTAACTACTACAGTATGTCTCATGCATGAGTCATGAGCTAGTTATACATACATCATACATACATATATATGTATACTATATTTATATATATGTACACATATATATGACAACACACTTAACATCCTTGGTATGTATGCTAACTAACTATATCGCCCATCCATGCATGCACACATCCTCGTGATGTCATCATCCCTCTACCCATGCATGCGTACATCTTCATGATGTCATCCCTCTACCCATGCACACATTCTCATGATGTCATCCATGCACACACACACACACACCATCCTCTTCCCTAAGAGTCAGTCCGTCAGTTAGTCAGTCAGTCAGTCAAGTCAGTCCACTTATTTTCTTTCCTTTCACATCTACAAGTTAGAACCCCCACCCCCAAACATACAAAACCCACCCCTAGCTCCACGGTCAAAAACTGCCCTTGTTGACATCAAACCTTCCGTTTCTCTCTGCTTCTTGCCCCAACCAAAATAACAACACTCATTTGTCGATGGGCAACGTAAGCGAAAGACGCTCCTTCATCTCTCAGATAGTATAAATATATATATACATGTACATATCACAATGTGTCTTGTATTTCTTTCTGATACACTTTGTGATAGGTTGATCTTCCTTGCATGAATAAGCTAATCAGAAAATATACCAATAATTATATAGGATTTTTGCATTTCTTTATGTTTCTATGTCATATGCTATTTTGGTTCCTCCCTCTCAAAACATTATTGGATTTGGGTGGATCAGTGCACTCTTTCCAAACATATATGTATTGATCATGATAACTTTGAGCTTTACCATAGAAGTTTTCGCATTACTTAGCCTTAGCACAACTTCTTTAGGCGCGTCCAACCACGATTTCATCCTTAACACGTGTGCGAGATTTGGAGTGGTGTCAAAATCTTAATGTGATATACACGGGAGTAGGGAAACACGATGTTTGAGTTTTTTGAACATTATGTCTTGTTATAGGTGGCAATCATTGGACTATCTTTGTGGAAAAAACCTTAACCATCAAGAAATTGCAACTCTTGTTTGTAGATTGTATATGATGCAAGAGTGTAGTATATTGTATTAAACATGATCGAATGAGCAACATTTTAGTAGTAACTGTTGTTAGATCTAGCGCCAATACTCCAAAAGCTTCTTAATACTCAACACATACGTGAAGTCAAATGAGGTATAAAAAACAGGGTACAATGGGAGTAATGGCACACCTCTCTATCTTTCATTAAGAGGAGCGAGTGAAAACATGATTGACCACACAACTAGGGGCAAATGCCTAGTTGTTGATGGTCTCGTGTGAGATTCTTTGAAATGACTAGGGTGAGTAATCTATTGGGCGGTATTGTTTCCCAGCACATATACATACCTTTTGCATTGTAGACTATGATGGCCTTGCATAGTTTAGGTTATGATGTTGCCAATATAAATGAGAATCATAATGACTCCTTGCATGATATTTATATTCGATCCCTATGTGATATAATTGGGTATTATCCTACAATCATTGGCGATTCCATTAACATGATGGTCACCATGCCTACAAGTAGTTATGCCTCATGACTCACATTTGTATGAAGGCTCCACTATATAACACACTTACTTACCTCAGAACTATCTAAAATATAGTCTTACTAAATGCACGTACCAGAGACTACCCGCACATGGGTACATTTTTAATATTTGTTTAGCCTCATGGACCATGATCCACAAACACCAATCTTGTTTAAGTACCGCATTGGGTACCCCCTACTGACATGACAAGCCTACCTTATCCTCTTTCTATTGCCCATCTTTGTAGGCAAGTGTAAACCTCTTTCTTTGTGGCATATGTTATATATATGATGTTTGGTACAAACTTCTATTGTGGATATCTTCTACATTACCAAGGAATATTATGAACTTCCTTCCTTCGTGGAGTTGTTCATGAATATTTCCTCAATATTTGCCAACGTGTTATTGCTTTCGCTAGTTGGAACAATATTTTCCTCTTATATTGGATTATCAATGTATCTAGCAAGAGGTTAAATATAGCAAATTCGGGCCAATGTTATCTAAAGGAGTAATTCAATTCTATGGGATACGAATGGGGCAACTTAACGAGGTACGACTGAATTTGTTTCTTTGAGAAGATCTCATGTGAAGGCATTAAAGAAAGGAGTGCTAGATTTACTATCATCAAAGATGTGTGTGATTGACTATTCTATAAACAAAGAAAATCTCATAGAAAGTATAGTTAAAACAGTACATTGCAGGTTGGATTCACACAAGTTGGATGTGGAGGATGGAAAGAGCAAGTGGTCCAGTTAGAGTATGTGCAAACATGAATGCTCTTCAATTATAGTAGTTGACGACAAATTAAATAATTTTACGTGGAAGATAGTGTATTTCATCTTATTGGCTCGTGGAGTTGAAATTGCACTCCTAGATTATGTTAGATATTGCTACTAACATGGCTTGGCTTGCTGCTCAAATTTGTTTTTATAATGCTAATTGTTGTTATCATTTTCATGATTGACTACTATCGTTTTCGACCATTGCCATCGTGGAAAATGTAGGTGTAGAGCATTTTCAATGACCATTTAAGCTAAGATAACCATATTCTACAATCTTGATGTCATAAAGCAATTGTTACCTGATCACACTTATATAATAACTTTAATCATGAAAATCAGCGAATCAAAAATTTGTGTGCAAATTTTCATTCGCTAGTGTTATTGCCACTATTTCCTATATCTCCACATGCCACATTGTGACACCCATCCGTAGGATGTTGATAAGATAAAGATATAGGTTTGTAGACATAACAATGTTTTTAGATTGAATTGGTGGGTAAATAAAAAGACTCTTATATGATGCATAAAGAGCACACTCATAAATCATGTTTTAGCTCGTGATGTCTTCATCTTTATGAACCTTTCATTCCCATAGGCCAAACTAGTATTGTTATAATCATACCCTCTTCTACTACCTTGTGGATATGATACATCGGAGAGGTAGGATCATGTTTGAGATTGTCTTGCATTTGCATTGAAGTATGAAAAAATTCTCACAAAAGAAGTTTGTGTTTGCTCCCTATGGAAAAAAACATCGTTTTTTGACTCCTCGAAAGAATTGTTCGACGAGCACAAATAATTATAGGGCAACTTTTACAAAGCGAGGAACAAACGGGGGTGGGAATGTATGAGGACAAAGTGTGAAGACATCTAAAGTGCATATGAAAATAACCGACTTTGTCGATTCACTCAAACCCAAGCAAAAGAAAAAGTTTTAACTTTTTTTTTCATTCATTCACTTTCAATCAAAAGATTTATTCAATCTTAAATCTCTTCCTAATGGTGTGCCTCATTTTATGAAGGAAAGGGAAGGAAGGGAAAAGGAAAACATCACATAGAAAAAGAAAAAAGGCTTTTCATGATGAGCCTTTTCTCCATCACCATTTTATCTCTCCCATGACGTATTTATGTTTCAGACTCTCTTGTAGTAAGTATTAACAATGGCATTATATGCATGACCAATGGTCATACTTCAATCTAACTAACCTACACATGTCTAGGTCTCACTCAAAGCTATATGGAATTGGTCAGCAACACCTCTCTCTTGGATCAAACCTCATCAATTCTTATTTTATGACAAGGTCTGTGGAATGTAGTGCTTCAACCTCATTTAAATGCTTGACATTCTATTCTCAAAGGGTAGCCTGGCCCAATTGCACCACATCCCCTCCGTGTTTCTCTATCTTCTCCTTTTCATAAAAGTCGTGCATATATTAATGCAACATGACAATCCTAAAGAAAACCCTTGTTTGACATGTGCCTACTACAATAGTAAGGATCTTATGGCAAGGTAAATCCCAGAAGGTATTTTGTTAGATTACTTGACATAAAGGAAATTCTTATGAGGACTAGGTGCTTGCAGAGCTCAAATTTGTGAAAATTGTCAAATCAAATTGCATTGCAGCTTGCATACATACATGTAATACCCCAATGGTACCATAGTCTGTAGACGCCAAAATCTATGGTAGTCAAACTCTACCTTATACAATGAGGATGGTAAAACTTTGATTGTTTTTAGTGAAATTCCATTGAGACAATAAAAATGTTTCACTATTAACAATGTCCAAACTTTTGGCATGACCAAATGGCTTTAGTGATTTGGCATGGAAGGAACATGTGTCATAGTTTATCCCTTATCAGAGTATGAGCAAAAATTTGCCCATGTTGAACATGTCAACATTTTTAAGTTATGATCAATGTCAAAAGACATGTTGTTGCCCATCAAAGAAACACTCTCACTCGAATTAGAAGATAAGATTGCCATCTCTGCATCCAAATCTTGTTGTCACCATCATACAGATAAGATAATGTCTCATGTAAGTGATTCCTTCACCACTAACCAAGCTTCACCTTGAATGAACTTATGATGGACATTAATCATTTTTACAATAACTGTCAATATTTTGCTATCACGTTACAATTTTTCTTGTAATATGTGTTGGCTATCCTGCAAGCTTTTGTAAAAAGGGCACATATGTAAATTAATTTAAGGAAAGAGAAAGAAGAATTTTGACAATTAGAAACTAGTCATCCCATAAGATTTCAATAAATATATTTTACTCAATTGTAGCTCGATATAATTATATTATTAGAAGCCCTAAGTAAATATGTTGACCGAATAACCAATCAATGTATTTTGCCATGTTTCTCTAAAACCGTGTAAAAGAAAACATCCATGAGTGATATTCCTTCATTGCAAAGCATCTCTTAGAAGTTGTAACCCACCAAGTAAATGCCTTGGCTCTAACAAGACAACATGGTTATAACCCTAATGGTGCCACAAATTGCTACTTGCTCATTAGAACCTTCCATTCCCCATTCTTCACGAACCTGTTCTACCACAAATGTCTAGCTAGTGGGTTACAAATACAAATGTTCAATCTACTTCACAAGTGTCATTGCTCAAAATTGGCACTAGGTATTTCCAACTGAAATAATACAACTTCGTAATTTCTAGGAATATGATAGAGATTTTTGAAATATATTGTTCTTATTTTGGGATTCAACATGACATCCCGACCATTACCTAAACCCAAGAGTGCCATATATTTAAGCTAAAGCTCAAAAGAGTGTTTATTCTCCCATCCCAAAAGATGAGATGTTGCCAACACCGCTAAATGCAATGAGCAGTAGCCACCCTCCCTCCTTCTCTCTCAATGCAACATTCATTAACAAATTTTCTTGAAATCAAGACTCATCTCTACACATATTGCATGAAAATGTTTAGCTTTTGGTTTCTATAGGTCATGTTTAGCCTTCAAGGATGATAATAAAATCCCTTCCCTCTTCATGGACACTATTACTAGTACAATATAATGATGGAGCATATAGGGCCCCATGAGCATTTAGGGAAAAGGCTCAACATCCAATGATTATTGGTAACATGTATTGAAAATGAAATATGTGTGATTTCATGGACCACAAAGATGCATATATCCCTTCTCAGGTGTCCGTGATAGAGTACATGCAATGTGTAATGTTGTAAACTACCACAAGGAAAAGGCCTTTCAATGCATGAATGTGATTCCTTGTACAACTAGTTGTTGCACATTCCCCAATATCCAAAGAAATAAAAAACAAATCCATGATCCACAACAATTGCAACATGTCTCTATAAGCAAAGAGCGATTAGGAAGGGGAGAGTTTAACGTGGTGTCTAAAAAGGCCCAAATAGATGAAAGTAACTTCAAATATGTTGAGCTACCAATATGGAAAGAACTCGTGCTCTAGAGTGACTAGTTATGTATAGGCAATGGTTGGAAATTTTGAATCTTACGCTGAACTAAATCACAAACCTTTAAACCAACACCATTCAAACCTTTTCAGCGATGCCAAGATCAAACCGAACGATTAAAGAGAACTATAACTTGTTAAGCCATTAATCCAAAGTTTTGGTTCGAATGGGATTGTTAACTAAAACTTAAAAGAATTGTTAGTGTTTAAAGTTAAAATTTCATAATGCATATTAGATCATTTTATAAATTTAGTATATATATATAGAGCCAATACGATGACCTCATAGGCAGATCCGATGGAGTCGAAAGACAACAATGGTTGTCCTCTCCCTTTCTTGAGTCAGTGGGCCTCCGTATAAGGTGGAACTATTGCGTGCCTACTGGGACTTGTATATAACATTCTCATCTGTAAAATTTTATAACTAATGGAAAGAGTTTTTTTTTTGGAATAAAATAAAATAAATCTAAGCCACAATTTGAATCTCTAAACCGAACTACAATGTTTATAAAATTCTAAACCGAATTGATTAAGATATTAAGTTGTGGTTTCACGATTTTATTTGGCTCAAATGAAAATCCATTGCATGTTTCTATATATGACTATCACAAAAGAAACCATTGTCATTCGTGCTATGTCTCGTATGCAAGTTTGTGATATGTGTAAAGTATTAACTAGTACTATCTACATAAGCATATATTCCTAGTAGGAAGCATGATGTGCTATTCCTTTTCAAACACTTCTCTCTAACACAACTTTGAGTATTAAATCGTCATCCTCACCATGCTCTCTCATGCCCTTGACTCGATAGATGATAGACTACATTTGTAACAAACTTGGAGGAGCAATATATTTTCAAAGAATAACCAATCTAAGCATGGGGTGCCTAGAACTAGAAATGGGATGTTCCAACAAATACCTCAAAATCAATTCTTTCAAGTATATCAGAACAATAGTTCATTGTCTTGACCATTGAAGAGGAATCACATCATAGACTATCATCCCCAATCTATCCATGTGATTGAACCGTCTATATAAAATTTACTTCGATTTTACTTTACTTCCTATGTCAAGAGTTCCGAAGAAGTTGATGCATATGTTTGCAAAGAACTCCCACATAATCCAATATGCATGTGATGCACTTTATGGACCCCTCATTTTATGACATTATTGACTTGACCAACAGTCTATGCAACAACAATGTACACAAATTCAAAACCTAGCAATTTAGAAATGTTCAAACTTATTATGAATTATGCATGAAAACAAAATGATGGTGTTGTAAATAGTAATGATCGTGTTGCATCCAAAGTAACAATTTAGATACACGATATTGGGATGTCTTGGTAACAAAATGGACGGATTATGATCTAAACCTTCATAACCTCCAACAAGATGAGTGACCATAATATAAACAACTTCTTTTTTTCTTCAAAGATTTTCCTCATTAGTATTAAGAAAAACATGTGAATGCTACAACTTAAGCTTATTTGCCCAAAAGCTTACAATTTTCATGTACAATGATATATGATAATCCTAAGACCAAAGCTAGAACTTTGTAAAAGGTAATTTTATTTTTATTTATTTTTTTGCATTCTGCCATGCTTCACTGTTAATCAACTACTTATTTCAACCTTTCTTTGAAAACCCATCTCAATACTTGAATGGGTAATTTTATGTTTTATAATTCATTTTCACTCACTCAACAATTTGTTGGCCTTGCAAGGGAATAATTATATTTCTTCATAATCATTTGTTTTTGTGTTTGATGAATAGTTGTCAGTTGATGTGAAATTGCTTAATGTGGGAACTAATTGTTGTGCCGATGGCTCAAGATGGGGTATTATACCATTTTTATGGTTTTTAAATGCATACATGAATCAAGATAGTGTAGTTCTCCAAAACTTTGGAGTCACAATGATTCTTCAATGACATATCATATGTAGAAGTTATGGTGCGCCCCTGATACGTGGACATAGTCATGCAACATGAAACCTTGTATAGGAATAGATGAGGAAAACCCAAGATAGCAAAAAACCACCTCTAAGTTTGAGTTGCAAGTAACATGAGGTGGTAGAAGTTGAATATATCACAATTCATGTATACCACAAATTGTAAGCAATATCATACATCTCTATTCTGTAAGAAATGTCATGCACTTTATGTACCAATCTTAAGGTTCATCTCAACTAAAACAAGCATGTCACACCTTCCTCGGAAAATGAAGCTACATTTATAAATTCAAAAAAACTAAATTGCCATTCACTACATAAGTGTTTTGACTATATTGTTATTGCAATTAGTGTGGCCATACTTAAATAAGCTGTCTTCATTCTTTTACTACCATTAATATTAAGGATATCTCATAGCATTTGGTCTATTAAAGATTGAATTACAAAGATACAAACATATGCTAGGGTCTATTGACTATAAGGTCATAAATAAACATAGATTCTATAAAATCTCATGGATTACTCGAATTTCGAGGTCTTGTCTTCAAATCAAATAATGGCTCTTCAAGGTTCTTTGTTGTAGAGAAAGTAGGTTGTTCAAAAAATGATTGTCCATGTTGACGAGATAATAAGTGATGATTTATGGAATGCAGTTGTGAATTCTAAATGTGCATTTGGTGGAGCATTTTGCAATCTGTGCAAAAAGAGTAATATAGGCAACTAATTGTCATCGGATTAAACCGTCAATTGCCCTAAATCTATGGCTTGCAAAGATCAGGAATTTTGTGGAACCACAAACATATGCACATGTGCACACCTAGGATTGCAAATCATCTCAGGTTTACGTCATTAATAACATGAATAAAATGCATGGAAACAAAATCATAAGTCGTAACTAGAACATTCTGTTGTACGTGTAGGAGATCTTAAGCAAAATACATTAAGCCAGATTATCACAAAATAATTTGAAGGAGAAACCACATAAATAAAATATAAGTATGCAACCCATAGTATGGATTCAATACTGCCAAGTTAAAATTGAGTCGAGTGTCAGATCTCGGTTAAGGCTTTGTTCCATTGTGATATATCATTCATTGGTCAGGTCTTCGAAAGAGTGTTATGGCAATGTCCTTAGGAGTCATCATCGTAGAATTATATACTTTTTGGCATTGTACAATATGGTTAATTTATTGGTTATTTAAAGAGTGTACTGCAAGCAAACGCCTCCAAGAGAGGATGAGTTCTTTTAGCGACAACAAACACTTTTTGTGGGTACCTTTTAAAATTGATTTCAATTTAAGCCAATGATTTTTGCATATTCTATACGTCATTGATATGTACATCCACCCATGGCTTTGGTTGTACACCAACATAAGGTTAACTAGCATGCATGGAAGAAAAGGAACCAACTAAATGGTCGCGAATCTTGAAGGCAATCTTGCTCATTTAAGTATGGCACATGGACACCGACGTCTACTAGACTTTTGGTAGCTCACCATTTAGATTGATGATGCAAACCAAGCCATGCCTTCTTCTCGCTCTCCAAAACATCATCACATTTTCCATGAGAGTTGGTGGCATTTTCAATCATACATATACCCTTTTGCATCAATCACAAACAGTTACAAGATTAAATTCTCTAGTTATACCACATTGCTACTATTTAGAATGCTAATAATAATATTAGCTATATCCTATTCTCCCATGTGATTCGTTCATGTTGTGAGTGATTGATTAGTTAGCTTATTGATTATTAACTAGCCCGCTATTAATATTGAAGACCTATTAATACATCTCTCTTAATGATTGATCGACTCTGAATATATAAACAAATGAGTAAATAAAGTATTGAGATATGGTCGAGGCATTCAAAACGTGGGACTTTCAAGACCCCAAATGCCCCTTTAATTTTTGTTATCTTCTTCTATATGAGCATACTCAACCCCCAAAAGAGAGAAACAAGATGGCTAAGTAACATAGGATATAATTGCTCAAACATCATTTAATTGACCCCATAAAATCTCAAACTACAACATGTAGTCACTTGAGTCATGAAAATAGACTCAAAATGGTTATTTTAATTGAACCTCAAGACTAAGAAATAATCTAGTTCCCTTAGCTTTTTGTTATTTCTCGAAATACCATTTCTCAACCCTTGAAATAGAGACAAAATGTAGACATAGCGTATAGAATTGCTCAAGTAGAACACATTTCTAGCTAAAATGAGACATGTAGAGGTGATTAACGTATGACGTTTATGGAGATAATGAAAACCTAGTACTATTGTGTTTGTCATAGTTCCTTTTACTTTAATCGTGGTAATGTCCGCTATATCCAAGTTTAATGGTTAAAAAATGGCTCTTTGATTGATGCATAATACTTAAATCCTAATCATTAATAGCTCGTGAAGGTTAGCATGAATTAGCATATGCTTAAACGAATTGTCAAAAGATGACAAATCAAAATCATCAAGCATGGTTTATATGATTAATGAAAAAACATTGTTAACTTTTAATTACCCATATACACACAACATATTCACAAGTGTTGTGGATGATGGAGGGGTGTTTTCATCTCGGTTGAGCTTTGTGTCTTGGAAACTCCAAAGTTTGAAAGTGCCATTATTGGAAATTTATGGTAAGCTAGGTTGGCATGCTAGGCATTGCATATGTATTGGGAAAAAAACTCGTAAAAACCTCAAGTTTTACTTTAGTTCATTAGAATGCCCTTATATTTCTTTATATCGCTAAATGGCACCAACCAACTCTCATAATAGAGAGAAGGAAGGGGATGGACAAGGCATACATAGAATTGCTTATATAACGCGATGAATCTATGATAAGTTTCTCAAATAAATATCTTATTAAAAGATTTACTCGATTGAGGTGAGTGATGAGTTGGGGCCATCTTTAAATAGAATATAAGTTTTATAACCCATGAGGAGGCAAACTTATTCCTTAGAATGGGATTTACTACTTTGCAGTAAAACCTCTGTGTGTGAAAATAATGCATGTACGTATTTGCTCACCCTTCTTGGTGGGGATTTCAACGTGACACTTAAAAATTTATCATGTCTGTCTAATAAGTCATCATACTTCTCGCAAACTACCTTATATAGTGGGAATGGAGAGGATATTGCTCTTAATAGTTTTTTATACCTTGTATCATTTTAGCAATATGTGATCAAGCATACCCTTAGCTTTTTGTGATATACTTAACTAGTACCTCTATAGCCAAGCACCTGTTTCTAGTATCATCACATGATAGGATGTTGAAGATTTTACTACCCATTGATTATGTAAGAACAATTTTGGATTTTGTCTATTTCATTCTATGCACTGAGTGAGATAGTGCTACCCCACAATTCCACTCCATAAAGCTACACTTGGATCACCATGGTCCATAACATTGAATATCATCAATCTCACTTCCCATCCTTGAATATCACTTTGGTTGCATATATTCTCAAACACATATTAACTATTTGAAGTCAGACCCATAGGATACACTCCACCTATTTGTTTGTCGATGGGACAATAATACCAAGATATTTGAAGTTTTGCACCACTTGAATTGGTTCTCCCTTGTATGTAAAAAGGGAGCTAGTATCTTGGTTGTATTGCTTTTATTGCTATTCACTTTTGTTTTGTCCACGTTAAAAAATAGCCCGCTGATTTGACAAAATGTTTCCATATACGTCAAGCAAGTGTTGCATATCATCCAAAGCAAATGAGAATAAAACAACAAAATTAACATACAGTAGCATAAAAATAAGCTATTGCATGAGTTTTGGGCCATCTAATCCTTCTTCTTTGGCATCCTTGTTCACTATTTCATCAAGCTTATCTGTTAGATCTTATGGTCTAATGTAAGCATATGATAAGGATAAAAGATAAATAGATAGAAAGGAGAGAGAGAAAGAAGGGTGCCGATCCACCCGACCACCCCCGAGCGAAGGGATCGAGACAGACTTGTGCCTCGATCACCGTCCCATACCACCGTTGTGGTGTCGAGTCGTACCTAGTGCTGGCCACTCACTACAAGAGTTGACCCACCACAATGTCAGAGTCTCAACATAGTCAAAAGATGATGAAATGAGGGTAGCTAGGCCTCATATTTATAGCAA
Organism: Azolla caroliniana; assembly: GCF_043228905.1. NCBI lineage: Eukaryota > Viridiplantae > Streptophyta > Polypodiopsida > Salviniales > Salviniaceae > Azolla > Azolla caroliniana. The sequence goes on from NW_028230448.1 coordinate 12,041,577, forward strand.
GACCCAAGGCCCCCAGGCAAGTTCACACTTGGCCTAATGGGTTGTCTCAATCCCGAGGATTAAAAGTAATCCTCCCCTTCTTTACACTCTTGTTTAACCCTCACACTTATCCACGTGTATAGAATACTACGGTAAATTCTCACCACTGGATATTATATGGTCATGCCCGTAACATACTCCCCCTCTTTAAAACATTGGACTCTTGCAATGGAAAGTTAGGGAAGTTAGTTCTAAGATGAAAAGAATGGCGTGCGGAATCAATATAGAAAAACCGAACAACAGAAAATGCAGGTTTAATGGAAAGCTTAGGTTTGCACAGTACGCATGGGAGAGACAGAGAGAGAGTAAACACAAGAACTTAATTCAAAAAATAATACTCAATCTGTACATAGGATGTGCTCAGTGAGCACTTTTATACAAGCCCTGACAATCGGGTTGGCACAAGTACTGACAGTACTTGACTGCTCATAAATGAGCCTCGACTCTTACTCCCAAAACTATTCCTTACGAGGAATATCTTTCTAACGACCTTTCGTTTTACGCACTGATATGGCCTTCCTATGCACCGGTTTGCGTACTGGTTTACGCATCGGTCCGGCCTAACCGATCGGTCCCAACCGATCCGGTCCTCGGCTTGCTCAGCCGATCCGGCCGATGTTGAGCTTGTCTCTCAACACTCCCCCTCAAGCTCGATTTGAGGCTCTTCGGGATCTTCCGGATCACCACTCCGGTTCCTCCTGGCTCCATGCCTCGCTCGAGCTCCTCGGCCTTTTCGACTCCGTGCGTTTCGACCCTTCTGGTCGGTACGACCCTTCACAGTTCCCTTGCTGTCGCAGTGTTGGCGCTTCTCCTGCTGCCTTCTTTTCCGCTTGGCCCTCGGTTGATTCAGTGTATTCGAATCAAACACTCGAACCGACTCGGCTACCTCCGATTGGTTTTTGCTCTCGTCCGAGTTGGCTGTCTCCAACTCGTCTTCGGTCTTCTCGCCTGTGACGACATCATCTCCCCCATGCTTGGTTGACTTTGGCTCTTTCTTCCGGCTGCTTCCCTTATGTCTGCTTTCAGACTCTTCCACGGATCCACCCTCGGCTTCTTCAGCCGATCCAAAGTCGAATTCGTCATCCGACTCGGCGCCACGGTCTTTTCCGTTGCTTTCCTGCTCCCTTCTGTGGTCATTTGGGACGTCTCTCCCCCTCAAGTTCGGCACATCGAGGTGACGCAACCCAAGCGCACCCGAGAATTGCCGCAACTTTTCTAGACCAAGAGGCTTGGTGAAGATGTCGGCGGTCTGCCGATTCGTCGGAACATACTGAAGTTCGACTTCACCAGAAAGGACACGCTCACGGACAAAATGGTAGTGCACCTCAATGTGCTTGGTCCGTGCGTGGAAGACGGGGTTCTTCGCGAGCTGGATGCTGCTGAGGTTGTCGCAGTAGATTGTCGTCGGATTGAACACCTCCACCTGCAGATCCTTAAGTAGCCGCTTCAACCATATGGCTTCGCCTGTCGCGACAACCGCTCCTCTATACTCGGCTTCAGTGCTCGACAGTGCAACTGTCGGCTGTTTCTTGCTACTCTACGCTATCACGACACTCCCAAGAGAGAACGCGTATCCGGACGTGGATCGGCGATCGGCGGCGTTGCCAGCCCAATCAGCATCGGTGTAGCCAACCAACTACGGGGCTACACCGATCCGAAATAGCAGTCCCCGGTCCTTAGTGCCGGTTACATACTGTAGTACGCGTTGCGCACACTGAAGGTGCTCCTCGGAAGGTCGCGCCATAAACTGACTGATCACCCCGACCGGATAATTGAGATTGGGTCGGGTGATGGTCAAGTATATGAGGCTGCCGACTATCTGTCGGAACCTCGTTGGGTCGCATACGACTCGGGGCAAAGCTTGACAGTTCTATCCAGAGGAGTCGAGATGGACTTACAGTCTGCTATCCCGAATTTGAAGAGCATATTCAGCGCGTAATGACGTTGGCTGATCAGTATGCCTTCGGGGGTGCAGACCACTTCGATCCCAAGGAAGTAATGAAGGTCCCCCAAATCCTTCATGTCGAATGATGCCGCAAGTTGGAGCTTCACGTGGTCGATTTCAACTAGGTCAGCGCTGGTGATGACCAAGTCATCAACATATAGTAAAATACTAACCGGCCTGAGTCGACCTTTCCGGATGAACATGGAAGAGTCCGATTTTGATGTTGCAAAGCCCATCCGACGCAGTTGCTGCGTGATCTTCGCGTTCCAAGCACGCGGGGCTTGCTTCAATCCGTAAAGGGACTTCTTCAATCGGCACATTGCCGAGGTGTTCGTTTCGGAGTGAAATCCGGGGGGCTGTACCATGTACACCTGTTCCTCAAGCTCACCTTGCAGGAACACATTCTTTACATCCATCTGATGTAAGTGCCACCCCTTTGCCGCAGCTACCGCGAGCAAAACACGGACGATCGTCATCTTCGCGACCGACGCAAACGTCTCATTGTAGTCGATGCCGTGTTTCTGCGCGTAGCCTTTTGCTACTAACCGGGCCTTGTAGCGGTTGACCGAGCCGTCGGCGTTGTACTTGACCTTGTACACCCACCTACATCCGATCGGCTTCACACCCTTTGGTGCGTCAACCAGGTCCCAGGTCTCGTTTTCCGCCAATGCGTGCATTTCTTCCTTCATCGCGGCGCGCCAGTTCGCATCCTTAACCGCTTTTGCGTGGCTCTCCAGCTCACGCACTTCCGCTACACGGGTCATGTACGCATAATGATGCGCCATGTACTCGTTGTATCCGAACCACAGAACTGGGTTCTTCTGGCGGGTAGATCGGCGTAATCGGTCTTTAGCCGATGTCGAGGTCTTCTCGGCCAACGCGGACTTCGCTCTTGAAGACCCGTCACCGCTTTCCTCGGAGTTGGACTCGCGTCGGTCAGACTCGTTTCTATCCGTGCCGGAATCTGACACCTTTTTCTTCCCTTTCTCTTTGCGTGTAAGCCGTCTCCTCGGCTTCCTGCGCGGGGAATGTACGGCCAAGTCTCCACTACTCGCCGGCTCTTCATCGGACTGGTCGAAACGACTCAGTCGTCCATTCGGTCCACTTAACCGAAACGAAATCGGACTCTCTTTGCGGGTCCCGATTTCAGGCTCATCTGGAGGCATCTCAGTCTCGCTGACCTCATCGTCAGAACCCAGATTGGAGGTGAGGTCCGGAGTCGGGGGCAAGTACCAGGATGCAGACTCATCAAACAGAACATCGCGGCTCACGCGCGCTTGTTTGGTACGCGGGTTATAGCACTTATAACCCTTCTGCTCGTTCGAATAGCCGACCAAGGTACACTTCTCGGCTTTCGCGTCCAACTTCCTCCTTTTCTCCTTCGGCACATGCACATATGCAATGCTACCGAAAACTCGTAAGTGTCGCAAGTTCAGCTTCGTTTCGAAATATAGCTCGTGCACCGACACTTTATCTCCGATCCGATTCTGGATGTATACCGCGGTCCTTACCGCCTCGGCCCAGTAGAACTTGGGCAAGCTCTTCTCTTCCAGCATTGCCCGTGCCGCTGAATTCGCGTCGTGTATCTACAACTGAATTCGCGTCGAATTCCCATCTGTTGTAGATAACCATTGAATTGGCCGGAAAAGTACTCTTTTCCGCCATCCGACCGCAGGCACTTGATCCTTCTCCCTGTTTCCATTTCCACAAACCCTTTGAGGTCCCGTAAGTAGTCGAAGACTTCGCTCTTCCTCTCGATGAGGTAGATCTGTCATGAACACATGACCATTATGGCGTCACACGGATTGAACCTCGAACCTTGTAATCCATACTTGAAAACCTCAACCATTAAGATAGCTTATTGTTATATGAAACAATAAAAGCTCTCTCTCTCTCTCTCTCTCTCTCTCTCTCTCTCTCTCTCCTTTGTAACCATCCTGAAACCATGGCTGCCATTAACTCAGAAGAATATCTCACCCATGTTGCAGAAATGGAGAACCTTAAATCCAAGTTCGCATCTCTTGAAGTAGAGAATCAACGTCTACTTGGGGATCTACAAAAGGTTACTATAGAGAAGCAACAACAACAAGAGGAGTTCACGCGACGAGTGCAACAGTTAGAGTTGACAATCGTAGTGTTACAACAACAAAGGGTTGAAGGTAAGGGACTTATCAAGGAGCCCAAAATTAGCCTCCTAGCTAAATTTGATGGGTCGAGGGCGCATTTCCGAGGTTTCTTGAATCAAGTACGGTTGGTGATTCAAATGCATTCCGTGCGTTATCCAACAGATGCATCACGAGTCGGGCTAGTGGGCACCTTATTGACTGCCATAGCGTTGTCGTGGTTTGCTCCATTGCTAGAGACCAATTCTCCTCTACTGAATAATTTTGAGGAATTTATCAAGGAATTTAAGGCTTATTTCGGAGATACTGATGGGGCGAGAACAACTATCAACAAGATTCGTACACTTCGTCAAGGTGATCAACCAGCTTCGACATATGCTGCCAATTTCCGTCTCATCGCAAGCGATATTCCTTGGGATGAACAAGCCCTAATGGAGCAATTCCGTTCAGGCCTTCGTAGTGATGTCAACGACTTACTTCTTACCTTCCCCGAGGATCCAAGGTCACTTACAAAAGCTATTAGTCGAGCAATACGGTGTGATAATCGCCTTTTTGAGCATCGATGTGAGCGACAACAACAAATAACAAGATCAAGATTCACACCAACTTATGCATCAGTAACGGCGCAATCATCCCCAAGGCAAATGTATAGCCCTGCTCCAACTCCAAGGCAAACACGTAGTCCAGTCCCTATGGATAGTCCTGCACCCATGGAGATCGATATGACTCAACGACAAGGACCGTTGTCAGACGAAGAGAAGCAACGTCGTTGAGCAAACCATCTATGCTTATATTCCGGAGGTCCAGGACATATAGCCATTCATTGCTCCCGTAGGCCGAGACGTCAGGTAAATCAAATTCACTATGACAATGAAAATGAGTCCAACATTTTAGAAGCAGTTAGTGAATCTAATATTATGAATAATCCACCCTTGTCCAATAAATTTGAAGTCCTAAGCCAATTAGAAGAGGAGTCAAACGAATAAGTCCGGCCAAAATAGGAGCCATTTGGTTGGACAACCCCAGATATGTACAACCTAGTGTGGGTTCCCTTTCTTCCAAGCATGTTAGTAGAGTCTTCTCAGCCCTAGTACAAGTTAGGACACCTAGTTGTCAACTTCAAGTCCAAGCCCTCTTAGATACTAGAGCCAATTCTTGTTTCATGGATAGAGATTTTGCCCAAAAGCACCAAATATCCTTGCATACACTTCCTTGTCCAGTTTCCGTAGTAGTGATTGATGGACGCCCCATAGCTTCCGGGAAGATATTTGAAGAGTCTGAGCCAATACACATACTCTTGGGTGATTTAGGATGTGTAGTTTCCTTTAACATAATCCGTAGTCCTGAGCATCCAATTGTCCTCGGTTTGCCATGGTTCGAGCTACATAACCCTAGAATCGATTGGAGGAAGCGAGAAATTAGGTGCCCTTTAGCAGAAAATATCATTGTCAAGAATTGAACTCAGGATTATCCTCCTAAAGTATATAGTTCTACCGATGCACCATATCCTTCTCATCAAATTTCAGCCATCACATTGCAACAATTGTGCCAAGTGGGAGGCAAGGAGGACCTTTTCTTATTTGCAGTATCAGTGACACCTTCTAGTGTCACTCAAGGGAATTCAGACATCCAAATTCCCAAAAAATATCAAGACTATGCCGATGTTTTCGACAAAGTCAAAGCTAGTGTTCTTCCAAAGCATCGACCGTACGACTGTCCTATTGATCCCCAACCAGGAAAAGAGCCACCGTGGGGTCCGATTTACAATTTATCTCCCATTGAGCTTGAGGTTCTTCGAGAATACATTGAGGAAAATCTTGCACATGGGTTTATTCGACATTCAAAGTGTCCAGCTGGTGCCCCTATCTTTTTTGTGAAGAAAAAGGACGGCTCCCTTCGTTTGGTCGTGGACTATCGAGGCTTAAATAAAGTCACCATAAGGAATAGGTATGCTTTACCTTTAATCTCCAATATTTTAGAATGCATTGGTGGGGCAAAGCATTTTACCAAAATTGATCTAAGGGGTGCATATAATCTTGTTCGAATTCGGCCGGGAGATGAGTGGAAAACAACATTTCATACTCGGTATGGTCATTTCGAGTATACAGTCATGCCTTTCGGGCTCACAAATGCACCTGCAGTATTCCAACATATGGCAAATGCCATCTTCTAGGATTTCTTGGATATTTTTCTAATCATCTACCTAGATGATCTATTGATTTACTCTAAAACACAGGGGGAGCATGATATACATGTGCGGCAAGTACTTGAACGCCTAAGGATGTATGGTCTTTATGCCAAACTTGAGAAATGCAGTTTTGATTGCAAACAAGTCGAATTTTTGGGATACACTATTTCATCCCAGGGTGTTTTCATGGACCCGGCAAAAGTCCAAACAATATTGGAATGGAAACCCTCATGCTCAGTTCGGGATGTCCAATGTTTCCTCGGATTTGCGAGCTTCTATCGCAAATTCATACATAATTATTCAAGCATTGTGTTGCCCCTTACTCAACTCACCAAGAAAAATCAAGCATTTTTTTAGAGTATTGAAGCGGACAAGGTTTTACGCAGCTGAAAGAGGCATTCACATCAGCACCCATCCTAGCACATATTGATCCTGAAAAGCCATTTACTATTGAGGCAGATGCATCAGACTTTGCATTGGGGAGTATCCTATCGCAACCAGGTGAGGATGGGCAGCCACATCCCGTCGCGTTTCACTCGAGAAAATTTATTGTTTCGGAGATAAACTATGAGGTGCATGCCAAGGAGTTACTAGCTGTGGTCGACTCATTTGAACAATGGCGTCATTTTCTAGAAGGATCACCTCATCAGATTATCATTTATAGTGATCACAAAAATCTCACATATTTTCAAACAGCTCGAGTATTAAATAGACGCCAAGCTCGGTGGGCCCAATTTCTAACGCGTTTCGATTTCAAGATCATTTTTCGCCCCGGAAAACAACAAGGGAAAGCAGATGCTTTTTCTCGACGTTCGTATCTAGCACTTCGACCTGGAGATCCGGCCTTTGACAATCAAAAGCAAATTCTCCTCGGGCCATCAAAGCTACAGGTAACAACAATTTATGTCACGCCACTTGATTCTACCCTTCTTGACACTATTCGGCAACAACTTCATTTAGATGATTTCGCTAAGGATGTCTTAGCCCACTGTGGTTCAAGTCGTCCATCTTGCTCCACATTGCCAGGGTCATCTCAACATTATCAAGACTTCAAGTGGCAAGATGGCTTACTCTTCTACAAGAATCTCCTTTACGTCCCCAACGGATCACCCCGACTTCAAGTGTTGGAACATTGTCATGATGCCCCCATGGCTGGACATTTTGGTATTTCCAAGACCATTGAGCTGGTGAAACGTTTGTTTTGGTGGCCTCACTTGCAAAAATTTGTCGAAGATTATGTTCGCACTTGTGACACTTGCTGTCGCGCCAAAATACCTCGACATCACCCTTATGGCTTACTACAACCATTACCCCCTCCCAACAAGCCATGGCAGTCTATTTCTATGGATTTCATTACGGATCTGCCACCTTCCAAAGGCTTTGATACTATTTAAACAGTAGTGGATCGGTTCACCAAGATGGCACATTTTGTATCATGTGTAAAGACCATCAATAGTGAAGAAACTGCAGATCTCATTATGCGGGAAGTGTTTCGCCATCATGGTCTCCCGAATGATATTATTAGCGATTGAGGTCCTCAATTTATCTCACACTTTTGGAAGCACCTATGGGCAGGCCTCAAAATCTCTTGCAAACTCTCTTCGGCTTATCATCCACAAACTGACGCACAAACAGAGCGCACAAATCAAACGCTCGAGCAATATCTTCGATGTTTCATTAGTTATCAACAAGATGATTGGAGTAATATTTTACATCTTGCCGAGTTTGCATACAACAACACGGTCCACTATTCTACCAAAGTTACACCTTTCTTTGCCTACATTGGCAACCACCCTCGATGGTGTCTATTGGATCTTCCAGAGGTGTCACGAAACCCTAGTGCGGCGCATCACCTCCACTGACTACAACAAATCCAGTTCGAGTTATCGTCACATCTTCAGAAAGCGCAAGCACACCATAAGACCAATGCCGATCGATATCGTCTTAAGTCTCCGTTTAAGGTTGGTGACCGTGTATGGTTGCTTTGTTGTCACATCAAGACTACCCGACCGTGTGCTAAGCTTGACTATCAACGCTTAGGTCCTTTTGTCATCACGGCGCAGATTAATGATGCAACATTTCGTCTTAACCTTCCTGCACATATGCGGCTTCACCCTGTCTTTCATAGCTCTCTTTTGGAACCTTGCAGCACCTCTTTAATTCCTAATCATGTCGTGCCACCACCGCCTTCTGTACAACTTGTGGACGGCCCCGAATACGAGGTAGCTGTTATTCTCGATTCTAAGATTGTGTGCAATAAGCTTTATTATCTAGTTGATTGGCTTGGCTATCCTCCAAGTGATTGCACTTGGGAACCCATTGATAATGTTTGTAATGTTGAAGCTCTGGTCAACGACTTCCATCGTCACTATCCAAACAAGCCCGGCCCAACAATGTTAACGCCGACTTCCACTTGGCGTTCTCGAAGGAGGGATAGTGTCATGAACACATGACCACTATGGCGTCACTCGAACTTGAACCTCGAACCTTGTAATCCATACTTGAAAACCTCAACCATTAAGATAGCTTATTGTTATATAAACAATAAAAGCTACTTCTTGTATTACATTACTTATTGTAAAACCTCTAGATTATTCTAGAATGTTCTAGAATGTCCTAGATCATTCTAGGTCTAGAACATTCTAGAAATCTCTAAGCTATTCTATAGGAACCTATAAATAAGGGCACACATGTATTCTCAAATCAATTCGAATCAACACCAATATTTAGCTCTCATTACATATCTTGTATCCATTCTCTTTCTTTCTCTATCTTATACATCCATTCTTCTCTTAGTATTTCGTTCCTTTCTTCTCGTGTTCTCTAATATCCTTCTTCCATCACTCTATCTTTTATCCTTGGTTCTGACAAGATCCATGTGTGCCGCGTGTAGTCGTCGATGAAGGAGACGAAATATCGGCTCCCGCCAAGACTAACGTTTTGTGCCGGCCCCCACACGTCAGAGTGTATCAAGTCGAGCTTGTTCCGGCTCCGGTTACGCTCGTTGGGGAAGGGAAGTCAGTGTTGCTTCCCAAGCTGGCAGGCTTCACAAATTTGTGCCTTCCGGCCACTAAATTTGGGCAATCTGAACACCACCTGTTTCGATTGCAGGTCTTGAAGCCGCTGGTAGTTGACGTGACCTATCCGCTTGTGCCATAAGTCGATGTCCGACTGGACTTTTTGTCCCTTTGCGAACATTGCGGTGCCACCGTCAGTAGAGTCGAGGATAAACATCCTCCCATCTCTGCGCCCTTGCGCAATAACACGACCTTCTTCCTCAATGAAGCACCCGAGGTGTGTAAACCGGACCTCCATCCCTTAGTCGACGATCTGCCCGATCGACACCAGATTCTTCGTGATGGTTAGGACGTGTAACATGTTCATAAGTTTCCCTTTCTGCCCGACATGGCTTAAGGGAACTTCACCGACATTCGTGATTGGATGCGGAGTGTCGTCTCCGGTTGCGACTACTCCTGGTTGCGTCGGTTTCTCAAGGTATGAGAACCACTCCTCGTGGCACGTCATGTGGTTTGACGTGCCGTAGTCGACGTACCACACCTCCTTCGACTTCGGGGTGATCTTCTTCATTGAGTTTGCTTCATGTCTCGTCACGAAGACTGTCCCTTTTCCGGCTTTTCCGGATCCTTCAGCGTAGTGCGATCGCTGCCGGTTTCCTTTGTCGGTATGTCCGGAACCAGATCCGGACCCGGTCCTCTCCGACTCGACGCACTTTTTCCAACACTCGCTCTCCCTGTGGCCTTTCTTGCCAGAGTACTAGCATTCCGCGGTGGATTTCCCTTGCCGGTTCTCATCGCATCGACTCCCCCTTTTTCCGGAGGGTCCGGAATTGCTGTCGGCGCATCAGTTCGGTGCCTTCTTCCTTGATCCTGGCGGCCGCCTCCATTGCGTACCAACTCGCCTCGTCTGACACGACCACGGGGCCTATCTCCCTCCGTGTACAACATCTTGCTGTCGGTGTGCGTGCTCGTTGATGCACACACGTGGTTCTCCTCTACTAGGAGCATCGACTGTAAGTCGAAAAAGGACAACGTATTCTCTCGGGTACACACAACAGTTCGGAACACACCGAACTTTGACGCCAAACCCCCGAGATAGACCTGGACCATCTCGCTTTCCTCGATGTTCACATCGATGGAAGCTAAGGATTCGCATATGTCCTTGATCTTCGAGGTATAGTCAGCCACCGACAAATCGCGTTGTCGTAGGTTGCTCAACTCCCGTTGGAGCTGAACCTTCCTAGCTGTGGTGGTCGCGGCGAAAATCTTCTTCATATTTTCCCACGCACCGTTCGGCGTTTTTGCATCCCGAACGTAGCTTAATAGCTGTTCACCCACACAAGATGCGAAGCAGTACAACACTCTGCTCGCCGATTGTTCCCACGCCGGGAAGTCTTTGTGTGTCGAATCGGGTGCTGTGTCATTTGCACCATCAACATAGCTCCAGTAACCGTGTCCAAGCAGGCACTGGTGCATCTTGTAAGACCAAAACGCGTAGTTGTTTCTGTCGAGCTTCTCTATCAGAAGCGAGCTAGCCATTCCTCTGTCCATCGGTTTTCTTGTTCTTCTTCGTTGGTTTTTCCTTCAAGCAAAGTTGGCTGCAGAGGTTCTCAACCCTTGCGTTCTGATACCATGAAAAGAATGGCGTGCGGAATCAATATAGAAAAACCAAACAACAGAAAACGTAGGTTTAATGGAAAGCTTAGGTTTGCACAGTACGCACGGGAGAGACAGAGAGAGAGTAAACACAAGAACTTAATTCAAAAAATAGTACTCAATCTGTACATAGGATGTGCTCAGTGAGCACTTTTATACAAGCCTTGACAATCGGGTTGGCACAAGTACTGACAGTACTTGACTGCTCATAAATGAGCCTCAACTCTTACTCCCAAAACTATTCCTTACGAGGAATATCTTTCTAACGGCCTTTCGGTTTATGCACCATTACGACCTTCCTACGCACCAGTTTGCGTACCGGTTTACGCATCCGTTTTACGCACTGGTCCGGCTTAACCGATCGGTCCCAACCGATCCGGTCCTCGGCTTGCTCAGCCGATCTGGCCGATATTGAGCTTGTCTCTCAACATAAGAGTATTTTCGCGTTCCCGTGTGGCATCTTTGATAGATTTATCCACCCATTTAATTTTAAATTCTCGGATTATTTTTGTACGGAGATTTCTTGTTTTAACATCGAGAATTCTTTCTGGTACATGTGGTTTAGAAGATAATTCTTCAGAAGTAATTAGAGTTTCAGTTGTAACTGTATTGTTGCCAGAATCTAGAAGTTCTTTTAGACGACTTACATGAAAACTTGGATGGATTTCAACGCCATCGGGAAGAGCGAGACGATAGGCTGATGAAACAATGAGTTTGAGGACTTGAAAAGGTCCACAAAACCGTGGGACTAACTTAGCGCACTTACTCGTAGACGATGTCTTAGAATTGTGAGGTACACGTAAAAATACCTTCTGTCTAGGGTTGAATACACGAGGTTGCCTATTATGATCGGTGTAAAAACGCGCTCTATCTTGAGTTGTTTTTATATTATCTCGTGCAATGTGCCACATATCTTGCATATCCCAAAGAAAGTTTTGCGTACTTCACAACTCATCAGGATGTATATTAACATCAATTGGGGCTCGTGGCGGAAAACCATACATCAACATAAAAGGACTATATCTCGTCGACGTATGCTTGGAGCTGTTATAAACAAACTCCAAAATTGGGAGATAACGTTCCCATTTTGTTGGTTTTGCACCAACGTATCCTCGAAGCATGTCCTCAATAATTTGATTTACTCGTTTTGTGTGTCCATCAAATTGAGGATGATCCGTGGAGCTCATGCTCAACGTAGTTTCTAACTTCTTAAAGACTTGTGTCTAGAAGTCACTAGTAAACTTTGGATCTCGATCACTCATGATATCCATTGGTAACCCATAAAAACGAAATAACTCGTCAACGAATTGGTAAGCCAATTCAGGAACTGTTACCGTGGTTTTAGTCGCAATAAATCTAGCCATTTTAGCTAGTCTATCAACCACAACCCAGATGGCATCATGGCCTTTTTGGGTGCGGGAAAGGCTAATAATAAAATCCATGGATATACGTTCCCACTTATTATTGGGAATGTCCAAGGGATGTAAAAGTCCTACGGCTTTAAGTCGCTCGGCTTTGTTAACCTAACATTGGTGACATTTTGTCACGTAGCTATGTATGTCCGGACGCATCTTAGGCGAATAGAATTGAGTGGAGATGAGAACGAGTGTATGATGTATTCCAGGGTGCCCTGCCGAGGGTGCATCATGGCATTAAAAAAGAATTCTCTTTTTGACCTCATGCAAATCTAGAACACAAACCTTCCCATTACGGTAGAGCAGACCATTAGCAATGTGGAAGTATTCCTTTGAGGATGTGGCGGTGTTTGTTCCAGACTCAACTCTTGACCAGTATTTCGCAAAATAACTGTCATTAGGATACTTTCCTCGAAGGTGATCATAAAGATCTAATGTTATTTTAGTGAAGCTAAACATGTTAACTTCACGGATGCGACTTAGTGCATCAACGACAGTGTTCATGGAACCTTTACAATATCTTATGGAAAAATCAAAGTCCTGGATGAGATCAACCCATCATGCCTTACAACCTTTTAGGTCTTGTTGGTCACAAAAATATTTCAAGGACTCGTGGTCCATAGTTACCACAAAATGATTTCCATAAATATAATGGCGCCATGTTTTGAGTGCATGTATAACTGAAAATAATTACTTTTCTTGAACGGTATACTGACATTGAGCAGAATCAAGTTTCTTACTTTCGAATGCTATTGTTTACCATCTAAATATAAGACAACACCTATAGCATAATCTCTTGCATCGGTTTCAACTTCAAAAGGTTTTGAAGGATCGGGTAAAAGAAGCGAAGGAGCCTTGCAAACCAGGTCCTTGAGTTCCTTAAAGGCAAGGTCTAGTGTAGCATTCCACACAATAGGTTTTGTAGACTTTTAGAAGATCAGTAAATGGCGTCGTCAATTGGGAATAATTACGAAGGGATTTTCGCAAAAACCCGACAAAACCAAGGAATGATCGAACTTCTCGAATATTCCGAAGAGTGGGCCAAAGTTTGTTTTTCTCGATGCGAGAAGGATCAATTTCAACTCCTCGTTCGGTTATCAGATGTCCAAGATAAGTAATTGATTTCTTGAAGAACTCGCATTTTGAGATCTTCGTGTAGAATTGCTTGTCGCGCAATGTTTGTAAAACAAAGCAGACATGTTTAACATGTTCTTCTAATGTATGACTATAAACTAGAATATCATCCAAGAAGTAACGACAAATTTTCCAAGTTTTTCTCGGAAAATGTCATTCATTTCTTGTTGAAATGTGGCCGGAGCATTGGTCAAACCCAAAGGCATAACCAAAAAACTCATAATGGTCATAACGTGTAGCAAATGCCGTTTTAGGAACATTGTCCTCACTTATACGAATTTGATGGTAGCTCGTACGAAGATCAAGTTTCGTAAAATATCGAGCTCCCTGGAGACGGTCAATTAGATCATCAGCCCAGGGCAACGGATATGAATTCTTGATCGGCACTTTATTCAGACGTCGGTAATTAATACACAGACGCTGTGTGCCCTCTTTCTTTTTTACCAAGAGAAAAGGTGCACCCCATGGAGATTTACTATAACGTATATAACCCATTCGTAAATAGTCCTTGAGCTGCTTAGATACCTCATCCTCTTCGGATCGACTTAAGCGATAAGCAGGTATACTTATTGGTGCAACGCCAGGTACAATATCTATACAATGGTCTATATTACGTTTAGGAGGTAACCCATGTGGTAGTTCACTCGAAAAAACATCACGAAAATCATTTAAGATTTCATTGAGTTGTTGTTGTTCAAAATATGATAATTGACCCGAGACATTATCAATATTGTAAATGTGAATGTCCGAATCAAGTATACAATAAAATAAAGTAGAACAAGACAAAGATTCATTACATCAGTGGTACAAAGATTCATTACATGGAAGTCTACTTCCTCTATATAAGTATCAATAGAAATTCCTAATGAATGAATCGTCCCGTTGATGTATTGTACTCTTCTATCAACCAAGTGCACCCTATAGGTGTGATCACTTACGGTGGGAAGTAGAACAAGACAAAGATTCATTACATTAGTGGTACAAAGATTCATTACATGGAAGTCTACTTCCTCTATATAAGTATCAATAGAAATTCCTAATGAATGAATCGTCCCGTTGATGTATTGTACTCTTCTATCAACCAAGTGCACCCTATAGGTGTGATCACTTACGGTGGGTTGGATTCCCCATATCTGAACCAAACGATCATTCACAAAATTGTGTGAGTTTCCCGAATCAAATAAAAATTGTACGGAAGATCCATTGATATACCTGTTTGCACGTAGTAAATCATTGGGTCCCAATACATAGTGAGGGAAAGAACATTGTCAATTACTTAAATGATGTGTATAGACCTCAAGGACATTAGGAATCTGACCTTTATGGTATGCAACTTTTGCTTTGTTGTCGTGCTCTTTCCGTTGGAGCTTTTGACATTGTTCTTTTGTATGACCCTTCTTTTCGCAGAATACGCAAAAAGGATGTTGTCGCTTACAATCGTGATCCATGAATTCGTTGGGTGTCTTGTGTTTCCCAACGAATTGCGACTGCTTAGTCTCGGGTGCTTCGTTGGTTTTGTGATGGTTCTTCTTCGAAGTGTGTTGATAGCAAAGAACTATTTCAATGGCCTCTTCGAAGGATTTTGGATCCTTATCGTGCACTATCCAGTGATAGTCTGAATTGGGGATGCCATTGACAAAACAAGCTATCAACCAATTGTCCCCTTCGAGACCAGATTTTTGGATTTGGGTTCTAGCATGGTGAACATAGTCTTCTAGCGAGGAAAATTTCCAACTAGAGAGGTTCATTAAAGCGTGTGTTGCCTCGGTTCCAAAGGGAGGTTGTAGAAATTGGCCCTTGAAAACTGTGACAAAATTTGTCAAGGTATCAAGCAATTTCCCCAAAGTTCAGAGTTCACATCACCAGGTGACGGCCTTACCCCCTAGTACTCGGCCGACATATGCAATCTTCGTACTATCTAGCGTGGGATAGAGCTCAAAATGAGACTCCCATCGGCCCAGGCACGTGCAGATTGCTTCTTCGGTTCTTTCCTTTTTTTCTCCCGTAAATGGCTTTACGACAAATGATGGTTCACCTTGACGCTCATCGGGACTATTAGTGTCACGTTGTAAACTAATGACACATGCCTCGAGAGCACTTTGAGATTGCCAAAGTTCGACATCTGATGAACGATTGAACTAAGGAAATTTTGTATTTGTAAGAAATACGACTCAATGGAGATTGCTCCAGGAGGATTTCCTTGAGTTCCTTCCGCTTGAACGGATGACATTGGGTCGTTATTCTGAGCCATTGAACGATTATTTCTGGCAAAGAAATAAGATACTGTCAAACAAATAGTCATAACATCAAGTCGTGATGTAAACATAACATGGGCCAACATTAATTGATATCATGATCTCACGTCAATACCCCTCTAGATGTATGAGATGAGGTTCAAGATCAGGTTACTATGCTAACACAAAGGTGTTTTAAAAACCATGGGGGTGACAAATGAATGTCTTTCCCTAATCTCTATATGTATATCAATTTTTTCATGGCGGCTCCCCGAGGCTCAACCATGTATGTTTGCATGATGAATAGTTTATACACGAAAAAAATGTTAACAATAAACTATGTTTCTGTGCCCACGTATATGGTTTCGGCTCTTTAAGTCCTATTACGAGGACCCCGAAGTGCACTTAGACCTAAAGTCTAAACATGTATTATAGTCATATGTATCAACAATGTTGTATGGTCTTGGTCATATTTGAACTCGAGACCTCGAGAACAAATGCATTAAACACTTGAGCTAACCACATAGATTACTCGTGTTGAATATTTAACATTTTATGCGTATAAGAGATATGCAAGGCATTTGCCCATATATGTTTTTTCAAAAGAAACGTATATGTCAAGAGTCCTTATTTCCCTCTCGTTTACCACAAACAATGTTGGTATGTTACCTAACCTCAAGTCTTATAATTACGAGGGCATACGCCAAAGTGCAACCTAATGGTCAAGCCAAATGAGCCCTCTTTCGTAATAGGCCCACGTGGCCCATCACATGGTTACGTCATTACAAATGCCTTTCGTAAGAATGATCTCATGGTGGCATCTTATCCAGGTAATGAGGGAGGGATGTTGGATATGTGTGTCATAGGAGTGACCTCACATGAAGTGGGTGTTGGGAACACCGCCATCTAATGCGGAACAAGATCGACACTCTTGTTCTATAAGCTCCTATAAGATCGTCTGTAGATACAAGATCATAACATCTATTGCAACAAAGATAAACAATACAAGTAGTACACCAAAGAGAGAGAGACAGTTAGGCCCAATGTAAAGAGTATATTACAACTTAAAGCAACAACCCCTAAATGGGTTACAAATAAGTTTATGTATACTGACTGACTTAGAGCAACTCCTTCTCACTATTTACATAAATAGCCTAAGCCTAGTATGTACAAAAGGACACGGTGTGAATATGTCCATTAGAAGCCCGTATTCAACACTTCCTTGTAATGGGCGTATACATCTGAAATCTGTAGATCGAAATGAATGTACAATACAGATTGATACAAGGTTTACGAACAATTGAGAATTCGTTCGAGTCGGTGAACTCCGAAGTGCAGAAGGCCGGATTGGCCGAGTTCGGAGAGACTGAAGCCAAAGTTCGAACTGTCAAGGTCTATTGGGGGTCTGTTGTCCGTGAAACGAACATCGATATGCTTGGAGGCGTTGTGATGAACCGGATTTTTCGACAGAGCAACAACACCTTGATTGTCACTGTAAACAATTGGAGCCGACCTAATTTCGGCTTGTCGGAACGCGCAGGCCAGCTGACCGAGCCATAAGGCCTCTTTCACCGCATCGGATGCGACTACGTTGTTGTGCCTTTCGGCGCTGGATCGTTGCGTGAGTCGGGTGAGAACCGTTGGGGTTTTGGATTAGGAGGAGGAAGAATATGAGACAAGTTTAGTTATGAATATGAATCGATTATAAGAAAGAGAGATAGAAACTTGTGAATCCCACAAGTATAGTTGTTTTAGTTTATCTTAATCGTAGTAATAAATTTAAATAGTTTAGAATAGATTAAAGTAGATTGAGAAAAGAGATCAAAACTTGTGAATCCCACAAGTATTATATTAATCAATATTTAAGTAAGAATATGAATGTAGATTGAAAGAGAAGGATATAGAAACCTCGTGAATCCCACGAATATAGTTTATTAATTGATGTTTTTAGAAATATATCCAATTTCCAAATATTCCACACCCTATTACATTGTGCTCCCCATCCTTATATAGTGATGAGAGCGTCTTGGCAATCCATGCTTTTTCTCTAATTATGCCCTCCATGCTTTATCTATAAATAGGCTATATGCTTTCTCTAACATGCTTTTTCTAACCTCATGCATTTTTATTGACTATAGTGTTCATGCATGCTAGATGTGCATGTGTAGCTTTTTTATATCATGCGTTTTTCTTCTAACTAAAGCTTTTTCCTAGAAAATATGCATGGAAAAAAAATGTCTATGTGGGATATCTTTTGTTTTTAAAATGTGTTAGTGTAATGGTAAGGCCTTTACATTATTAACATAGAGGTACAAGGTTCGAATCTTGCCCTCTGCATGTAATATATATTTTGATATTTCTTTCTTTTTCTTCATATTTATTCAATTTGTTATTTTATACATTTTCCACGTAGTGTACAAAATACACTACGACAACGTATTCGGCCTCGGTTGTTGATGTGGCGGTGCACTCCTGAAGTTTCGATTTCCATGAGGTCGCTCCATTGCCGAGTTTAAAACAATATCAGGTTGTTGATTTACGGTTCTCTATGTGTTGGGAAATCGGGCCCTCCGGATGGGATCCAGTGATGAATGAAGAGGACTCGGTGAGAACCGGAAGAGAAGACATATTTGTAAATATGTTATGAGTAAGCCTATTGAGGCTATATTTGTAAATAGCCCTAAGTTCATATAAGTATAAATATGACTTAGGGCAATCACTTTATATGAGTGTTGTAGCCATATTGTTGTATGTGCATAATTGTTGTACAGAGAGAGAGAGAGAGAGAGAGAGAGAGCGAGAGTAGCTACGAGCACTTTTTGTTGTAACCGCCGTCTGGCGAAGATCGTGAGCACGAGGTCATTGCCTCTATGTTTCCACTTTGTACTTCCTCTCATATAGTGATAGTTCGGAGTCCGTGGGCTCCCGTGGTTTTTTCTCGATTAGGGTTTTCCACACAAACTTCCTGTGTACTCTCTACTTCCCATTTTTGTGTTTCATTCTCATTGAAGTGATTCAAGACTCGGTTGTGACCGAGCAGTATTACGCGCTATCCTCCACAATCTAGTATTAGAGCTAACAACACAGGAAATGGAAGAATCATTCGACGACATGTTCAAGCTCACCAGCTCCAACTACTCAGTGTGGAAGTCGACGATAAGGGATATGATGGTGGTTAAAGATCTTTGGTTGTCGGTTCAGTTCTGGGACGAGAGACCGGATAAGATCGACGCCATAGGGTGGGAGGTGATGCACATGAAGACGACGACATACATCTGGTGCTTCATCGACATGAGCTTGTACAACAACTTCAATGAAGAGAGCAAGGCTCATGAACTCTAGGAGAAGATCGGCATCATGTTCCAGAACAAGAATGCCGTTAATCGGGTTTCGGTATTCCGGAAGCTAGTGAGGCTTTGGTACCAGGACGACTCCAGTATGCGGAGCACATGAATGCCTTCCAAGGGCTAATACACCAAGCAACCTCATTTGAAGTACCTCTTTCCGATGAGGTACTCGCATTAGTCCTGCTCGGTTCCCTCCCGGATAGTTGGGAGATGCTAGTTGTCACATTGGGCAACGCCGGGCCGGAAGGAAAGCAGTTGTCCCTAGCAAGGGTAAAATCAAGCTTGCTAGATGAAGAGGCTTGCTGGAAGGACCGGGAGTCCGGAACCGATCTAAAGGCCTTGGTCACAAAAGATGACTACAACTGGGGAAGAGGCCAATATCGGAGTCCCCAAAACCAGGACAAGTTGGGGACGAGGTCGAAGTCAAGGGGGAGGCCTACTTGCTTCTATTGTGGGAAGCCGGGGAATTTCCAGAAGAACTGTTGGCATTTCCGGAAAGAGAAAGAAACCGACACTACCAATTCGAAGAAGAGTTCGGACCGAAACGGTTCGGACCGGAGAGGCCCGGATTGGAAAGGAACGTCGGCAATCGCGACAAGTGAAGAGGAACTGATGCTCATTACCGAGGAGAATGAGTTAAACCTTGTTGGCGACGAGACAACGTGGGTTGTCGATTCCGGAGCGTCGTTCCACTTGACACCGGATCGGAAATGCTTGTAATCCTACACAGTTGGTGATCATGGTTGTGTTCGGATGGGGAATGAAGGTACATGCCGAATTATCGGCATAGAAGATGTGTTGTTGACGACATCAACCGGATGCAAGTTGTTGCTGAAGAATGTCTGACACGTTCCGGAGGTTCGACTGAACCTAATATCAGCTGATCAGCTAGATGATGAAGGCTACACGGGTAGCATCCGTAATGGAGTCATGTTCTGCAAAGGGAGCCTAATAATGGCTCGAGCCCGGAAGGTCAACACATTGTACTTGATGAATGCCTGGATCTACCGGGAAGAAGTGAACGTAGCATCTGACACTGCCGGTGAGCTGTGGCACAAGAGACTGTGTCATATGAGCCAGAAAGGGATGAGAAGACTTGTCGAAGACAACCTCATTCCGGAGGTGAAAGACGTGCTCCTTGAGAAGTGCACCGATTTCTTGGCCGGCAAGCAAAACCGAACCTCCTTCCGGTCAAGACCACCGATGAGACGGAATGCACCACTGGAGTTGGTGCATACCGATGTGTGTCAAGTGGACATGAAGTCACATGCCGGATCGCAGTACTTTGTGACATTCATAGATGACCACCACCGGAAGCCGTGGGTCTCACCATTGAAGACGAATGATCAAGTGTTGTCTGTCTTCAAGGCACTCCACGTGAGAGTGGAAAGAGAAACCGGTCGGAAGCTGAAGGCGGTTCGAGCGAACAATGGAGGAGAATATCTGGGGCAATTCGAGGAGTACTGCCGGTCGAAGGGAATCCGGCTCGAATTTACCGTGCTGAAGACGCTGGAACTAAATGGTTAGGCTGAACGGATGAACCAGACCATGATGGAGAGAGTCCGGAGCATGCTGGCACATGCAAAGTTACCCAAGACATTTTGGGCTAAGGCGCTGATGACGACAACCTATGTGATAAACAGATCACCCTCAACACCCTTGGAAGAAGACTCACTGTAGAAAGTATGGACCGGTAAAGATGTATCTTACCGGCATCTGAAGGTGTTCGGGTGTCTCGTTTACGTGCATGTGGCGAAGGACAATAGAGCAAAGCTGGATCCGAAGTCCCGGCCATGCGTATTCCTTGGATACAACAATGATGAGTTCGGTTACCGGGTATGGGATCTGGTCGACAAGGAGGTGTTCCGGAGTTGGGACATAGTCTTCATGGAAGACAAGACCATTGTCGGCTGTGAGTCAGAGAAGAAGGTGATGAACTCTGGATCATCCAATGAAAACTGGCTAGAGGACACATCGACTTACCCGGTTGAAAACCGGATGTTAGCCGGTAACTGGATGAAAATCGACGAACCAGTCGGATACGGACAAGAAACCAAACCGACCGAAGAAGAAAAAGAAGAAGAAGAAGAAGAAGAAGAAGAAGAAAAAGAAGAAGAAGAAGAAGATGAAGAAGAAGAAGAAACCGGAACCGGACAAGATCCCGAATCGAACTCAGATGAGGAACAAACGGAGGAACCGGTAGTCAGAAACCAAGGACGGAGATATCCTCTCCGAGAGAGAAGAGCCCCCCGGAGATTTCCGGATGGAGAGCATGTGTTGCTAACCGATGAGGGGGGGCGGAAAGCTTCGAAGAAGCAAAGAGAGACACCCACAACCGCAAGTGGTTGAGTGTCATGCAGGACGAGATGGATTCCCTGCATGAGAACCACACTTATGAAATGACGGAGTTGCCGAAAGGGAAGAGATCACTCTGGAACAAGTGGGTGTACAAGTTAAAACCAGGAGGCACCGGAAATCCACCAAGGTACAAAGCCCGGATCGTGGTGAAGGGTTTCCAACAGAAGAAAGGAGCGGACTTCGATAAGACTTTTGCCCCGGTAATTAAGATGACTTCCATTGAGACGGTGTTGAGCATAGCAACAAGTAGGGCCTGAATTTGACGGGTTGGTCTTTAAGTTTTTTGACGGGCACTTTTTAAAGATGTATGTCATATGACACGAGAGTGCCAAAACTAACATGTCATTTGACATACAAGTTTTAATAATGAAAAGCATATGATGCTTGAACTATAGAAAGTATACAAATATACACAAATAAACATAACTACCTCACAAAGATAATGAAATCATACAAATTGAATATTTAAATCATCATATATTTCTTAAAACCCAAAAAACACAAAAAATGTTTATCATATTGTGACTCCTCATATTAAGCATTGTAAAATATGTGTCTACTTCAATGATAATATCCTTCTCTCTTTTTCTTCATACCAAAGGTTAAATATATCCCTCCAACAAATGTTTGATGTATCTTGAGCATTCAAGGATATAAACATCAAAGCATCTAAAGTTTCCAAAGATAAACCGTTTCTAATATCATTTTTTATGATATTTTGACGTGAAAAACCTCGTTCACATGTTGTTGTACTAATAGGAATAGTCATGCATAGTTGCCACAATTGCATAATACCCGGAAATAATTGCCACCAAGATTGTGCTTTGCAACAAATATCCCATACATCATGCATTCCTCTTCCTTTAGCAATTCTAACAAGCATACCAACAAAATCTTCTCGTTCATTGAAGCATCTTTTCATGTCAACAATTTGCCTATCAATATTAAAATTCCCAATAAGTTTGTGCAACCATTCCGTTGTCTTTTTCTCTCTTTCATTTTCCTCAATGGGATATGAAGACGGATTAAACAACTTTACAACATTGAAAAATGTAACATCCGGGAGATGATTGTTTAAGGCATCAATAACATGTTGGACAAAGTCCTTTCCAATGCTAATGCATTCATCCAAACTACCATTTTCCACATTACCATGAAACATATTCAAGTTGAAATCACTATCTTCATTCTCACTATCAAGACCACTTACTAGTCTTCTTGATCGTTTTGTTACCTCTTTTGGGTTTGGAATTGGTATAAACTTCAATGGATGTGAATGAGTAAGATTATCACATCCAATATATGTGAGTATGCCATCTTTCACATGATCTAGAAAGTTTGCAAGAAACATAGACCCGGTACCAAATGTTTCACAAGATAAATATCGTCTTCGAAGTTTCTCATGGATGATATCCAAGTGAACACCAAGCATAATTACATCCATTAATTCCCTTTGGAACTGCTCATTTAATTTATTTAATTCCACAAGAATATCTGCCAATAGGTGTAACATAAATTGCACTTGGAATATAGTAGCATACTTGTACCATTTTTTCTCATGTTTTTCCAATTGTTCTAAAATTGCATGCATAAGTGTAACTAGTCTCTCCATTACTTGGCCTCGAGATAACCATCTTATGGAGTGAATTTTAAGCACCTTCAAATCACCCTTACCATGTTGTTTCATTATTTCTTTTCGCTCCTTGTGTCTATTAGTTGACTTTCCCAACCAAGAGTATACTTTATTTGCAAATGCATCAAGGAAGCTAAACACATGTGCATGAGACATTATATATGCATCTTTTATGGCAAGTGCTTCACGATGTGCAATGCAATGCACTCCCAAAATATTAGGCATCATGGATTGAAACTTAGAAATTGCTCCATTGTTCTTACCTACCATAGATGATGCCCCATCACTTGCAAAAGCCACTAGTTTTTTTAAATCTAAATTGCTCTCCAAAATGAATTCATTGATAGTATTATAGATACCTTCAACTTTCCCATTTTCCACCGGAAGAAGATGCACAAATTTACATTGTGGCTCCCCTTTGCCACCTTCACTTAAGTACAAGACATAGATAATGAGGTGTTTTTCCAATGTCCGATCGGTGCTTTCATCAATCAAGATGGAGAAAAATGGACTACCACGAATTTCATCATACAAGAGTTTTCTTGTGTGGTTCTTAATAGCCATTAAGAATTCTCTTGCAGATTTAGCATTAGCATAAGCACCATATTCATTTGAGGCAGGGGCATTTGGAGTACCAAGTTCTCTTTGTAACTGACATTGTTTTACATATTTCTCTAACGGAATATCATTACAAGCATAAAAATGAACCAACTTCATGCATAAGATTATCCTCTCATTTTCTAAATGCATGATTTCTGAAATTTTGTCATCCATTGAGCCTTTCACATTTGCATTTTCCTTTTGTATCTTTACATGATACATAGCACTTGCTATTACATGGTCGGATGACTTAGAATGCTCATTCAATGATGACAATTGCATGCTAAGCGATCCACCATATGTAAAAACATTATTCCTTCTCGCATCTTCACACCACATGCATTTTATTTTTTCATCACCTAATAAGGACTTTGTCAAATATGCCCATGGGTGGAGCAAAGTCCACTGGTTTCTCCACTTTCTTTTTGTTTTATTAGAAGACGTTGACACATTTACATTTGTGACTACCTCTTCATCATTATTTGGAGTATCATAAAGATGTGCTTTCTTGCAAAACACACTCTTAATAGAAGGTTGGTGTGATCTATGTTTTTTGGGGCAGGACATGTTGAGAATCAAGCTCAACTTGGTCTAGTGTGTGAACTCACCTTGAGAGTGAAGAGACACCTCAACGGTCAAGAGTCACCATTATGTCACCACTTTGTATTCTAGCATTTAGTATGAGTCATAGAATCATATTCTATGACACATAACTTATGAGCTTTCACATTCCCCATGCTCCATGAGCCTTGTAGTTAATGAAGAGAGAGGGTGACTACATAAAGCACCCTCCTCCCACCTTGTACAATGTTGTGTCTTTCTCCTTTGTCAATATACCTTTACTCTGCGTATTCCTTGTCTCTCTCTCTCTCTCTCATACACACACATAACTCATAACACTTCCGCTTCACAAGAATCAATCTCTTGATTCTTTTCATGGTATCAGAGCGATTTGGTAGCTCAATCTAGCCCATTCGCCTCATCGTGATTGTGTGTTGTGCTCCACGCCGACGACCAAGAACCGGCTCATCGCTATTGTAGCTTCGCTACATAGCTCGCATTCGAAGAGAGAAGAAGAGAAGAAGAATCGACATAATGAATACTCAAATGGGGAGCGCTCTCCCTACCGAGAAGTTGGATCGAAACAACTTCGCATCTTGGGAGTACAAGATGCACCAATACCTTGTCGGACAAGGCTATTGGAGCTACATCAAAGGAGCGCATGAAGATTGACCCGCCGAAGCGGCTCCCGGATACGCAACATGGGAGCAAGCCGCAAGCCGCGTGATGTATTGTTTGGCGACATGTGTTCACGACCACATGCTCGGTTACATTCGAGAAGCCAAGACGCCGAAGGAAGCGTGGGAAAACCTACAAAAGATTTTCGCCGCCAACACAACCGCGAGGAAGCTTCAACTCCGCCAAGAGTTGAACAACATTCAACAAAGGGATATGTCCATCACGACATACACCTTGAAGATCAAGGGGCTTTGCGACTCGCTCGGCTCAATAAGCGTAAGTATAGATGATGATGAGATGGTGCAAATATGCCTCGGCGGCCTCGCACCACGGTTCGGCGCGATGCGAACTGCCGTTCTAGCACAGGAGAAATCTCCCTCCTTCTTCGAGCTCCAATCAATGCTATTGGTCAAAGAAAACCACGTGCGTACAAGGAGCAATGAGTCGGAAGGCCACATGCTCTACACGTAGTCTAATGGAGGAAGAGGACGCGGACGAGCGAGAGGCCGATTCGGCCAAGGACAAGGTGGACGAGGTCCGACCTACGACAACAACTCCCAATTTCAGCCGCAAAACGGAGGCCAACGAGGAACCTTCACAAGAAGGGGGAGCTTCCACTCCGGCCCGAGCCGTCAAAACGCAACCGAATGCGGATATTGCGGAAAGCTCGGCCACCACGAAGAAGAGTGCCGAAAGAAGATGCGTGAATCGGCTTCCACAAGCTGACAACTCACGAATTACGCGCACAATTCCGACTACGAAGAGCATAGCGGAATGTACGGGCACAACTCCGACTACGAGGATCGTGGCGGAATATACGCATACAACTCCGACCGTGGCGGAATGTTCATGATGAAACATAGAGCAAAGTCTATGTCGGCCTCTACCTCAACTAGTGCCCTCAATCCGGAGGACGTATGGTTTGTTGACTTCGGAGCCTCAAACCATATGACATCCCACAAAGAATGGTTTCTCGAACTTTGAGAGCCGGAGCGACCCGGTTATGTCGAAACCGGAGATGACACTACGCACCTGATTCGGCACATCGGCAACGTTCCGTTCGGCGAAAGAGGTAAGCAAACATACATTAAAAATGTCTTGCATGTACCCACCATCACAAAGAATTTGGTCTCGGTCGGCCAAATGGTTGAGCAAGGGACGCAAGTACGATTCGACCAAGAAGGGTGCTTCATTGAAAAAGAAGGCCGAATCATCGCACGTGGAAGAAGAGAGGGCCGGATGTTCATTCTCGATTCGCATGAGATGAAATCCGCCATGTTCACGAAAAGCACGAAAGCGGACTCCGACATAGAGCTATGGCATAAGAGAATCGGCCACATCAATCTCAACAAACTCAAAGCAATGAAATCGAAAGGAGTCGTCATCGGACTCCCGACATTCAAAGAGAAGGAGATTGAAGGTGTATGCGAAGCGTGCCAATTCGGGAAGCAACACCGACACCCATTTCCGAAGGAGCGGAATGTGAGCAAAGGCGTACTCGACGTAATTCATTCCGATGTATGGGGTCCGGCTCAAACGGCGACATTCGGCGGATGCCGCTATTACGTGCTCTTCATCGACGACTTTTCTAGGCACACTTGGATCTACCCGATGCGGCAAAAGAGCGAAGTGTTCGGACACTTCCAAAATTTCAAGAATGAAGTCAAGAAAGCCACGGGCCAACATGTACGATGCCTTCGATCGGATGGCGGCAAGGAGTACTTCTCGGACGATTTCACGGCGTATCTCCGAAAGGAAGGAATTCGGCGAGAATTCACTTGCCGACACACTCCGCAACAAAACGGAGTAGCCGAGCGCAAAAACCGGCACATCCTCGAAGTAGCGTGGGCCATGATGAATGAGAAGCATATGCCCAAGTCATATTGGGCCAAAGCGGCAAATACGACCGTCTACCTAATAAACCGGTGCACAACATCCGGTGTGCACGAGGTCACTCCGCACGAAAGATTCTTTGGAAAGAAGCTGAACCTATCACATGTTCGGATATTCGGCTCCATTGCGTACGTACACATTCCCGACGAGAAGCGTTAAAAGCTCGACCCGAAGTTGGAGAAATGTATCCTCGTAGGATACTCATTGGAGCAAAAGGGGTACAAGTGCTACAACCCCTCAACTCGACAATCTCGAGTAAGTCGAGACGTCATCTTTGACGAGTCTGCATCCTGGTACGCACCAGAGACAACTTTGACTCTGACCCCGCCGAACAAGAGATAGAGGATGAAGATCACCTTATGCGCATGTTCGAAGATGGACAAAGGCAAGGTGAAAATGGCGGAATACGAAGACGATCACTTCACTGACGATGAGTCAACTCACTCACTCGACAATGAGTTTGGCGGTTTCGAGGTACCAATCGGAGCAAAGAAAGCCCTCATCTTTGCAAATGAAAAGCTCTGCCGATCCACTTGTGAAAAGAACCCCGTAAGTCGATTCGGCTACAACGATTACATGGCGTACCATTACGCCTTTATGATGAAGGTAGCGACAGTACCGGAGCCGGAAACCTTTTCGGAAGCCGCGAAGGACCCGTGATGGATCGAAGCAATGAACGAGGAGATGCAGGCACTACGGAAGAACGAGACATGGGATCTCGTTCCCACCTCACAACACAAAAAGGCGATCCGATGCAGATGGATCTACAAGGTGAAGTATAACGCCGATGGTTCCGTCAACCGCTACAAAGCTCGACTCGTAGCGAAAGGATACGCTTAGACACATGGCATTGACTACGAAGAAACCTTTGCCCCGGTGGCAAAGATGACGACGGTGCGGACCGTAATTGCGATTGCCGCGGCGAAAGGGTGGCACCTCCATCAAATGGACGTCAAGAACGCCTTTCTACAAGGCGAATTAGAAGAGGAGGTGTACATGCTACAACCACCCGGCTTCAACTCGAGCACCCATCCGAAAGCTGTATGTCGACTCAAGAAGCCACTCTACAGCCTCAAGCAAGCACTGCGTGCTTGGCATTCGAAGATAATGCAATATCTTCATCAAATCGGCTTCCGTATGTCAAAATCAGACAACTCCCTTTACATACGAAGTGATTCCGCAAGTCTGATCGTCATCATTTTATATGTGGATGACCTAGTCATTGGAGGTGAGCATCTCGTCGAAATCAATAAGGTCAAATCCCTCCTTTCCGACAAGTTCGAGATGACGGACATGAAGGAGCTCCACTACTTCCTCGGCATCGAGGTAATTCGGACTCCGACCGGGATCATGATCTCTCAACGGCACTACATCCTCAACTTGTTATACAAGTTCGGGATGACTGAGTGCAAATCCGTGGCAACCCCGCTCGATCGTAATCTCAAACTAGATGCGAACTCCGGCACCAAAGCGTGTGAGCCGACTCAGTATCGGCAACTCATCGGGAGTCTCATCTACCTCATGATCACTCGACCCGATCTCAGTTATCCGGTCGGTCTCCTTAGCCAATTCATGCAAACACCGCATGATACTCACTTGGATTGTGCTAAGCGAGTTCTACGGTACGTGAGCGGCATAATGGATTGCGGCATCCTCTACAAGACCGTGATGCCAATACGACTCGAGGGGTACACAGACGCCGATTGGGCCGGCTACAAAGCCGATAGAAGATCAACCTCCGGATTTGTTTTCTCCCTTGGTAGCGGAGCAATATCCTGGAGTAGCAAGAAGCAGCCCACCGTCGCTCTTTCGAGTACGGAGGCGGAATACAGGGGCGCAGCCGTAGCTGCGTGTGAAGCCGTATGGCTCAAGAGGATTTTGAAGGATCTGGGCGTACCCATCAAGGATCCAACTTCCCTTTACTGCGACAACATGAGCAGTATCTATCTGGCTCGGAACCCGGTGTTCCACGCGAGGACAAAGCACATCGAAGTGCACTATCACTTCATCCGAGAGCGCGTTCTGGCTGGCGATGTCGACCTACAACACATAAGCACCAATCTTCAAACGGCCGACATCTTCACTAAAGCCTTAGGAGCCGACAAGCTATGGCAATTCATGACCGATCTCGGATTGACGATCCCTGATCTGCCAAGCTTGGGGGGGAGTACTGAAGAAACTACGCAATAACGCGTAGATTTTGCAACCACACACCGTAGCAACAAAGAGCCGGTCTACCGCGCAAAGCCGCGAAGAAAGACGCAAGCTGAAGCACAGACTTCGTAACTATGCACAACGCAAGCTGGAGCACGGATTCCGCAACTCCGCATAAAGTGAGTCGACACGAGTCGACGCGGACTCCCGATGAGCCTTGTAGTTAATGAAGAGAGAGGGTGACTACATAAAGCACCCTCCTCCCACCTTGTACAATGTTGTGTCTTTCTCCTTTGTCAATATACCTTTACTCTACGTATTCCTTGTCTCGCTCTCTCACTCTCTCTCATACACACACATAACTCATATCACTTCCGCTTCACAAGAATCAATCTCTTGATTCTTTTCAGGACATACTCTTGAAATTGAGAGAATTCACAAACCAAGAAAAAAAACAAAGATGAATGGGCAATAAAGGATAGTCTCCACTCTAGATCTTCCAATCTATCAAAAAAAAGAAGAAGAAAGATGAAGGCTCACATTAGCTTACACGCACATGCAAATCCGAAGTTACGGTAAGAGTTCTTAGGATGGGTGTGGGGAGTTGTTGCACTATTTGTGCCTCCGAAGTTCCATGGTATAGAAGTCTACACAGAAACACTTTTGGTCCTCGAATTGCAAGACTATGAAGAAATGTCTAATCTGAAAGTCAGTAGCCTGTATAGTATCATGAAGAGGAGGCAATTGAAGTGGTTCACAGTTTCAAACACCTTAGTGTTGCCATACCTAGTCAACACACTTGGAATACATGGTGAATGGAAACCACACAGATTCATAGTATGAATTTGAGAGCATGTGGCACTTGCGCACAACCCAAAGATGGGAGATTCCAACAATGTCATTTGTATGCATGCATCACATAAACCAAGCATGCTCTTACACAGATTTATGCAGACAATGTTGTATTTCAGACATGTTATCAACTATGATTGCAAACGCTTCCAGATATGATCATTCCTTTTTTGAGAATAGTGGCCTAGCAATCAAAGTGCCTAAAATCAAGTTCATGGTGAGAAGCAATGTCTAATTTGACAGCCAATAGCCTGTAGAGTATCATGAAGAGGAGGCAATTGAAGTGGTTCACAGTTTCAAACACCTCAGTGTTGCCATACCTAGTCAGCACACTTGGAATACATGGTGAAGGAAACTACATAGATTCATACTAGGAATTTGAGAGCATGTCGCACTTGAGCACAACCCAAAGATGGGAGATTACAACAATGTCATTCGTATGCATGCATCACACAAATTCTGCTTTACAAAAAAGGTATGGGAGGAAGCATTTCAGCAAGCTTGTGGAATGAAACAATGAAAGTATAAAAGAGATTTCATTGCCTTCATTTAGGGGGTTAAGAGCACAACCCCAGTACAACTAGAAACGGGAAGAAAGCCAATCAAGTGGTGTGAACTTCAAAGGGGTTATTCCAAGAAAATATTGAAAGTAAGGATGACCGCATGAGATTGTATCCTCAATGCATGAGATTAAATATACTATATATAATATGTATTATGACATTATACAATGTCATATATATATGACATGGAAAATAAATTTTTTGCATGTCATTTGACTTGTATAAATTTTGGGCACCTTTCACATGAAAAATGAAAATTGTAAGTTTATATGTCACTTGACGAACATTTTTATTGGGTGTGTGTTTTTGACGGGCATGACACCCGTCAAATTCCTGCCCTGGCGGCAAGCATGGACCTCGAGGTAGAACAACTAGACGTCAAGACAACGTTCCTTCATGGTGACCTCGAAGAGGAGATCTACATGCAACAACCAGAAGGATTTGAGAAGAAAGGGAAGGAGCACCTGGTGTGTCGGCTGAAGAAGAGCTTATACGGACTTAATCAAGCTCCCCTGCAATGGTACCGGAAGTTCGATTCCTTCATGAACGACCAAGGGTACCACAAGACGCAGGCCGATCATTGCGTGTTTGTAGAAATTTGACGGAGGAGATTTCCTGATACTCCTCCTATATGTGGATGATATGTTGATCGTCAGACGAGACCAAGGCAAGATCCGGATGTTGAAGAAGGCTCTGAACCAGACCTTCTTAATGAAAGACTTGGGTCCAGCAAGATAGATATTGGGAATGCACATAATCCGGGATTGGTCGAAGAAGGTGTTGTGGTTGTCATAGGAGAAGTACATGACAAAGGTGCTTCAATGGTTCAACATGTTGGAGGTGAAACCGGTCGGATCGACACTTCTGGCAAACTGCAAGCTATCCAGAAAACAAAGTTCGAGGACAAAGGTAGAGAAGACGGATATGATGAAGATACCATATACCTCTGCCGTTGGAAGCTTGATGAATTCGTTGGTATGTACCCGGCCGAATATCGGATATGCAGTCGATGTGGTGAGCCGGTTCATGAGCAATCCCGGAAGAGAGCACTGGAACGCGGTCAAGTGGATACTCCGGTATCTGAAAGGCACCTCGAGTATGTGTCTCCGGTTCGGCTCTGGTAACCGGTGATCAATGAAGAGGACCCGATGAGAACCGGAAGAGATCTGGAAACTGGATCGGTGGACCTGGTGAGAGCCGGAAGAGAAGACATATTTGTAAATATGTTTTAAGTAAGCCTATTGGGGCTATATTTGTAAATAGCCCTAAGTTCATATAAGTATAAATATGACTTAGGGCAATCACTTTATATGAGTGTTGTAGCCATATTGTTGTATGTGCATAACTATTGTATATATAGAGAGAGAGAGCGTGAGAGTAGCTACGAGCACTTTCTGTTGTAACCGTCGTTTGGCGAAGATCGCGACCACCAGGTCGTTGCCTCTGTGTTTCCACTTTGTACTTCCTCTCATATAGTGATAGTTCGGAGTCCGTGGGCTCCCATGGTTTTTTCTTGATTAGGGTTTTCCACACAAACATCCTGTGTACTCTCTACTTCCCATTTCCGTGTTTCATTCTCATTGAAGTGATTCAAGCTTCGGTTGTGGCCGAGCAATATTCTGTGCTATCCTCCACACTATGCAACCTGCAAAGTCCGAGTCGGTGTATCTGACTACACCTGAGATGTTGTTTGGACTGAACAGAATACCTGACGGGAACTAGTCGTTCCTTATGCTCAACGCTCAGCCACAACTGAGCTTAGAATTATACACAGAAAACGGGAAGTAAATGCACGACACAAAGGAGAGAAAAGGTACACAGGATGTTTACGTGGAAAACCCAAACTAAGGGACCAACCACGGCAACCCACAGGCTGCAAAATATCACTATGTTGGAATGTACAAATAGTGAGTTCACGGAGGCAACGACCTCGTGCTCACGATCTTCGCCACAGGCGGCGGTTACAACAGAGGCAGCGACCTCTCTCTCTCTC
Source organism: Azolla caroliniana (assembly GCF_043228905.1). NCBI lineage: Eukaryota > Viridiplantae > Streptophyta > Polypodiopsida > Salviniales > Salviniaceae > Azolla > Azolla caroliniana. Next base: position 12,073,960 of record NW_028230448.1, read on the forward strand.
TCTCTCTGTACACTGTTACGCGCTCTAATCTCGTGCAAAACAGGAATGACAACAACAACAACAGTCAACAACAATCAACAACAAACTAAAAGTTTACCCTAAGTCATATTTATACTAATATGACTTTTCGGCTATTTACAAATATAGTCTCTTCATCCGGTTCTCACCGGGTCTGCACCATCCGGCTCTCCGTAGCCGGGTACTCCTCATCCGGTTCTCACCAGGTCTGCACCATCCGGTTCTTCGAAGCCGGGTACTCCTCATCCGGTTCTCATCGGGTCTGCGTCATCCGGCTCTCCGTAGCCGGGTACTCCTCATCCGGTTCTCATCGGGTCTGCACCATCCGGCTCTCCGTAGCCGGGTACTCCTCATCCGGATCCGGCACTGTTCTTCTCTCTTCCTATCCGGAGGGACCTGTCTTCCAACAATACCAAGGTCTTTTGTGCCCACAGGATATCTAAACACATGCTTCACTGCATTCCAGTGCGATCGGCCGGGATTATGCATAAATCTATTGACGACTCCAACGGTGTGAGCGATGTCAGGCCGTGTCGCGAGCATCACGTACATTAGGGAGCCAACTGCCAGTGCATACGGTACCGACTTCATAATTTCCCGCTCCGGACCAGATATCGAGCAGTCTTGTTGAGATAACCGAGTATGAATAGGGAGTGGGGTAGAGGCAGATTTTGCCGATTGCATATTGAAGCGTTCGAGGACACGTTGTCGTGAAGAAAACCGTCCCTTAGCGCAATCAGTGCATAGAGCGCGTGAACCAGCTCTTCACGCGTGCGCGCCCTTTAATGTATATAATAGGGAATTAGGTACATAGATATATCCTGGGTAGTTAGATTCGGTAGGTAGGAAGTAAATGAGGGAGACGGCTCCCTTCTTGAAGCCATAAAAGAGAGGGAGACGCGGAGGGAAGGGGATCGCGCATTGAGGAGGACGAAGTGCTGTCAGACTGTAACCGAACGCTTCTCCTCTGTTTGTTCTCTATTGCTCTTCTCTGCAGGTTTTCGAGAGGCTCGCGCTGCTTCGAGGAACACCCGTGTGCTTCCGGCAGCACCTCCATCCTATCCCCTTTCGTGCGCAGACGAACAGGCATCGGCATCTGTTCGCCGGCCTGTTCGGTTGTAACCGCTCGCGTTCTCTGTTGTTTTTGTGTCATTTGTTAATATACAAACATTCGTGTCTCTCTGTCTCTGTGTCCGTTCGTGTCTTCTGCGTTGCCGGGCCGTGTCCCTGTGTTTCTTTGCTCATACGTAACCGGTCGTCTCTCTCTTTCTTGTTCCCCTTCTATCACCTGCTCTTCGGTTCAAGACCCCGGTGGTCCCACCTCGTTTCTCCACGCACGCGCGTAGTAACGCGACATATTTGGTGAACCCGACGTGAACAAGGCGGCAGAGGAGCAGAAGATGAAGGGGTCGGATCTTGCAGAGGCCATGGCTTCGGCCGTGGACCGGATAGTGAGCGCGCGTGAGGGCACCGGCGCCCTTGACAAGGCTATTGAGGCGATCGTCGGTATGATCGGCCGGTTCAGTGGAAAGGATGCCATGAGTTATTTGGCGTCCTACCGGGCGGAGATGTTGATGAGGGATATTCCGGAAGAGAGGCGTCTTGCCGGATTCCCTCGAGTGGCGATGCCGGGCATCCATGCGGAGGTGCTCGAGGTCCGGGCGAAGAGCCGGACTTGGGAGGAGTTCGAAGGACGGCTCCTGGAGAAATACGGGCTGGATGATGCGCTTCGACTTTCGAAGCGGGGCTTCATGGAGTGGGTGGAGTCCCCTGACAAAGGAAGAAATGCGTCGGTATTCCTCCGGGAGTTTGAGGAACGCTTTGCGCGCCTTTCGACGCTCGATTGGACCGTTCTGGACACAAGTCGTGTTCTATTGTTTGTCAAATCGATTGACGCACGGGATCGGGAGCAAGTGGGCTCCTTAATGGAAACCGAAGACGGGTTGACGACCGACTGGACCGCGGTAAAAAGAGTCTGTGGCCGTTTTGACAAACGGTGGGAGTGGGCTGATACAGGGGTGACCGGGGCGGGTCCTGTCGCAGCAAAGAAGCTCGAACCAATACCGCAGGCGCGAAGGGAAGAGACCCGGGAGTGGCTCGAAACCGGTTCGGCTTCGACCAGCGTGGTCAGAGGCTCGTCCGGGGGAACAACTTTGGAGGAGTTGACACGGGCGGTAAAGGATCTCCAGATCGCCCAGGCTCGGAGGGAAGGTGGCGAACAGACTCGTGACCGACGGCCTCCAGCAGGAAATAGGTGCATGTGGTGCGACGAGGTCGGCCACATTTGGAAAGACTGCGGGGACTTTGCGGAGGCTTTGAGAAGCCGGGTAGTGTACCTGTGGGAAGGTCGGGTGCACGCCAGTGATACCCGAAGGGCCCTGAACTGAAACGACGGGCAAGGAGAAATGAAAAGGCTGATGGAAGAGGCGGCGGCTCGGCACGCGGAGACCGTCCACTACTCAGCGTCATCCGGTATTCGGGTCGGAGGCAGCGAGGCCCGGAAGGAGAGCAAAGCCGGGTTTAGGTAAACGGGTAGGTAAAACCGGAGGGGCCGGACCCTCACAGAGATACGAAACCCGATTCGGTCCAAAATGGAACGAGGCCGGTGAGTCCAATGTCCGGGATAACCACAAGAAGGGCGGATACCGTTTGGGCACGGAGATCGAAAGGACCACGGACCTACGAAAGGTCCTGGAAGAACGAATCCTCGACAGCAAGGTGGAACTGTCGTTGCGAGAGGTGCTCGGAATCGCCAAGAAGGAGTTCCACGACTCCATCATAGACTTGGTGAAGAGGAAGAGGTTGTCGACGGAGGCAGAACCGGAAAGGCCGGTGGAGGTGCGGACGACGCACATAGAGGACATGGCGCTGGAAGACGAGTGGGCGGAGAGCCACAATTCGAGGCCACACTGGGCCCGAGCGACCACGGAAACCCCGATGAAGATCGGAGATGTTCAGGAACCGGTGGTGGCGCTGGTGGACCACGGTTCGGAAATAAACCTGATGTCCATGGACTTCTACAAGAAGGGGAAATGGCCGATCTACACCAAGCACGGGTGGAAGATACGGGCAGTGACGCGCGCCACCGAGGAACTACACGGGGCCTGCCCGAACGTGCGAGTCAAGATCGGCGACGTCGAGATAGACCAGCACTTCTTTGTGCAGGAGACGTCCTCGCACCCGGTCATACTGGGAGAACTGTACATTACGGCAGCACGGATGGAGACCAAGGTGCTGGACAACGGGTCGGCTTACGCGAGGGTCAAGAGTCAGGACGGGCGTCATTCGGTCCAATTCCTGACGGTGCGAAACTGCGAATCCCTCGGTGGCGAGAACCGAGAGGATTTTTAGAGAGGGCTGTCAAGGCGTGGGGCCACGAAACCGAAGAAACCTTGTACCATAAGTAGGAAGTTTTGTTTCTCCGACAACGGAGGGTGTACGATAGTCGGTGTCGTTGGCCGAGAAAAGACAAGGGCGGAAGAGCGACTCCGGGCGTGCGGAGTTCTCGGGCCCAACGAGGAAATCAACGGAGCCGTGGAGGCGGTCTCCTTCGACGATACCTTGGGAATACTGCGAGAGGTGGTCGGAGAGGGCCTTAAAGAGGACTGGACGATACCGGTTTGTTCAGAGGAGATGTACGAAGTCATCGCGGACTTCAGTCGAGAGCTCGAGTCGGATCAGACGGCCTGGGTTAACACGAAGTACAAGACTGTGGACCGGAAGGTAAGACCAGTCGCGGCACCCTTACTAGAGGGCAACGAGTTGCGAATCAAGGGGGTCGCGTCGGACCCCAGTTTACGAGATCCGGCCTGCATAGGACACACCTTCACCGACAGAACGCTACGGGAGCTCAAAATCGGTGGGGGCGGTTTCCTACTGCCGGCGGAAGAAGACCGGTTTCGGAGAATGCTCGGAAGGCACGGGAAAGCCTTCGCATTCTCACCGGGAGAGATCGGGTGCGTAGACCCGACAGTCGTGCAGCCGATGGTGATATTCACGGTACCGCATGTGCCGTGGAATCTCAAACCAATTCCGGTACCGAGAGCTCACATCCCGGAGCTGATGGAGTTGTTGAGGCAGAAAGTCGATATGGGCATCCTCGAACCGTCGAGTGCCCCGTACTCGAACCGGTGGTTTACCATACCGAACAAGAACGGGACGTTGCGCTTCATTCAAGACCTGCAACCGGTCAACAGAGTGACCATTCGGAACGCAGGGATCGGACCAACGATAGAGGAGTTCGCGGAGGCCTTCGCCGGAAGGTCGATCTACTCGATCGGTGATCTGTACTTGGGGGCTTACGTAACAACCGAGGGGGGGAGCACTCCGGCGCTTAACGATTTTAACGAGAGCAAGTACGACGGGGAGTGGCTGCAGATTGGAGGATTCTTAAGGACGATGACATCGGACGCGTCATGGACAAAGAACGAGGCCAACCGGATTCGGAAGAAAGCATACCGATTCTTTCTCCGGGGCGGATACTTGTGGAAGCACCCGAAGAGGAGAAACGGCATCCCGCTCCGAGTAGTGGCGATGAAGGAGGAACAGGAGGGGTTGCTGAAGACCTACCATGACAGCCCTTGGGCTGGACACCGTGGGACGTGGGCCACGTTCGAGAAACTAAAGGGGAAGTACTGGTGGCCGGGACTGTACCGGGACGTGCATCGGTTCGTGACAACTTGTGAGAGCTGTCAGATGCACTCCATAGTCCGACATCGGGACGAGCTTCACCCTACATACCCTCCGGCCATCCATTTCAAATGGATGGTAGATTTGGTGATGATGCCGATGGGCGTAGGGCAGATGCGATATCTGGTGCTGGCCCGGGAGGACCTGACGAACCAGGTGGAAGGCCGAGCCCTGCAGAACAAAATGACCGCGGCCGTGTGTCGGTTCCTGATCGAGGACGTGATATGCCGGTACGGGTGCGTCGGGAAGATCGTGGCTGACCGCGGGGAGTTGGACGCCGAAGAGGCCGAGGAGCTGTTCGACCGGTTAGGGGTCAAGCTCTCGCTCACCACAACGTACAATCCGGAGGCGAACGGGAAGGTGGAGCGTGGACACGGACCGATCGTCAAAGCGCTAGTCCGGGCATGCGAAGGCCAGGTCGGGAACTGGCCACGGCTGTTACCTTATGCCTTGTGGGCGGACCAGACAACGCACAGTTCGGTAACCGGGTTCATGCCGTCAGAGCTCATGTTCGGACAGAAGCCGATCATGCCGATGGAACGGACGATCTCCTCTTGGGCGACAGTAGACTGGAGAGATGAGATGAGTCGGGAAGAACTGCTAGCGACGCGTATACGGCAGCTCGAGCGGAGGCCAGAGGATGTGGAACGAGCGGCGGAGAGACTTCGGACGGCGAGGATGAAGAACAAAGCCCGGTTCGACCGAACGCACCGGCTCCGACCAAAGAAAATCGAGGAAGGCGACTGGGTGCTAGTCTATGACAGCAGCCTTGACAACCAACACCGAGCAACACGGAAGTTTGCAAAGCGGTGGTTCGGGCCTTACGTGGTAACGAGCGCCAACGACAACGGGACGTATCACCTGGCGGAACTCGACAGTACGAGGATGGCGATACCGGTAGCAGGGAAGTGGATCAAAGCGTTCAAGAAGCGCCACGATGGCGAACCGGATCTAAGAGGCCTGGACAGCGACGACGAACAATCCGAAACGGAGGACGAATCGATGGACGAAGAACCGGAACTCAGACCGGTTTTCTCCAACCAGAGCGCAATTTTGACGCATACCGGTGGATGCGCGGTTAGGTGGGGGTGGATGTCGTGAAGAAAACCGTCCCTTAGCGCAATCGGTGCATAGAGTGCGTGAACCGGCTCTTCATGCGTGCGCGCCCTTTAATGTATATAATAGGGAATTCGGTACATAGATATATCCTGGGTAGTTAGATTCGGTAGGTAGGAAGTAAATGAGGGAGACGGCTCCCTTCTTGAAGCCATAAAAGAGAGGGAGACGCGGAGGGAAGGGGATCGCGCATTGAGGAGGACGAAGTGTTGTCGGACCGTAACCGAACGTTTCTCCTCTGTTTGTTCTCTATTGCTCTTCTCTGCAGGTTTTCAGGAGGCTCACGCTGCTTCGAGGAACGCCCGTGTGCTTCCAGCAGCACCTCCATCCTATCCCCTTTCGTGCGCAGACGAACAGGCATCGACATCTGTTCGCTGGCCTGTTCGGTTGTAACCGCTCGTGTGCTCTGTTGTTTTTGTGTCATTTGTTAATATACAAACATTCGTGTCTCTCTGTCTCTGTGTCCATTCGTGTCTTCTGCGTTGTCGGGCCGTGTCCCTGTGTTTCTTTGCTCATACGTAACCGGTCATATCTCTCTTTCTTGTTCCCCTTCTATCACCTGCTCTTCGGTTCAAGACCCCGGTGGTCCCACCTTGTTTCTCCACACACGCGCATAGTAACGCGACAACGTCCAATGTAGTCGGACTGGGACAGAAACAGTTGTCATTGATTACGATTCTGACTTATCTTCATACCAAGGATGTGTTGTGCTGGACTGAGATCCTTCATGGCAAACTTCAACCGCAGTTGCGGAACGAGTTCGGCTAGTTCGCCAGCATGGCGTCCAGATATTAGCATGTCTTCTACGTAGATGATGAGGAAGATGGTTGATCCATGTTGAGTTGTTTTCGTGAGAGACAATCGTCCTGATCGCTCTTTGAGAAGCCGATCGATCAGATGAAGTCATCGAACTTCCTGTACCACTGTCATGGCGCCTGTTTCAGGCCGTACAGACTCTTCCTGAGTCGGCAGACTAGATGTTCTTGGCCGGATGCCGCAAAGCCTTTCAGCTGCTCCATATAAATTTCCTCCTCAAGATCACCATGGAGGATAGCCGTTTTGAAATCTAGTTGAATCAACTTCAAGTTTTTGGTTGCCGCTACGTCGAGCATTAATCGAAGGGTTGTCATTTTCACCACTAATGGAAATATTTCGTCGAAATCAATGCCGTGTTTCTATCGAAAACCCTTTGCTACTAATCTGGCTTTGAATTTTGGGTTGGCCGAGTCGGATGTCTCCTTAATTCGATAGACCCACTTGCATGGAAGAACACTTCGATTTTTTGGTAATTCGACCAAGTCCCAAGTCTTGTTTGCATGAATGGAGTTCATTTCGGACTCCATTGCCAAATGCCAGGTGGCCGAATCAGCTAACGCCGATGCTTCTTCGTATGACGTTGGTTCTTCAGCGCTCGTAAAGAAGATACCAAGAGAGTATCTCTCCGTGGGTTGCGACAGTCTCTCGGATCTTCGAGGTATGACTAGACTAGTCGCATCGGGTGTCGTGGTCTGATGGTTCAAAGCTGAATCGTTCGGTTGTGCTGAGTCGAAATTCTCTTAGTTGGTGTTAGAAGGTTCAACTACCCGTGAAGCTGACCGTGTGTTGTGCGCTAGGCCTTCGTGAAGGGTTGGCACATCGGAAAAGATTACCCTTCGGACTTCGATCGGTTTTTCGATGGATTGATGCATGGCCAACTCATTGAACACGATGTCCGGACGATATGTCTATGTTCGGGGTCCCAGAGTCGGTATCCCATTTCGCCATCTGTTCCATAACCGAGGAAAATACATTTCCTAGATCTTGGTGCAAGTTTGCGGCGATCATCTTTCGGGATGAGAGTGTACGCCTCGCATCCGAAAATCCTCAATTTGTCGTAATTCGACTTACTGCCGGTCCATAGTTCCTGAGGGATCCGAAGTCCTAGAGGCCTGCGCGGCGACATATTGATTATGTGTACTGCCCTAAGTAGGGCCTCTACCGAGAAGCCATCTGACAGTCCAGAGTGTTGGAGCATGGAAACTATCCTTTCTTGAATTGTCCGATTCATTTGCTCGGCAATTCCATTTTGCTCCGAACTGTGGGGTGCTGTAAATTCACGTTTGATGTCGCGTTGTCGGCAAAATTTGATGAATTCCTTTGATTTGAACTCTCCCCTGTTATCGAACCGAAAGCTTTTCAGTTTTCAGCCGGACTTATTCTCAACCATGGCTAGCCAATCAGAAAAGATCGAGAAGACACAATTTTCTGTTTTGATCGGATAAGCCCACACCTTCCGAGTCAAGTCGTCAATGAAGCTGACGAAATACAGAGCGCCGCCGAGGGATTGATGTGGCATAGGACCACATATGTTCGAGTTGACCAAATCGAGTGAACTTGATTCTCTCGGGGCAGATGAGGGGTGTGTTACGGCTATCTGCTTGCCGTATTGACAATGCTCGCAGAACTGATGATTTGAGAAGGAGAGTTTGGGGATGAACCCGACACTAGATAAGTGCATGATGCTGACCTTGCTGAGGTATCTGAGTCGTCTGTGCTAGAGTGATGACATAGGAATGTCAACCAAAAACAGGTCACCCTCTCTAAGTGTGACGTGCAAAGGATACAATCAGTGTATCTTTGGTCCTCGAGCAAGCAGGAGGTTCCCTCTGTGGAGCGTTCACCCTCTTGATGAGAAGCCAGCACAGATGCCTTCTTCATCCAATTGTCCGACTGAGATCAGTGGACTTGAGAGCTCAGGTACATGTCGGACATTGTGTAGTACTAATGTAGAGCCACCCGCAACGTTGAGCTCTATCGTGTCGATTCCAATTATGTTGTAGTGTTGCCAATTTCCTATTCGAACAGAGTTAGAATGTCGGGCCGTGTATTGCCGAAATTGGATCGACGAGGAGTCACATGAAAGCACGCACCCGAATCTAAGAGCCACATTGTCGTGAAGATTTTCGGCAATAGTGTGAAAATCCATAAAACGTACAAAATCGAGTATAAATCACATAATACAATAATTGTGAAGATAACATTTTAAATAAATTTAATATCTAAGTACAAAATGATGGAGGTTTCGAATGCACTTTATTACACGAGAAACGGTGTCGCGTTGTTACGCGCGTGCGTGGAGAAAGGCGGGACCACGGGAGTCTTGGACTAGGGAGTGATGGAGCGTAGGAAGTCGTGCTTCACCGTTTCCGGGGCATCCCAGAAGCACACCGGAAGCAACCGAAGAGAGAGAGAGAGAGAGAGAGAGAGAGAGAGAGAGAGAGAGCTTAACACCGACTCACGCACACACACTCACACACACGCACACACACTCACACACGCACACACACACACACACACGCACACACACTCACACACTCACACACTCACACACACACACACAGGCAAACCTGACTCACAACCTTAAGTACAGGAAATGCAGGAAAGGGGAAGCACCCGACACCAACGAAGACGCGAATATACACAGACAGACGCAAACGTATATATATATATATATATATATAAGAAGAATACATCCTCGGCGTCAAGCCGGACCGAGGTAGGTTACAGTAGTCGTTAGCTGCCAAGCCGCCGGTCGGGGAGCTCACGGGCTCGTTGCGCCGAGCGGGGTCTTGCGCAGGAGATGAGCTGAAGCAAACCCTAAGCGAATACGAAGGGGGGAAGAAGAAGAAGAAGAAGAAGAAGAAACTAACTCTAAACCTAACGGTATACCCTCTAATGTAAAATGGCAACCCTTCACAAAGGGCGTTCCCTTCCTTTTATAGAACAAGGACAGGGATGCGTTACAATGTGGGATAAACCCCGACTTACATGGGACCGTCTGTCCTGACTTGACTACTCTTCGGCGCCATAAAGGCGCCCTCGTTATTCACACTAAATGTACATGGGTGTGTACACACGCTGCACCCCGCCGATGTAGCCAATGTTTCCCGGTTTCCGCCTTTGGCCGAAATTCTTCACGACAACGGACAACTAAATGTCAAGATATGAGGGTGTAAAGTTTGTGAAAGGAAAAGAGAAAATTGTGAGATATCCCACATAGGCACGACAAATACGACTCTCATCATATATAAGGTGGAGCAAAAGATATTATCTTTGTGTCTATGTGTGGAGCATAGAGAGTTCAAGGTAACTTGAACTAAGAGTGGAGGTGGGCTAGCTACTTGTAAAGGGTTTTGGCCAACCAAAACCGGACCGGCGATGGAGCCGGTGATCCGACGACATCCGGCGCCAGTGAGACACCGGCATCCGACGGCAATCCGGCGACGACGAGGCGGCGGCATCCGGCACCAATAACCGACAGCATCCGACGAGGCACCGGTAACCAACGGCATCCGGCGGCAGCACCGGTATCCGGCGACGGCATCCGACGAACCGGTGTCCGGCGACTAGATAAATAAATATATAAATATATATACATATACACATATACAAGGAGGGCAAGTAAGGATTCGAACCTTGCACCTCCAAGTTAAAAATCAATTGGCTTACCATTAAGCCATGTTATTTAGTTGAAATTATATTTCTATCATTGTACTTTTACATGTAAATTCTTATACATGAGAGCTAAAATGAGTGACATGGTTATCATGCACCACATGTAATACATAAGCACCAAATGGCAAACATGCAATTTATGCATGTCTTGTACCCTCACATGCATCATATGCATGAGAGTATCTATAAAAGAAGGAAGGGGGAGGAGAAAAAACACGTTTTTTTTTATGAAAATTAAGAGGAAGAAATTCGTTATGAAATTGATCGTGTAACTTGTTTCTTAAATCTAAAGTTAAAAGTTCAATCAATCTCTCTCAATCGTGTAATCTCAACTTCTCTCTTTCCCAATCTATCTTAAGTACTTTCTCGCTAAAGCTTGTACCGACTTTGAATCCTTCCGGTCCAGAACCCCGGCGGTTCCGCCTCACGATCCACGCGTAGTGACGGATCTTCACGACATAATTAAGTGGTGAACCCGATGTGAAAGAGGCGGTAGGAAGGATCAAGTCGAGATTAATACTTGTAGATGGCGTCCTGAAGAAACCAAGCAGGAGAGCTCGAAAGGATGATGTTAATCGTCGAGCAAATGATGAGATCTCGGGACAACGACGCGAGCGTGGAGAAGGCTGTCGATCGTGTCGTAGAGCTCGAGGGCCAATTCGATGGAAGGAACGTTACGAAGTTCCTTGATGCATATAGAAGGGAGATGAATCAGAGGGACGTGTCCGAGGCACGTCAAATCGCAAGCTTCAAGAGAGTTGTCACCAGCAACATCCAAAGATGCGTCATCGAGCTTCAAGAAGGTAAGACAACATGGTCCGAGTTCGAGAAAACAATACTAGCGGAGTTCGTGACTGAAGACTCCACGAGAATGACTCGACATGCCCTGATGAAGTGGATAGAGAAGAAGAATAAGAAGATGAGCGTCTCGAGGGTGTACGACGAATTCGACCAGATGTTTAGTCGTCTCCCCAATACGGACCAAGTGTTGCTTGAAGAGGACAAGACTTTGTACTTCTTGAAGGCCGTGGACATAAAGGATAGACGGGAGTTGGGGACTCTTCTCGAAGATGATACCCAAGCAAATGGGCTCGTAGCGGACAGGATCGCGGTGAAGCGGGCATGCAATAGGCTCGACAAGCGTCGCCAATGGGTTGATGACACCGACTTGACGGGATCGACTACCACGGAGAAAGCAAGACCGCCGAAAGTAGCTGAGCCGCCAAGACAAAGTAACGTGGAAGAAAAGAAGATTGATGACGACATCATTGAAGAGCTAGCGAAGAAGTTCGAGAAGGTCACGCTAGCCAACATGAATCGTCGGGGGCCTAAAGGAAAAGAACCCTTTAGATGCGTGTGGTGCGATAGCATGGACCACATGGGAAGGAATTGTGCGAGCCTTCGAGAGGCGATTCGACAAAATATCATATACATAGAGGACAACATGATCTGCTCAAGCGAGACTAGAAGACCCCTACGGGTGAATTTCGGAAGAGGAGGAATGAAGAAATCTATGGAGGATGCCGATGCGACTCATGTGGATGCGATGCACTATGCTGCGTCGGCCGGAATAAGAGTCGGGAAAGACAAGACTGAAGCTGCTAGAGCGGGAGCAAAGTTTTGGACTTCTGTTCTCGAATATGAGAAGAAGGGAAAAGTCACATCGAACGAGGTAGAGCTTGCGGACCGAAGCGTGCAAAGCATAACCAAGTGGTCGGATCCGGTGGACGACAACACCATACTCACAGAGGTGATGTGCGACAACCACGAGGTGTTCATCGAAGAAAAGAGAAAGAGAATAGAAGAGCAAGGCCCATCTAAAAGACATGAAACAAGGAACGCGAAAAAGAAGGACGATGCGGAGACGAGTCGACCTTTACAATCGGAGGAACGAGAATCAAGCCGAAAAGGGGAGCCGAGCATATGAGTTGAAGAAACGGTGCGGCTTGTGAAGGTTGGTGTCGAAGACCCCGCTCGGAGGACTAGGACTATACCTACCTATAAGCTAAGGTCGGACATAGAGCAGACAACGGACCTAAAGAAGATTCTCGAAGAACGAGTTCTTGATAGCCACGTAACTTTGTCCTTGAGGGAATTTCTTGGCATTACGAAGAAGGAGTTCCATGACACGATCATGGACCTTGTAAAGAGAAAGAGACAACAATTGGACAAGGAAGAAGAGAAGCCGCAAAAAGCAAAAACGGATGCCATAATGATGGAAAGAGACGAAATCGACGAAGATATGGTGGACAGCCACTACACTCGACCTCATTGGGCACGAGCGACAACGGAGACGCCGGTGAAGATCGGGGAGAAGAAAGAGACCGTGGTAACCTTGATCGACCACAGCTCGGAGATCAACCTCATGTCAACCGACTTCTACAAAAAAGGAAGATGGCCAATCAATACAAACCACGGATGGAAGATTCACGCGGCAACAAAGTCTACAGAGGATTTGTACGGAGCTTGTCCCAATGTCAAAGTCACGATCGGGGATGTGGAGATGGATCAACACTTCTTTGTACAAGAATCGGCGTCGCATCCTGTCATCCTAGGGCAACCTTATATCACATCATCTCGGATGGAGACCAAAGTGTTCGATAATGGAGCAGCCTTCGCACGAATAAAGAGTCTTGACAACCAAAGATCGGTCCAATTCCTAACGGTGCAAGCCAATCATGAAAGGAATCGAGATAGTCTCGGAGGCGAATCCTCGGATTTTTAGAGCGGACTATTGAAGCATGGGGCACAAATAGTCCGAGCAATCACAAGACCCCACAAGAAAGAAGAGTGCGTGGATTGCAAGGAGAAGCAACATGTGTCACACCTAGTGGCGCATGTAAACTAGTACTACCCGACAAGAAGCACAAGCGCCGGATACAAGAATTCGAGAAGATGCTGAAAGAAGAAAACATAATAGAAGAAGGAGAGTTCGTGACTCATATTATGGAAGAAGCCTCATTTAACAACACCATCGGCGAAATCGAGGACGTCGTGGACTTGAGCTATCTTCACAACCAACGCGTGATTTCGGTTAACTCCGTCAACATGTACACTATCATCGATGAATACCGTTGTGGCATCTCGATGAAGGAAGCTGATATCAACACGAAATATAAAACGGTGGATAAGAAGATCAAGCCAATTGTGGTTCCGCTACCGGAAGATAGTTGGCAAAAGATGAAGGAAGTCGCTAACGATCCAAGCTTAAGAGATCCGAAGAAGATAGGTCATGTCTTCACCAAAGAGACGAAGGGGAAGCTTCGAGTTGGAAAGGAGGATTTCCTTCTCCCTGAAGAGGAGCGAATGTTTCGCGATATGCTTGAGAGACATGGGAAGGCTTTCGCATTCTTCCCACGAGAAATCGGATGCGCCGACCCAAAGGTTATAGAGCCCATGGTGATCTTCACAGTGCCTCATGTGCCTTGGAATTTGAAACCGATACCGGTTCCGAGAGCACACCTTCCGAAGCTGATCGAGCTCTTAAAGGAGAAGGTATGTATGGGAATTCTAGAACCGTCGAATGCTCCTTATTCCAATAGGTGGTTCACGGTGCCGAAGAAGAATGGATCATTGCGATTCATCCAAGATCTTCAACCCGTCAACAAGGTGACAATTCGAAATGCCGGAATCGGTCCGAGCATGGACGAATTTGCCGAAGCGTTTGCGGGCCGGTCCATCTACTCCATTGGCGATCTCTACTCCGGATATGACCAATTCCAATTGGTGATCAACGGTCGGGACATTACAACCATGAGGACTCCGATCGGGCTTGTGCGGATGTGTACCTTACCCCAAGGCGCAACGAACTCGGTGGCTCATATGGTGAATGCCATGAATAAAGTCTTGAAGGATTGCATTCCGGACATCACGATGCCATTCTTGGATGATATTCCGATAAAAGGATGTTCGGATGAGGAGAAAGATGAATCGAAAGATAAGGAAGGTTGTAGAAAGTTCGTTGCGGATCATATGAAAGATTGCGAGAAGGTGCTTCAAAGGCTCGAAGATGCGAATTTGACATTTTTGGGAGAAAAATCCGCATTCGGGCAACTGGAGATCTTGGTGGTAGGTCACTTGTGTGGAGCATACGGCCGGAAGCCCTCGCCATCCAAAGTGAACGCAATCCAAGACATGAAAGAAGAATGCGAAAACCAAACGGAGGTTCGAAGGTTCCTTGGAGCGTGCGCATTTTATCATATATGGATTCCTCACTACGCTCATGTTGTTGAACCATTATATGGACTACTAAAGAAAAGAATAAAGTTCGAATGGCTAGACGAGCACACAAAGGCAATGTGAAGATTAAAGAAACTGCTTCTTGAAGCTCCGGCACTAAGGAAGGCCGACTATGCCGAAGGGAAACCAATTTACGTGACCATAGATACGAGCCCAACCGGAATCGGGTGGGTCATCAATCAAGAAGGTGAAGATAATGCGCGATATGCCGTCCGGTTTGGAGCAAAGGTTCTCAACGAATGGCAACAAAGATATGCCCAAGTCAAGCGGGAACTTTGGGGTATTGTGTCCGCAGTGAAGACGGACAAAGATTACCTGATCGGGTCAGAAGTGATAATAGAGACAGATTGTCTCCCAATTCTCGGAATGGTCTCGGGATGTGCGACCCCAGATCTTGCTATGCTAAGGTGGATCACCTGCATCAAGTCTTTAAACCCAGAGATCCGTCACATTGCAGGGAAGAAGAACGCCATGGCTGACATGCTGTCGAGGGCAAGATTTTCAAACGGAAGTAACATGGTTTCGGAAGATGAAGATGTCGCCCTCGACTTCTTCAAGATGGCTCGATTGTCGGCGGAAGACCGGGACACGCAAACCCTCCACGCCTTCAACGAGAACGAGTACGAAGGAGAGTGGTTACTCATCGGTAGATTCCTAAGAACATTGACGACAGATGCTTCGTTGACAAAGGAGGAGGCCCTATGAATCCGAAAGAAAGCTTACCGATACTTCTTGAAGGGAGGATTCCTTTGGCGACATCCAAAAAGAAGGATAGGAATACCACGTCGAGTGGTGGTAAAGAAAGAAGAGCAAGAGACGCTGATGACCGAATTCCACGAGAGTGCTTGGGCAGGTCATAGAGGAACATGGGCGACGTTCGAAAAGTTGAAGGAGAAGTACTGGTGGCCAAGCATGTACAAAGATGTACTCCATTTCGTGTCCACATGCGAAACTTGCCAAGTATATTCAAATATACGTCATCGTGATGAGTTAAAGCCGACATACCCACTCACCATACACTTCAAATGGATGGTGGATCTGGTCTCGATGCCAATGGGAGTGGGACAAATGAAGTACTTAGCGCTGGCAAGGGAAGACTTGACAAATCAAGTGGAAGGACGAGCCTTGACAAATAAGACGACTTCAGCCATTTGCAAATTTCTACTTGAAGATGTTGTTTGCCGATATGGATGTGTAGGGAAGATAGTGGCCGACCGAGGGAGTTGGACGCGCACGAAGCGACGGAGCTCTTCGAAAGACTAGGCGTGAAGCTCTCCCTCACGACTGCCTACAATCCGGAAGCAAATGGGAAGATCGAGCGAGGGCATGGACCTATCGTTAAAGCCATCGTACGGGCATGCAACGGTCGAGTCGGGAATTGGCCACGACTATTACCCTATGCCTTGTGGGCCGATAAAACGACACATAGCTCGGTGATAGGGTATATGCCGACGGAGCTTATGTATGGACAAAAGCCGATTATGCCCATCGAAAGGACGATCGCCTCATGGGTAGCGATACCGTGGGAGAACGAGATGAGCCGAGAAGAGTTATTAGCGGCACGGATAAGGCAACTTGAAAGAAGACCTGAAGATTTAGAAAAAGCGCGAAAGATGATGAAGGCAGCCCGAGTAAAGAACAAGGTTCGGTTCGACAACACGCATCAACTTCGTCCCAAGAAGATTGAAGAAGGGGATTGGGTTTTGGTTTACGACAACACTCTTGACAATCAACACAATACAACAAGGAAGTTCGCAAGAAGATGGTTTGGGCCGTATGTGGTGACAAGTGCCAACGATAATGCCACATACCACCTTGCGGAACTAGACGGATCAAGGTTAGCCGTACCCATTGCGGGAAAAAGAGTAAAGATTTTCAAGAAAAGACAAGACAAGGATCTTGACCCTGATTACCTCGACGATGAACATAACAGGGCGGATGAAAATGAAGACATGGAGGAATCTAATTGATCATCGTAGCCGAAATCTCACTTTCTCTCTTCTTGGCACGTACCGGAGGACGTGCGGTTTGGTGGGGGTGGATGTCATGAAGATTTTCGGCAATAGTGTGAAAATCCCATAAAACGTACAAAATCGACTATAAATCACATAATACAATAATTGTGAAGATAACATTTTAAATAAATTTAATATCTAAGTACAAAATGATGGAGGTTTCGAATGCAATTTATTACACGAGAAACGGACAACTAAATGTCAAGATATGAGGGTATAAAGTTTGTGAAAGGAAAAGAGAAAATTGTGAGATATCCCACATAGGCACGACAAATACGGCTCTCATCATATATAAGGTGGAGCAAAAGATATTATCTTTATGTCTATGTGTGGAGCATAGAGAGTTCAAGGTAACTTGAACTAAGAGTGGAGGTGGGCTAGCTACTCGTAAAGGGTTTTGGCCAACCAAAACCGGACCGGCGATGGAGCCGGTGATCCGGCGGCATCCGACGCTAGTGAGACACCAGCATCCGACGGCAATCCGGCACCGGTAACCGACGACATCCGGCGACTAGATAAATAAATGTATAAATATATATACATATATACATATACAAGGAGGGCAAGTAAGGATTCAAACCTTGTACCTCCAAGTTAAAAATCAATTGGCTTACCATTAAGCCATGCTATTTAGTTGAAATTATATTTCTATCATTGTACTTTTACATGTAAATTCTCATACATGAGAGCTAAAATGAGTGACATGGTTATCATGCACCACATGTAATACATAAGCGCCAAATGGCAAACATGCAATTTATGCATGTCTTGTACCCTCACATGCATCATATGCATGAGAGTATCTATAAAAGAAGGAAGGGGGAGGAGAAAAAACACGTTTTTTTTTATGAAAATTAAGAGGAAGAAATTCGTTATGAAATTGATCGTGTAACTTGTTTCTTAAATCTAAAGTTAAAAGTTCAATCAATCTCTCTCAATCGTGTAATCTCAACTTCTCTCTTTCCCAATCTATCTTAAGTACTTTCTCGCTAAAGCTTGCGCCAAAGCTTGTACCGACTTTGAATCCTTCCGGTTCAGAACCCCGACGGTTCCGCCTCACGATCCGTGCGTAGTGACGGATCTTCACGACAACGTGCTCAATTCTTCAGTTGTAAGCAGGTCTTTTGATTTGCTTGAGTTCTCAATTGATAGTATATTTGGGTCGTTTGTCAATACTTTGGCCGAAGAACTGATGTAGTTGATCTCCTCTTGTCGGCCACTCTTCTGCTCGGCTCCCTAAGCCTTATCGTTTTTGGCCTTTAGTGCATGACAATCGGCTTTTATGTGTCCGGGTTTCTTGTAGTAGTTGCAGACTTGATTATCCTGGGACTTGCTCTGACTTCGTTGATTATTCAACTACCATGAAGAACTTCTTCCACGGTTGTTCGATCAGTCGATCGAACCTTGTACTACGTTGTCGTAGTGTAATTCGCACACTACGTGAAAATTTGCATTTTTGGTCTCTCCGGATAGGACATGGAGTACTCGGTGAGAACTGGATGAAGAAGGCCGGTGAGAGTCTCTCACCGGATGAAGAGACATATTTGTAAATAGAAGAAAGTATAAATATATATATTACATGCATAAGGCAAAATTCGAACCTTGCACCTCCATGTTTATAATGTAAAGCCTTACCATACACTAACATATCATTAGTGTTAAAAAAAGTAAACGTCCCACATAGAAAGGTAAGTTCACGCTAGAATAAACTTTAGTTAGAAGAAAACGCATGATAAAAGAAAAAGCTACGCATGCACATGTAGCGTGCATGAACACCATAATCGATAAAAACGCATCAAGTTAGAAAAGGTAGGATCACTTTAGAAAAAGCATGTTAGAGAAAGCATAGAGTCTATCTATAGAAAAAGCATGGATTGTTAAGACTCTCTCATCACTATATAAGGATGAGGAGCACAATATAATAGGGGGGGGTGTGGAATATTTGGAAATTGGATATATTTCCTAAAACACGAATTAATACAATATAATTGTGGGATTCACAAGTTTTTAATATCTCTCTTTTAATCCAATTTTTTATTCTTATCTTAATATTGAATAATCTAATACAATAGACTCGTGGGATTCACGAGGTTTCTTTATCTCTTTCTTAAAATCTATTTATATTCTTATTAACCTTAAAACTCTCCTCCTCCTAGTTCAAAACCCCAGTGGTTCCCACCCAACTCACGCAACGATCCGGAGCTGAAAGGCATGACAACGTAAGAGTTGTTGGCTGAATCGTTAGCAAACGATTTTCTCCGAGCTGCTTCAGTTAGAATTGCACTTGTGACTGAGGAGTACTTAACGGCAACTGTCAATGCATTGCACACGGTTGTAACGAAAGTTTCCCACGAGGGAGGGAGACTACTCATGAGTAGCATTGCTTTTAGTTCATCCTAGATAATTGTCTTTGGGCCAAATTTTGGGAGCTTAAGCTTTCGTACTCGTTCAGGTGTGCCTGGACCGAGTCAGACTCTTTCATCCAAAGGTTATAAAGGCGCCGAATAAGATATGTCTTGGTGGCGGGGACCTTCTTTTCGAAAGTGTCTGAAAGTGTCTTCCATAGTTGGAAGGCAGTCGAACACGATTACACCGTGAAGTACATAGACTCCGATAGGTGCATCCGAATGGTGGCTCGGACGATTCTGTCGAGCTTTTCCCATTTAAGCAACTTGTATCCTTCTGGAGGGTCTACATTCTCAATGGGGTCAATTTGCCCCTTGACTACTAAATAGTCATGCATCTACTCCTTCCAGAAGTTGAACTTCGATCCGTTGAACTTCCTTAGACTCATTTATGATGAGCCGGATGTTGAAGCCATCTGTGTTGGTATAATAGACTTTGTCCGGAGTTAGCTACGAACTGTGATGGAGTGCAGCAGCTTGGCTCACTCTATGCCGTTCTAGCCGAAGTTGAACACAACTCGTGTTGATTACGAATATCAATGAATCATGTTTGGAGTGACTACTGTCAACTGAATTAGTCGAGTTGAACCCGAATTTGATGATTCGATTTTTCTTGAAATTTCTCAACATGGATTATATGCAATACTCTAGGCCGATCCAATTTCAGTTAACTACAGAGATGAGAGGGACGGATCCGACCAGTCCTCCCGAATGTCGTTCAGTTGAATGAAACATAGATTGGGGTTGCCCCTGGAGTCGTGTTTGCTTCAAGTGACTACGACGAGTAGGAGAAAAGCGTCAGATGACCCATTCGATTTCCGCCTAGCCAAGTGAAGCAACGATTTGGCCTAGTCAACATAGAAGTCTCACTCCGAGCGGCTATGATCACATAACCAAGAGTGACCTAGAACAATAGAGAATGTGTAGACTTTGTCACGTTTCTCTTTGTGTAAACACTCTTGTTGTAGGTTGCCTGTCGAGATCAGCTAAGATCATCAGGATACACAAACGAGAGTTGTCTATGGAGACTAGATAGAGGGCGACAACAGAATCAAACAGACGACCAAGCTTTGATACTAGATGTTGGGAACACCGCCATCTAAGGCGGAACAAGATCGACACTCTTGTTCTATAAGCTCGTATAAGATCGTCAATAGATATGGCGTGGTCACCATCCTTTTTTCAACAAATGTTTTTGTTGACATCCCCATTGATCACTTCGATTTCGTTACGTAACGAAATGCTCATAGCCACAATGATGTTGAGAATGTAGGGCATGACCCACTATTGAATATGGGCTTCTAATGGACGTATTCACACTGTGTCCTTTTTGTACACACTAGGCTTAGGCTATTTATGTAAATAGTGAGAAGGGCAGTTGCCCTAAGTTAGTCAATATATATAAACTGACTTTGTAACCCAGTTAGGGGTTGTTTCTTTAAGTTGTAATATAGTCTTTACATTGGGCCTAACTCTCTCTCTCTCTTTGGTGTACTAGTTGTATTGTTTATCTTTGCTGCGATAGATGTTATGCACAAAAATCTGAGGACGGCCACCAAGATCCTCTCCCCGAAAAGGACAACATTCGATATAGAAATCACATAATAACTAATATACACATATGTATATTTATCACATATATACAATCAATTACGTATACACATGACGACATATGCATATATTAAAAAAATCGTAACATCAAATAGCTAATAATGATGTAAGTGAGATATGTAATCGAGGTATATAACCTCTACACACACGAAACATCCAAAAATAAAGGTTAATCGTAATACGCAATTGACCTCTTACGCATACAACACCAAACGCGTATCATTTACTTAGAAATCGAGGTATTGACCTCATATGCAAACGTAACATATGTATGTGAACGTAATACGCAATTGAGGTATTAACCTCGTACGCATACGACACTAATCACATCTTAAATATATGTCAAATGAGGTATTGACCTCATACACATATGTAAACGTTTTATACAACCAATTAATTACCACTACAACATCATTGAATCTATGCAAGATGATGAAATGAAGATAGTCAAAAGATGATGAAATGAAGGTAGCCAGGCAAGTTCACACTTGGCCTAATGGGTTGTCTCAATCCCGAGGATTAAAAGTAATCCTCCCCTTCTTTACAATCTCGTTTAACCCTCACACTTATCCACGTGTATAGAATACTACGGTAAATTCTCACCACAGGATATTATATGGTCATGCTCGTAACATTATCAATGCAAAAACCATCGAGTGTCGGAGAGAGTGGACACCATTGCTTGGTCCCCATGTTGCTAATAAAAAAGCATCGGGAGGGATCACTATCGACTCTCAATTGGCACATAACTTGCTCATTCGGTCGCACTACAAGTGCTCTCTACTTTGATGGCATTCCGAACTCTATCCTTCTTTTCCAAAGCCCACTCCTTCATATAGTGTCAAAAGGTTTTCATGAAGTCTACGAAACAACAATATAACATTCCCCTCCCCCCCCCCCCCCCCCCCCCCGTCTTAAAGCCGAATTTCTTCTATCGGAGGGAGGAGGGAGGGACGCGTGTGACACATACAAGCTGAGTTAAAAGAAAACATGAGGGCATTTTTGGGAAATAAGAAAAACTACTCAGCCTCGCCCCCTTTGCCTCTCTCCGTCCTTCTCTCTGTATACATACATACATACATACATACATATACGTACATACATACTGATACAGCAGAACAATACTTCTGCTTCTGCACCCCTTCTCTGTCTCTGTCTCTGTCTCTCTCACCATTCACCATTCACCATCTCCCCAGGTGTTGTCGATTTGGATGATGGTGGAGGAGCATTTCATCCTCCGTGTTCCACCCTCTGTTGCTGAGCGCCTGGAGCGGGTGTTGAACGAGGTTCCATGTTCCCCCCAAGATCTCGACATCGACCTCTCCTTCATCGGTCAGTACACCATTATCTCCCTCCCTCTCTCTCTCTCTCTCTCTCTCTCTTCTTTCTCAGAGCTTTCACAAGAAAAAAAGGGAAGAAATTATAAACCTTTATACACTGCAAGACTTCTGGTCGCATGCCATCTAATGATCACATTGAAACAATTTCTACCAAACCGAAGATCTCTTTCAAGAGTAAGTCCAATACAGTTGCGTCATCTTTCATTGTCTTTTGTTATGAGCTTGGAAAAGAAATGAAACGGAGTCAAAATATTCTATCAGAGAACTAGAATGCTTTATTATGCTAAAAGGTTTAAAGTATCCATTCATCTTTCCTGGATTCATGAAAAATCAAGATAGAATGGTATTCCTCTCTGAATCATATTCACATGTCGATGTCAAGAGGTTTTACGTGTGTAACATGGTGTCTTAACTGTTTAGGAAATTTAGATCCTTTGCTTTTGTCATTAAAATTTTGAATCCATTTATGATAAAACTTCTATTTTAGTAATCTATCGTAAGAATTGTAGGAAAGAGAGAAATATAATTCCAGTAAACTTGTAGGAAGACTGCGTGAAAGATGTATTTGAAATGGCAGTTACTGGACAGTCTTTCAGCATTTTGGTTTTGTTAGATATTTGTATTTGATGGATTGGCAACATTGAATTTCTTCAGTTGTAGTCTTGTATGGTTTTGGATCTTTGGTCATAGTTTCTTTCATCCCTAATATCTTCTAGGAATTCTTCCTTATAATTGAGTATCAATGCCTCTACATAGGATCATGACCTTTGATTCCTTTTTCGTCAGGTGTGATTGAGGTTATTTTTAACATGCATCATACGTAGAATTTATATGATTGAGATTTAGATGTCTATCAATACTTTGCAATATGATGAGATGTGTATTATTTGTTACTTCTCGAAGTCCTCTGATTCATCTTCCTTGGATAGAACTTGGTATTGAAGCTTCAATCTTTACTTTGATATCTTTAGGTAATGGTAGTAATGCAATCTGCTGTGCCGGATATAAATATAGGTATAGATAGTACGGTGATCTATGCTGAAGCTCAGCGGAGCAGACAACAACAAACACCTTTTTCAAAAACATCAAAACGGTAGAGATAATATTTGAAAATTAACAAGAACATACAGATAAGGAGCAAAGGAAAAAGAACAAAAAATATCAGGGCATGTTTTTACAGGGGAAAATGAAGTATTACATACTTGCTCACAACCTTTCTGCCTGCTTGCTTTGTACTAAAGTTATGTATATCTTGTAGCTTGTTAATAAATTTATTCTTAAGTGAGTATACTGCTCTTATTGCTACAACTGAAACCATGTACAGTAAAGAATAAGTCTATTTTATTTTCTTTATTTGTTTTTTATTTTATATCAAGGATGCCAAGAGATTATGTCGAGTGCTCCATCATCCATTTATGAAGCTCCTATTTTGCTCCTCAAAAGCAAATGTATTTTGGGTTGCTTTTAGGTGACAAATGAATTTTCGTCTTTGTTTTTCAAAGAGTCATTCTAACTATAAAAAGAATCATGCATTGGTACTTCTTAAGACTTAAAATGTTAGCAGGAGTATTTTTCAAAGTTGTGGCAATCATCTCAAATTTGACCTTGAGGGAACAGAGACACAAATAGTTAAATTTGTATATATCATATCAAGTTTGTTAGGATTCTTATTAGATATTTATTATTGCAGAAGATGGAAGGTCAGGTTCATTTAAGATTGGCAATGATTCATTTCCAGCAGCTCTGTTGGATATGCCATGTGTATTAGAATCATATAAAACATACGATGATAATGTGCTGATAAAAACTGCAGACATTGGTCAGGTATGGTGTTCTCAATGTGTATGACACCTTTGGTATAATCATACTAATGTGCTTGTTATGTATGTCATATTAATGTTCTCCTTATCTATGACATCTAATATCTACAAAAATGGGATGCCACAGATGATCTTGGTTAGAGAGGAGAAAGATCCTGTTCCTGAAAACATTGAGTATAGGCATGGTCTCACACCACCGATGCGTGATGCAAGGAAACGACGATTCCGAAGGGAGCCAGATCTGAATGTATTTTCTCTTTTGCTTTATAATTCAGCATTTATTTTTCTTATGTGTGTATTGCAAATCTTTTGGAAATCATGATACTCATACTATCAAGGCTATTATTGTTTTACAGCCTGAGGTTGTCCAGAAAGTGGAGCAAGATTTGATTAATATCATGTCAGGAGGGACAGCACAAGATGTCGATATCCTTTCTATGACAGTATTTTATTATTATGGTGATGTTTTTCATGCAGTTTTTAAAGGTTGAGCGTTTCTCCTTGACATTCTTTTAGCACATGTTGAAGTTGTTGAGCAGGAAGAGGATGCTGATGATGAGGAGGAACCTATCCAGCCTTCTGCAAAGCCATCATCCAGTTCTAAGAAGGGTGGCATTATTATGCATGAAAAGAGTGATTCAGATGACTATGACTAAGTTTACGATGTCGACTTATTAGAGCTCGCATTTCAGATTGCATATACTTAACTAAATATGTACATATCAGTTGTAATGCTCTGAAGTAGAATCTGTGTATATTTTGTAAGTTTTGCTGCCATAAACATTGTTTTATGGGCTTACATCAATGACAACTCATCGAATGTGTGCCTTTTTATAACAAGGTGTACCTTGTTTTGAGCCGATGGTAGCAATACAAGATGGTTTGACATAGAATTACTGTTTGCAATGAAGCATACGCAAGAATTCACAAAACAAGATTGATTGACAATATGATGTATCTGAATGAAATGTATTTGATTAGTGTTTGAGTAATATATGATATAATTTAGGAAAAAGTACTAGGATACCCTTGGAAGTCCGTCTATTTACCAGAATGCCCTTGGAAGTTCCAATTTTACCAAACAAGCCCTATGTCCAAAAAATTACACTTTATAAAGTAGTTATACATTCAAATCTACAAGCCTTATTTACCAAAGATGGAAGAAATTGACCCGAACTAGCCCTATTTATCAAAGATTTGAGTGTATAATTACTTTATAAAGTATAATTTTTTGGACATAGAGGTAGTTTGGTAAATTTGGAACTTCCAGGGGCATTTTGGTAAATAGACGAACTTCCAGGGGTATCTTGGTACTTTTCCCTATAATTTAACATTTACTTCATATAGATTAGCATACATGTATATTATGATGCTATGTGTTATGGAAATGAAATGATTCTATTTTCAACTAAGAATGGAGAACATTTGTATATTTGATTAATATACAAGGCATTGTTGTCAGGTGTATGTTTAATCTGTGACTAAATTTCAAAATCTGGATACCTATGTGTACAATAATTGTATTTCTAAGAATCTTCTAGGGTGTTAGATTAGGTGAGAACATAGGTTGATGAAATAAGGTAGGGAGTAGTGATGGGTCTAGATTGACCAATGAAGAATTGTTTGCACAATTATATGATCAACCAGACATCTTGAACCAAGAATAGTGTGTTAAAAGGTTGGCTTCGGAAGCACTTGACATAACAAGGTTGAACGTCACGGTGATTAGTGTGCAGATCCAATTTCGATAAATCCTTCATGCATGTGGTCTCTTTGGCATTAACATGAAAGTATATTTCACCATGTGAAATTAACAACTCACCTTCCATGTCAAAGAGGTCATATGGTATGGGTGACAAAAAGTCACCTCGTGAGGGAGGGTAAGAGTGTGTGCTTGAAACAATGAGGAGAGGAGTCAAGGATTGTCTTTATACATAATACACAAGGTGCCCCGGTCTCAAGGACACATTTGTCAAGTTCGACGTAACCATGTAAAAGGTCGATTCGGTAGTGTCTCTGGACATCCTGGGAAGTCTCTGGGAAGAAAGTATCAAGACATTCAATCTGTGGTAATCAAGGACGCATTTGTCAAGTTCGACGTAACCATGTAAAAGATCGATTAGGTAGTGTCAGTGGACATCCTGGGAAATCTCCGGGAAGAAAGTATCAAGACATTCAATCTGTGGTAATCAATGTGGATGTGGACAGGGCAGGGCCTTCCTTGCTGGGAAGAGGTTGGTGGTATATGCTCTGTTCTCCTGACGACCTCTGCAAGACAAAATGCTTCCAGTGGAGCTTTCCATGAAAACTTGTGTAGGCCTGACGATTAGTCCGGTAAGGACTGGAGCCTCGCAACCATGCCTTTGTATGCTCACTGAATCATCAGACTGTGTCGAAACAGTGAGGAACATTTCTTCTTCTTCTTCTTCATCATCATCATCATCATCATCATCATCATCCAATTATAAATGGAGACTGATCGTATCATATGACGGCACTAAATATGCAGGTGTTTTTTCTTTCCTTTATCTTGTCTTAAGATTGGAAACCCGTAAAGGATTGTATGAATGAGTCCTCTTCACTCATGTCTTGGGTATACAGTATACATCAGACCAAGGTCTTGGTATCTCTACTGAGTGGATAGGATGTTTTAAGGATAGGGGTCTTTTGCACGCAAATGACAACCACATCTGCAAAACAATGTTAATTGTGCATGAGTAAAATACTATTGCTCTAATTTCCGATATTTGAGCTGTGCTTAAGTTTCACATGTTCTCGAATCCATGGTAGTGGGCTGTGCTGGACTCCTGTCCATAGTTAGCTACGTTTTATGAGTATGATCACTACACGTGTAAACTACGAGGTGTTTGAAATTGTGAACTACATCAATTCACTATTGGCTGCTAAATTTCAGATTTGAGCATGCTTATCACCATGACTTTGGTCTTACCCACATAGACTGCTAGGTCGCAATGCTCAAAAAAAGTGTGCATTGCATCTAAAAGCTTTTATAATCTCAGTGGAGAATATACCAGAAGTACAGAATCATCAGTATAAATCAGAAGTAATGCTATGAAACGTCCAATAGCTCGTTTCTCCGCAAGTTCTCCTAATGTTTATTGGCATCCTTGTTTCACTCCCATGGTACTCATGAATTCTCTAGAAAATTCTTTTTTTGTCTTCAAATTACAACTTACTTAACTGGTATAATGAACCACCCATTGCTTTCATGCATGTTTGTACTCCAATTTTTTGCATTCTATTCCATAGCTTTGCCCTTGGGATTATGTCAAAGGCGTTCATGAAACCTATAAAGAGACAATACAGTGTTTGTCGTTCAAGGTGACTGCCCTCCATTATGACCCACAGACAAACAAGATAATCAATGGTATTTTGTTTGGGCTGGAAACCTGTTTTCTTGCTTTTGTTGTTCAGCCCATTCTTTGAGTTAACATTCAGCACTGTTTCCTATAGGTTTATCTTTCTTGATTTTGTTGTTCAGCCCATTCTTTGAGTTGACGTTCAGCACTGTTTCCTATAGGTTTATCTATACAAGCTCCCACTGTAATCATGCAATAAATTATGAGCTGATTTTTATCAGCTGTTTTTTATAATGTTTTAATCCAGTTATGTCAAAGTTTTCCTTGAAATCTATTAAGTGACAATACAATGTTTGTCATTTAAGCTGATTATCCTCCATTATGACCTGTAGAGAAACAAGGCAATCAACAATATTTTGTTTGGGCTGGAAGCCTGCACCCTTGTTTGTGTTTTCAGCCCAATTCTTCGAGTTGATGTTCAGAAGTTCTTCCTAGAAGTTTACCTAATCATGTGATAATTGGTGAGGTGATTGTTTATTAACTCTTTTTTATAGTGTTTTGATTCAGTTATTTCAAAGTTCTTTACCTATGTTTAGTTATATTTTTTTGGGTTTGTTGTTCTCAATGCCATGAAAACATTGTACGAGGAAATTTTGTGTTTGGTCTTATAGTCCATTTTGGCCTCTTAAAAGAACTTAATGTAGCTGTCTTTCTTTTTGGGTTTTGGTGTGTCTCTATAATGAGAAGCATGTCTCTTCCCTCTTTAACCTCTTCCATTCTTGCCAATTGTGTCTAAAGTGCCTCATTACAGTTCCAAACAGCCTTCTTGCATGCTTGTATGATCAAGAAAAAGAAAGAAACCTTAAAAACACAACAAAAGGACAGAGAGAGAGAGAGAGAGAGAGAGAGAAATATTAATCTTGCGGGATAAATATTATCCTCAAGTGGTGCATAATGATCCTTATGGTCGGTTTTTGGTTCTAGAAATCATGTTTTTTGGCGAGGTTGTGTGGGTGGTTGGGATTTATGCCCCTAACGAAGCCACTTAACGTATTGCATTATGGGGCTCACTCCTTCAAACCCTATGTGTGGGCTGTCCAGGATTACTTATGGGTGATTTTAACATGTGTGTTGATGTATCTCAATCTACTTCTGAACATTCAATCATGGATGATCCTGAGCAACTTGTTTGGGATTCATTGGCTATGGAGGTTTTGAAGTTGGATGTTTGGACATGGTTGCATGGGAATGATCCAGGTTTTACTTTCCAATCTGCTTAACATAGACAAACATGGAGTCGGTTAGATAGAATGTATGTGATGCACGGTGATTCTTTTTTACCGACATCACTTCGTATGACAGTTCTACAAGATGTAGGAACTTCAGATCACTTTCCTATTTGTTTGGAGGTTTGTAGTCATGCATTTGACATGTAATCCTTACTTGGAAAGCCTCCATTACGCTTTAACTCTTCTCTTTTGCTTCAACCTCATTTTGATTCTCTCATGGAACAAATTTTGGTAAATTTTTCACAAGAAGTGAATATTAAAGGAGTTCAGCATGGGATATCACGTTACGAAACATTAAAATCATTCATCGTATGTATGGAGTAACTAATGCTCAACGAAGAAGAGGTCTTCTTCGACAATTCTTACAAGTTCTCTCCAGGTGTAATGCATTATTGATACATGCACCATTAGATGAGGAGCTTTTGGATATCCAAAGTTAATTGCAGGTTATTATTTCTCAGTTGCAATGCCAAAGTTATAGTTATGCGAAGATGCGTCAACTGAGGGATGAGCTCATAGATAATCAATGTCAATCTCATTTGTTTTTTCAAGCGTTACATCCTACCTATGCTCGATCTAATGTGGTACATGTGAAGCAAGGGGATGAATTGATAGTGGATTCTACTACAATAATTGACATATGTGTTCATTACTTTAAGGGGTTGATTGGCCGACAATTGTTAATGACAAATGAAGTGAGTAGAGCACGTAATGAGTTTTATGATGTGGTTGGATGTATTGTGCATGACCTCATTAGTCAAGAATTGGATGCGGATTTCACTGAGGATGAGGTGGACACGGTTTTAAGGCATCTTCTTAGTGGTAAGAGCGTTGGTTCGGATGGCTTGACAAACGAAGTTTTTAAGCGATATTTGAACGTTTTAAAGGGGCCCGTAACTTTGATGTTTCAACATTCTTGGGATTCTGGTTGTATGCCTCAAGGTTGGAAGGTTGGTCTAATTAAATTAGTTCCAAAGGTGGCATCTCTCGAGTCATTTCATCAATGGAGACCTATTTCTTTGATGGGGGGGTTCTACAAGATATTTACAAAGGTCTTAGCAAATAGATTACAAAAGTATTTACCAAAGTTGATACATCCTGCCCAATATGGTTTTATTGCAGGTAGGAATATATTGCATAATGTGTTGAATGTTCAAATGGCCATGGATTATGATCGAAACACTCATCAAGAATTGATTATGGTGCAATTAGATTTGGAAAAAGCTTATGATCATGTTAATTGGTCCTTTGTTTTTGGGTTAATGCATACAATGGGCTTTGGACCTCATATGTCTCGCCTCATATTTTTATAAGGACAAGATGCGGTATCTCAAGTAATGCTTAATGGGGGAGTTACATCAGATATTTCTCTCACAAGATTCGTTCGTCAAGGATGCACTCTTAGCCCATTGTTGTTTGTTATTGTTGATCATCCCTTGTTAGTGATGCTATCAAGGCTTGCAACAAATCGTGACATTGTGGGTCTACACCTTCTGTCTGGAGGGCAACTAGTAGCATAAGCTTTGGCTGATGATTCTTTCATGTTTCTACAAGCCTCATGAAAGAACTTGAGAAGGGGATGCTTTTATGGAACCAATTTGCATTGGCTTTCGGATTACATATTAATTGGAGGAAGTCTAGTCTTATATCATGTACTGAAAGGGATTTGGAATGTTTAGGATGACACTTGGGCTCTAGTTTTTGGCACTTGGGCTATCCATTAGGAATGAATGTTACAAATAGTCAATTGATTGAATGGATGTCTAGTAAGTTGAGGGATAAGTTCATGTATTGGAAGTCACAATCTTGGTCATTTCATGTACGCTTGAAGGTTGTACAATGTATTATGGAACCCATGATATTATATTACTTGCCATTGTTCCCATGGACAAAGAAGGCTTTACATTATGTTTTGCAACCTCTTCAATATTTGTTGTGGAAAAAAAGGGATAAGATGGGAATCACTTGGGTTACGTGGAATCATCTAGCAACCCCTAAGCGCTTGGGGGGAGCTGGAATATTGAATTTATCTATGCATATGATGGCTCATAGATTTTTATTATTACAAGTCATGTGTTCAAACTCACAACCATGGATATCTATTGTTTAATATTTCATTGAGAACAAGGGTTTAACACATGGGAGGACACCGATTAAGGCTTCGTGGTGGCAATTACTGAATGGATGTATTTCACTTAGGATTCTAGGCTCTTCATGTGTTCAACACTTGGTTACTTCATGGAAAGAAGCACTCTTGTTATGTGTGTGAGAAAAGTTGTTAATAGCAATAGCGGAACAGTTGTTAGAACAAAATAGACATAGCCAAGCTATGAGAAGGCTGTTAGACAACAGTAAAAAAAAAAGGTTGCAAAGAGTAGAAACACAACCAAAGAGTAGAGCTTGTTATTAGGTAGCAGCAAAAGTAAAAGTCTTTACAAAAGAGGCTGTTATAAAATTGGGAAAAGTGAGTGAAATGGTTGTTTAGTAGTTAAATGACTCTTGTACTACCAAACAGGTACAATAAACTTGGAATAAGAGTGAATATCTTGGAAAAAGTGGAAGAGAGAAGGCATTTAAAGCGGTGCAGATTCTAGAGAGAAAAGGATTTAAAGAGTTGCAGATTCTAGAGAGAGAAGAATCTAGGAAGAGAGAGAATGTACAATAGAGATAATAACGATGAAAGAGAGTGCAAGTCTAGAGCTGCCACCCTCCAACACCTCCTCTCAGCTCCAGAACGGCGGTCCAACATTGAGTCGACCAAGGAGCTGATCAATGGCATGCCTTGGAAGTGGGAAAAAACATAGAGATTGTTGTCAGCATAACAGTTCTGAAACCCAAGAGAGAGAAAGAAGGTGTCAATTTTTTCATGCCAAGCTTTGGGAGCTTGCTTTAAGCCATACAAGGCTTTGTGTAACCTGTAGACCATGTTTTTCTGCTCTAAAATCTCGAAACCTGGAGGCTGTTCAACATAAACCTCCTCTTTCCAATCACCATTAAGGAAGGTTGACTTGACATCCATTTGAAAGGTGGGCCATTTGTTGTGAGCAGCAAGTGCAAGCGCACCTGTTGGAGCAAAAGTTTCCTCGTAATCCACTCCTTCGACTTGTGAGTAGCCTTTTGCAACTAAATATGCCTTGTGCTTATCCGACGTATCATCAGCATGGTACGTGGGCTTGAAAATCCATCTCAGTCCAATGACTTGTCGATGTTGAGGCTATGGAACCAGCTCCCATGTATGATTCCGCTCAATGGAATCAAGTTCAACTTCCATTGCTGCTTTCCACTTTGGAAGATCAAGGGCCTATTTTGCTGTTGTGGGTTCTTGTGATTGCACAATAAGGCAAAGTTGCATGATTGAAGAGGCCGTTGTGACCTACGTATTTTTTTCATGTTGGTCAGAGAACCGGATGTATACTCATGAAGTTCAGCATCGGAGAGATGAGAATCACGAATGATGCCTTGAAGCCACTTGGGAAGTGGTGGAAGTTGGTGTGTAGAGGGAGGGGAAACGAGTTGAGTTGACGGAGAGTTTTGAATTGTTGGCGAAGTTAGAGATTGAGTAGGAGGATATGGGGGGCTTGAAGGTGAGACATCTTCGTCTAAAATAGGAGATTCCGGAGCAACTAGGATTTCAACCGTGAACTCAGGTGAAATCCTAGAGTCATCCGGCTGAGACTCCACAAAATGAACATCCCTAGAGATGACTAGGGACTTTGATTCTAAATCCCATAACCTGTAGGCTTTAGATTGTGTGTTGTAACCAAGAAATTTGCATTTCTTGGTTTTGGACTCAATTTAGTCCTTTTATGATCTGAAGTGTGAACATAAGTTGCAAGCATCACAACCAAAGACTTTAAAATGAGATACTGAGGACTTTACACCTGTAAATGCTTCTGCAGGGGTCATTGCAACAACTGCTTTTGTTGGGCAGCAGTTGATAATGTAGACTGCTGTGTTGACAGCTTCACCCCAAAACGAGAGAGGAAGATCAGATTAAGATAGCATTGTACGAGCCATCTCTTGGACTATCTGGTTCTTCCTTTCCACAACTCCATTTTGTTGAGGAGTATTGGGTGTAAAAATTGGCGAGCGATGCCTCGTTGAGAGCAGAAATGGTGGAATGCTTGGGAGATAAACTCGCCACCATTGTCGGACCTGATCATTTGAACTTTCTTTGAGGTCTCGTTCTCAACAAGAGCTACCCATTCTTGAAATTTGGTGAAGGGTTGAGATTTCTCTACAAGAAAATAAACTCAAACCTTATGAGAGAAATCATCAATTATAAGCATGAAGTAGCGTGCACCACCAAGAGTAGTGGTTTTCATGGGACCACAAAGATGCATGTGCACTAACTCCAAGATAGATGTTGCACGGTGAGTGGCTTCATGAGGGAAAGGCTCTCGATGTTGCTTGCCATGAAGACAAGCAACACATGGGGTATTGGGAGTTTTGAAAATAGGCAAACCCTCAACTAGATGTGAAGAGGAGAGCTTTTGTAGAGAATCGTAGTTGAGGTGACCATAGTTGTTAAAAAACGCGTATTCTACGTTTAGAGTACATTTTAGAATATTCTGAAGTATTCTACGTTTAGAGTACATTTTAGAATACTTTGAAGTATTCTACACGTATTTTACGTTTTAGAACTGCCGTTTTTAAAATTTTGACGTATTCTATGTATTCAACGTATTTAACAAGTATTTATCATTTCAAAAAATATTTTCTTTTTTTTGAAAAAAAAAAACTTTAAATTTTAAAAAGTATTTAACGTATTTTACAAGTATTCTACACGTATTCTAAGTATTCTAAACGTATTCTAAGTATTTAATGTATTTAACGTACTTTATCTATAAAATACGTATTCTAAGTATTTAAAAAAATAAAGTTAGAATACTTGTAGAATAAATAGAATACGTATTGTACGCGTATTTTATGCTACATATTTTACAACAACGGAGGTGACCGAACCTAGCATGCCACAATGTGGGATCTTCTTGTGCCGCCACCAAGGCATGAGAACCTTGAAGAAGATGAGATTTGGATTTTTCCAAGGGGCTGTGGGAACTTTTCAGGCTGTATAAGCCCCCTTCTTGTGTGCCTCTAGCTACAATTTGTAGGCTGTTGGTGTCAATGACTTCCAAAACTGAGTTATCAAAGTAGACACCATAACCTTGCTTAGTGATTTGGTAGACCGAGAGTAGGTTGGCAAAGATTCGAGAGGCACGTGTAGCACATCTTGAAGAACGGCAGGTTCGTCATTTGAAGAAGCGTTAAGAAACACATTACCCACACACAAAGCCTCAATGCTTCAGGCATCTCCTATGGAGATTTGGGAGGAGCTAGGCTTCAAAATCATGCAAAATGGATTTGTCATAAGTCATGTGTGCAGTGGCACCACTGTCTATCAACCACTCATCAATGGTTGAGGTAGTTGTTCCAGCCAAATAAGATGAATGTTCCACAATGCCAAGGAAAACTGTTTCTTTGGCTGAGTGGACCGAATTTGATTTTGGTGTAGGTTGACTTTCGGTAGAAGAAGATTTCTTGGCATTGTCCCTTTTCTTTTTTCGACAATTGGGCTGAACCTTTGTAGCCACAATAATTACATGTGAGCTCCTTGTAGGCTGGGTTGTTTGGTGGTCTTGGATTGGGTTTGTTGTAGGAGTTGCCATTTTGCTTCCACTTGCCTTTACTCTTCGCATGTAGAAGCATCTCATTGGAAGTTTGAGCACTTTTCTTCCTTTTTGCCCTGTCTTGTAGCATGCCAAGAAATGTATTAATATCAGGTGTGTTGGGAAGAAGAGAAATTGTGTCACAACAAGCTGAGAATGACTTGGGCAACTTTATCATTAGACGATGCACAAACTCAACTTCAGTTGACTTACTTCCCAAAGAAACTAGTTCCTTTTGGAGAGTAACAAATTGCGTTATTTGATCCATGATGTTGGGAGTGTCATGAATCTTGACATTTGCTAGTTGGCTCTCAATAGCTATCATTTGAGCAGGATTAGCTCGATGATACCTCTTTTTTATGGCTGCCCATAGTTCATTGGCTGTCTCTTCATTTGTATCTTGAAATTGATGAGCGATGCTTGGTTTAATATTAAACATGAGGAAAGCATGAGCACGCGAATCCTTATCTAGCCAAGGTTCAATCTCAGCGTTAGATGAGCCAGCAACTGATTTGGTTGAAAAGGATGAAGTTACCGGTGGTTTCTTGTCACTACCATTGACTATATTCCATAGACGATGGTATTGTAGCAAGGTCTTTATTTGCCGCTCCCAATCCAAGTAATTGTTCCCATCCAAGATGGACTCTTTGGGGGGTTGGGGAATGGTTGATGAAACAATGGTGGCATGTGAGGCCATGGATATCCTCTTGAGCTACAATTGGACAATTTACAGCAGTTGTAAGTAGATGCTTAGGGTCGTTCTACTTCTCCCTAGATGCTAGGTGAGGCTCAAGTGAGGGGAAAAGAAAAAAGAAGAACCTCCTCTATAGGTTGGGAGGGTGGCTGCTAAGAGAACCTCCTCTATAGGGTTGGGAGGGAGGGATAAAAGAAGATAGGTCTGTGTGCTCTTTGGCAAAAAAATCAGGCTGAGGATATGGAGACCTCACTGCTCTAATACCATGTCAGAAAAGCTGTTAATAGCAGCAGCGGAACAGTTGTTAGAACAAAATAGACACAGCCAAGCTATGAGAAGGCTGTTAGACAGCAGTAGAAAAAAATGGTTGCAAAGAGTAGAGACACAGCCAAAGAGTAGAGACACAACCAAAGAGTAGAGCTTGTTATTAAGTAGCAGCAAAAGTAAAAGTCTTTAAAAAAGAGGTTGGTATAGCCTATTTATATCAAATTGGGAAAAGTGTGTGAAATGGTTGTTTGGTAGTTAAATGACTCTTGTACTACCAAACAGGTACAATAAACTAGGAATAAGAGGGAATATCTTGGAAAAGGTGGAAGAGAGAAAAGGCATTTAAAGCAGCGTAGATTCTAGCGAGAGAAGGCATTTAAAGAGTTGTAGATTCTAGAGAGATAAGAATCTAGGAAGAGAGAATGTACAATAGAGATAATAAAGATGAAAGAGAGTGCAGGTCTGGAGCTGCAACCCTCTAACAATGTGTTTGGAAACCGTCATCTAGTAGAGAGCATTGTAATTCTTTGCAAAAAGAGTTACTTGTGTCTTCTCAGTTATTATGTTGGCCAGGAAAGGAGAGATTGCGCTCTCAATTTAATCATTTGTTTCGTTTGGGGGTCAAAGAGGTGGGAGATATAGTTGCGGTTCCATCTCAAAGAATTTTGGAGTTTGTTGAAGCACGACAATTATTACGCATCCCGCCTAATTATGGGTTTATTTGGCAACAACTACAAAATATTGCATTGATGCAAGGTTCCTTACCTCTACAAACAGGAGAACAAGCGTGGATTGATTGGTGTTTACAAGGTCAAACGTTGTTGTTACAAGTGACTACTAATCTTTTGTATCATTGCTCTGTTGAGTCCCTTGGATGGCTATCATCTAAGGCTGAAGAAAAATGAAAAATACATAAATCTGATCATGGGTGGTGGCAGATGTTACAACGTAGTTGGCATTCTAAATTGCGACTTGTAGCAAAGGTCTTCATTTGGAGAGTTTTAATTGGAGGATTGCCTTTGGGATTAGCTCTAAAGCGTCATGGACTAGCAACGGGTAATTGCTTTTTTGGCACTGTTCAAATGGAATATAGTACTCATCGATTTATACAATGTCCGATTGCTTGTCAGATTTGGAGTTACATTGCTCAAATTTGGCAAGTTTTATCACGGTGTTATTTGACACCTAGACAGTGGGTGTTTGCACAATTTACACAGGTTGACCCAAAATCAGAGATGGAGATCGTTTTTCTATTTCTGAGATATTGGGGATTGCGTTATAATTGGAACATGCGCAACGCTTTTGTATTCGCCGGTGTAGACATGGAGTGAAAGCATATCTACGAAAGTTGAAGGGAGTACTAATGTGGCAATTTCTTTATTGGAGTAAGTGGAAATTCTTTCCTCAGTGGAGTGTTCGTTTTGCCTATTGGCAATTCAACATGTTCCACTACCCATGTAGTGTAGTTAGTGGGTGACCATACTTCATTGTCACCCATTGTAAGTAGTGTTTTTTACACACATTTATTAGTATAATTGTGTGTTTTCACCAAAAGAGAGAGAGAGAGAGAGAGAAAGAAAGAAAGATATATTAACGTCTTTTAAGAGGCCAAAATGGCCTATAAGACCGAATAAGAGATTACATCTTAAATGTTTTCTCGTCTTTGAGAACAAATCAAAATAAAGTAAATATTACACAGTAAATATAAAAGTAAATAAGATGAAAAGAAAAGAGACGAGAGAATCTGGTTTTTGGCACATGCGAGATTCTCAAGTTAGGTATATTGTAGCTTTTGTCTCTGAAAGATCTCTATCATAGGTCGATCCAGAATGGAAATGTCTCCGAAGCGAGGGAAGCACCTACGATGGCGGGAGATAATGGCTTTTATTTGTCGATGACAAGGGTGTCGAGGTCGTGGTCCATGGGGCCGGGGCCTATGTGCACGGCAAATTGCTATTGCCCGATCAATCGTAACCCCTTTGTTATATCCTGGTCTGGATCCCATTTCTGTATCCTGGGGTTGACTTCTAGCATTAGGAGTGATCGAGCTAAAGAAAGTTGTGATTGTTCTTTGTGGATGAGCTTGTGTGGCTGTATTCTTCAACAACTTTTCCCGATGTCTCTTGAGCTCGAGCAAGAAAAGTCCTAGGCATCTTTGGTCCTCATATTCCATTACCTTGCGTAGTGGGCCAAAGCCTTGTTTAAAGCGGCAATGGTATCTCCCTCTAATTTCATAAAAGACACTACAATGACAAACATAGTGTTCTTCAGATTCCACTCCTTGATGACACAATTGGCAAATTCTCTCTTCTAGAGGTAGTCGTGTATATCTGCCCACCTCAATCTGTAGCTGATGTGGTGAGGTTCGCAGCTGCCCTATCACATTACGCAGCGCATAGGATAGATGTATGTCCATATAAGGTGGCCTTATGACAAATCCATCCTCCGATGTATGTAAGAAGTATGTCTTATAGTGGGCCATCTTTGTACCAAGTGGTATTTTGGGGCTGATCCATATTATCTTGTTTTCTAAGTTAATAATATCAGTTCGGATCACTCTATTCTTTTCCACTTTGGTCATATTGAGATGGGGACAGTCCAAGCTATATTGGAACGGGGGTAGTGCATTTATACTCATGCCATGTGACTCGAACCATTGCTGCATTTCAGCATACCAACAATGAGTGTCTCCATTTTCAGCCAGTTGTCTTGATGACATAAGTTCCAACCTTGGGTACCTTCGTTTAGGGAGCTCCCAAAGACGTTGGATAAATGTCACTGATCGGAACAATGCCTCGGTTATTATAGGTGCTGCTCCCATCTCTGCCCGGATTATATCGTGGGGCACCGATGCTTTGCTCCTTATCATGCGAGCAATCATTGACACTAAAAGTCTCTCTAAATCTTTCCAATGATTTGCCTTGTTAAGACTCGGTCCCCATGTCTCTACTCCATAGAGAAGAGTTGGTGTGACAAGTGTATCAAATAACCATAGCTTAGTCCGTGGCTCTTGGAACTGCAAATGTGCACATTGTCTTTCGAGAGCACCAAGGGCTGCATATCCACGAGAAAGTTGGGCACAAGCGGCCTCCTGTAAGGAGAACCTAGGTCCTGTAAATGTTACTCCTAGGTATGTGTAGGAGCGTGTGTATTCCACCTTTTCCTCTCCCAAGAAGAATTCTGGTTCTGATCTTGTTACCCATGCTTGGGTGGTGTTAAACACCATCACTTTAGTTTTATTCATGTTGATTGACAAACCTTTGTCCGTACAAAATAGCTTTAAGGCATTTAGATGTCTTTGTAGTCCCTCCGGAGAGTCAGAAATCAGCACAATATCATCAGCATATAGTAATATCTGTATAGCTATACTTGCTAGGTGTGCTAGAGAGAGAGAGAGAGAGAGATTAACTTCTTTTAAAGGCCAAACAAGAGACTACATCTTAACTGTTGTCTCATCTTTGAGAACAACAAATCAACATAAAATAAATATTACTAAGTAAATATAAAGATAAATAAGATAAAAAGAGACTAAAGAATCTGGTTTTCAGCACATGCGAGATTCTCAAGTTAAATATATTATAACTTTTGTCTTCAAAAGATCTCTAGCATAGGTCAATCGAGAATGGAGAGGCCTCTGAAGCAAGGGAAGCACCTGTGATGGCGGGAGATAAAGGGTGTTGAGGTCATGATCCATGGGGCCGGGGCCTATGTGCACAACAAATTGCTATTGCCCGATCTATTGTCACCCCTTGGTTTGGAGCCCATTTGTGTATTCCTTGATTGACTTGTAGCATTAGTAGGAGTGATGGGGCTAATGAAAGTTGTGATTGTTCTTTGTGGATGAGCTTGTGTGGCTGTACTATTGTTCTTCAACAACTTTTCCCAATGTCGCTTGAGTTCTAGCAAGAAAAGTCCTAACGCCGTTGGTCCTCATATTCCATTACCTTGCATAGTGGGCAATGTTATCTCCTTATTTCATAAAACACACTACAGTGACAAACATAGTGTTCTTCGGCTTCCACTCCTTGATGACACAATTGGATATTTGTATTTGTGTATATCTGCTTACCTAAATCTCTAACTGATGTGATGAAGTTCCTAACTGCTCTATCACACCACACAACGCATAGGATAGATACATCTCCATATAAGGTGGTCTGATGATGAATCCATCCTCCGATATGTGTAAAAATAGACATGTAGTGGGCCATCTTTGTACCAAGTGATATTTTGGGGCTGATCCATGTTATGTTGTTTTCCATGTTAATAATATCAGTGCGGATCACTCTATTCTTTTTCACTTTGGTCATGTGTAGATGGGGACGGTCCAAGCTTATTGGAACGGGGGCAGTGCATTTATGCTTATGCCATGTGACTTGAACCATCGCTGTATTTCAGTATACCAACAACGAATGTCTCCATTTTCAGCCAGTTATCTTGATGACATAAGTGCCAACCTTGGGTACCTTTGTTTAGGGAGCTCCCAAAGACATTGGATACAAGTCTCTGATAGGAACAATGCCTTGGTGATATAGGGGCTTCTCCGATGTCTGCCAGGATTATATCATGGGGCACCGATGCTTTACTCCTTATCACGCGTGCAATCATTGACACTAAAAGTCTTTGTAAATCTTTCCAATGATTTGTCTTATTAAGACGGGGTCGCCACGTTTCTACTCCAGTTGGTGTGACAAGTGTATCAAATAGCCACAGCTTAGTTCGTGGCTTTTGGAACTGCAAATGTGCACCAAGGGCTTCATATCCACGAGAAAGTTGGGCACAAGCAGCCTCCTGTAAGGAGAACCTAGACCTTGTAAATGTTACTCTCAGGTATGTGTAGGAGCGTATATACCACCTTTTCATCTCCCAAGAAGAATTCTGGTTCTGATCCATGTTTGAATGGTGTTAAGCACCATCACTTTAGTTTCATCCATGTTTATCGACAAACCTTTGTCAATACAAAATAGTTTTTAAGGCATTTAGATGTCTTTGTAGTCCCTCTAGAGAGTCACAAATCAGCACAATATCATCAGCATATAATAATATTTGTATAGCTATACTTGCTAAACATGCTTCTGAACCCCCGAATCTCTCTATATAATGTGATACCTCATCTATATAGAAACAGAAGAGAGTGGGGATAGTGGGCATCCTTGCTTCACTCTGATTGTGCAAGCCACCGCCGCTGACAAACCTTTGAAAAACTGCACTTTTCCTGACACAGATTCATAGAGTGCATAGATTACCCATTGCATATCTGTAGAAACACCACGGGCTTCTAGCCGCTGCATAAGCTGAGCACGTGGAATAGTGTCAAATGCTTTGTGGAAATCCACAAGGCAGCAATAAATCCTCTTATTATGGATCCCTTCTTTTGATTCGTATCCACATGTAACGTGCATCTATGTCCTTATGCACAACATGCACTCTATCATGGAGCTCCTTTTGGTATAACACAGCCACTCCTCCCAAATCTCTAGGGCTTTCCGTTGTCCAAGGTTGGGCATGACATATTGACTCCCATCTATATCCTTGTACACACAGAGAGAATTAGAATTAGAATTAGAATTTTTATCGTCCATAAAGAGAGAGAGAGAGAGAGAGAGAGAGAGAGAGAGAGAGAGAGATCTGGGATTCAGGATGGCAGCTGCAACAGAAGCCTGCAACTGTGCACCTAATGCTTGAGGATGCACTGGTAAGGGTCACAAAACAGCCAAGAGAACTAATATCTCTTGTGGGAGCAAGCCGTACTGATGCTGGCGTTCATGCATTGGGTCAGGCAAGCACAAATTTCTGTGTTTTATTTGTTAACACTCTCTACATTCTTTTCTAATTGCTTAAAAATCTGTATTCAATTCCATTTGCTGCTTCAATTCCACGTAATTAAAGACGTGAAAGGGTTCATGTCATGGGAAGCTTATATTTTGAAGAGATCTCAAGTATGTAGTAGTCCATAAGGTTCAACATCAGCCACCAGATATAGTACCCAAAACATGGGAGCCCACATAATAGTTGTTTTAACACTGACATTAGTTTTTCACACTCAATTGAGCTGAAGAAACAAATTGAGGTGATAAACTTGTGGTTTTTGTTAGGTGGCCCAATTCTGCACACCTTTTCCGATGGAGGAGCTACAAACCTTGCACTCTTCACTTAATGGAGTGCTTCCAAGTGACATAAAAATAAAGGAAATTTCTGCTGCACCACCACAATTTCATCCACGTTATTCTGCGAAGAAAAAGTTGTATCACTATAAAGCTCACTGCAGTCCAATCATGGATCCATTTCAACTACGCTACTCCCTTCATGTTCGACAAGGTTTAAATATCCATGCCATGAGAGAGGCGGCAAACTATTTTGTAGGAGAGCATAACTTCACAGCGTTTGCGAATGTCTCCAAACAGTTCTTCAGGGATGGCTCCCCAAGGGAAATATATAAATTCAACATTATTGAAAAGGTATATTGTTTCTTTACCAAGCATTTGAAATGTGTTTGTTGGGTCAAGATTGTGATGGTTTTGTACTGCACTGTAAGAATTGAATGAACATTGGGGTCCTCTTTCAGGAAGGTTCAGTTCTCTTTGAAGTGGAAGGAAATGGTTTCTTCTATAAACAAGTGCGCAATATGGTCAGAGACTACAAAATCCGCTTCTTATCAATTTCTTTAGTAAATAACTTATATTACATGTGGGGAAAACCTCAAAATGATAACCTCTTGGACTGTATGCTGCTGAAAAGCCCTAAAAAGAAAAAAATTGTTAAGTTCTCTTGTGCATTCATTCGTAAAAGAAGGGTACTACAATTGGACAAGACTTTGAGAGCTGTATGATACATTTTTCAATGAGCAGGTTGGTTTACTACTGGAGGTTGGAAAAGAGTTGGCACCTCCAACAGCTGCACGTGTGATATTAGCTTCTCGAAATCGTACACTACTTGCTGATCTTGCACCAACTGCGCCACCTCATGGCCTTTATCTGATGCATATAAGCTATGATGATGCAGATCTAGAACCTCCGCCAGGGTCTCCATCCAAAAGCTGTGGAATTATGCAAACTTACACCAAATGCAAACTGTTACAGCTGTCAAAGTGACTGGTATCTTGCTGTCCCTTTGGGCAACTTTGTCCCCCAGAGAATACAGAAACAGAGATTTAACATGATTATATGAGAAACGAGCAGCAGAGAAGCTATAGCAACATCCTATGAACTCTCGAGTCTCGAGCTGTTGTCGTTTTGTCAAGCATTGCAAAACTACCACTTGTTGACGTTTCTGTTCGCAGTCCGGCAAAATGGCCCATTTTCTTGTTGGAATTGATTATACATCATACAAGAACATGCTCTTTTTTATTCATGAATTGGTGGTCACAGAAGCATTTTTATAATTGTATAGATAATGGCTGACAATTTTCACCATTTTCAAAGCTAAATTTGCTTACAAATTTCCAGTCTTCAGTTGAAGAATACAGTCGTGGAATTGTTTGTAATTTTATTTTCCAATGCTCAGTTAAAGGATGCAGCCTTGGAATTCGTTATTATTTTTTCTTTCTTGCAACAAAACATTGGCTCTGTGAAAGCTGCTGGATGTGAACATTTTTCAGAATCAGTGCAAATGTGAGTCTTTCATTTCATCAAAAAAGATTATACAGATCAGTCTCTCTTGTGTAGGCTCATATAGTTGAGTTTATCAAAGGTCCAATAAATTCAATGTTTGATTGTGTAATTACTTAGAGCTATAGCATGTAACAGCTTATGGATGTAATATAGTAATCTGAGTGAAGCTGTCTATTTGGATGAAATGCAGAATTGAAGTTGTCTTCGATGGATCATAGTTGTTGACATTAGTTATTATCAGTCTTCAATGAATTGTTAGATGGATTAGATTTCACATTGTTTAATATTTTCCCACTAAGCCACTCTCTTACTAGAAATCCACTTTACCTAATAGATTTTCACCACCTCAAACAATACAGTTTCATGTACTTTTTTGTGAACCTAGTCTAAGATACAAAACTGGTATAAGGAACTATTGAAGGCGTGCATAACTTTATAATAAACTATTATTGAAGACTTGCAAAGCTAATATAAGAAACTATTAATGAAGGCTTGCCTTGACTAGGTACAAAACAACGTATTAGCAAAAATACTAAAATATTGGATTATTATACAACCCTTATATGTTGTAATTTCATGATTATAGTCATTTATGGTTCAAGCCTATATGTTGAACCATATGTTGCATTCATCTAGTCCTCGAACGTAAAATGTCATACCACTTTGCTTGACTAGATTTTTGCCAACTCAATAACCCAAAGTTTTACCAATGCATCAATAGCAAAAGACAAGTAAATTCAGATATTTTGTCATAATTTAATGTATAGATCATTGTACTTTCATCAGTACTCAACGTCACTCAAATATTCTGGGCATTCATAATATAGTTTTTGGGCAAGTAAAACTTGATATACCAACCTACAAATTTCACACCCATGTGCAACATTATTTTAACAATGGATGCCTTCATCATCAGATGATATATGGGGAACATCAAAATAGACAAACGATCATAGAAAGTTGGTTTCCCAACTTTCCGAATAAGCTAAAAAGATTAAGCCATCTTCTTTGTATTCGTCATATAGCCTAACGTGAACTAGGTCATTATTTTGCAGTGTATTAGATTATTTGTTACCAGGTGAAACAAGGAAAATAGACAAAATTCCACGATAAAGAAGATAAAAGGGAGACAAATGTACAAATCATTATCTGATTGAAATCATTTACACATGGATATTTCAAACAAGGAAAACATAAGTTCTTCGGATATTCCAACTTGAAATCATTACATGGATATTCAGTACAGACGTTAACTACACCTAATGTCACCGCCCAAAGGGTTTGCCTTATTG
Source organism: Azolla caroliniana (assembly GCF_043228905.1). Classification (NCBI taxonomy): domain Eukaryota; kingdom Viridiplantae; phylum Streptophyta; class Polypodiopsida; order Salviniales; family Salviniaceae; genus Azolla; species Azolla caroliniana. Next base: position 12,117,848 of record NW_028230448.1, read on the forward strand.
ATTAGCCATTTCCCTGTCTTGAGACAGAAAGGGAATTCTTGGGGGAGTCAAAGCATTTAGGGAACAAAATTGTATTGGATAGCTCTAACTGGTTTCCATAAAAACAATTTACTTCTTCTTCATTGGCTTGGATTTTCCAAGTGGAATTATCTGTGCTTGCGCCTCATTAATGGTTTTGTTCTGGTTCTCCCAAGTTGGGCTACCATTTCTGGGACTGTCATGATCCCCTTCCTTCTGCATTTCAAAAGAACCCCATAATACATTAGGCTCCATGAAAACAAAAGCATGCATAGTTGAAATATGAGTGTGTTTAATGAATTAGTAAGAGTGTATTGATTGGCATATCATTACATGATACAATCGTTCTGCCGCATGCATCGGAAGAACCTGCCGCCGCATACAATTTGTAGGCAAGAAATTTGCTCTGTTTGGGTTGAGCTTCTCAAGCCGATGTGCACAAGACCTAGACATATAGCAATCAATTAATCAATTAAAAAGAAAAGTTGAATATATCTATCTATCTATCTCTATCAATCTATCTATATGCATACATGCACTTGAACCCAGGAAGCCCTCTGCCGCTGAGCATTGCAGTTTCTGCAAAGTCAAGTCGTTTCTTCATGTAGCTCTTCATTTTCTGTTTAAATTCATAGCTCACATGAGCATCCATTCATAAGCACAGCATCGACAACCTATTGACACATGATTGTTAGCAGTCCTACTTGGAGCTCATCTTTCTCAGCTGTATTATCTTTCAAACAGCGAATTGTAACATCAAGCTCATTCATTTTCACAGAGAGAGGTACAATGTCTTCCGCTAGCTTATTCACAACTTCAGCATCCCCTTTAGGTTTAATCAGATTCTCATGCAAGGCTCCCTGCCGAAAAGCAAACCGTTATTTTTAAGGATAATGATAATCCAAGTTCTGAGAAATAGAGACTATTTTATTAAGTACGGCTTATCTTATTCACGTTTTAGCTTCATACCTGAAGCTCTGAGAGTGCACCATAATCATCACCATGTCTCTCACCCTCAGATCCAGAAATGGGATGGTTTTCTATGGGCCCCACACTTGGCTGTATAACTGTCACACTGTCATTTATCTCAACGTGCACAATACCATCCCCACTACTAGATTCAGCTGAGCCTCCAGTACAATGATCTTTCACTTCCATTGTTTCTGTCTGCTTCTCATGCAACCGGGCCTTGTCATGTCCTGATAATGTCAGGATGCCTGCTCCAAGTAGCTCCATATCTTTAATGAGCTGCAGGGATTTATATTACCATATAAGCAGCTATATGAATTTTTTGCTAAAAGACAATTTTATGCAGACATCCTATTTGTGTGTAAAATGATTTCCAACATAACTTCAAAGCAGAATCACCTTGTTCAACATCATCTCATGCTTGTTGAACTTCTCATCTTCTGACCAAGCACGGACCACTCCTTCACCCTGTAAGTGAGCTGCACTATGGAAAACAGCATCGCCCTGAAAAACAGAGGCACCCTGAATCACGTGAACCACCCTGAATAACAGTCCTTTGCTATTAGGAAAAACAGAACCTTGCCTAACTCTGTTAAGTATGAACATATATATCTAACAATCTACCACCAAGCCTAAGACATCTTGAATAACCCCTTATGGATAGAAGAAATCCTTATTGGTAAATATTTGTGCATGATAGTGATAGGGTTCCCTCTCCAATCTTTTGACGCAACTGAATGAATGCGATAAACTCCTTTTAAGTAACCTCTCTCCCATAATTACAAGATTTTTTAAGCACAAGAGGTCAGTAAACTTGGACGTTAATAATTTCCACAATTATGCAAAACATCAGTGTGCAAGGTTATGAATTGATTACATCCGCAAATAAAATAGCTAGAAAGATGCTCTCATTAGAAATGAATTTCTCAAAGAGTTTGAATCCAACACAAAACCTCCTTAGAGGACTCTCTCGAAGAAGGGTGGAACCCAGCTTGGAGCTCTTTATTCCTCTTCTTCAGCTCCAAGATTGAAGCTTTTAGAGCTTGTAAACCAGCTGCATCTGCCTTGGAAGCTAGCATAGCCTACAAAGTAACAAAATAATTCAAAAGAAAGAAAATAATGAAAAGAATTCTATAACGAAGGTTAGGCAAGGTAGTTTCAGACCTCCATTTGCAAAAGAGTGTCAGCATACCCCATCATACGGCTCGCATGTTCATTAATAGCATCTTTCATTACATCCAATCCTGGGGATGTCTCCTGAATGGTTGCAGCAGGCTGAGAAAAGTTTTCTAGCCTTTTTGATACCAGCACATTCAGATCGCTTCTTTCTTCCTGCACCAATTGATAAAGCTGTTATTGCAAACCCTCTTATTTAACCATGATGCTAATAGAAAAACTGTGGTGAACGCATAGATTCCCTTAGAATATTAGAACTATTTGTATCAGGTAGTGAAAGTTCTACCAATTTTTCAATCTTATCGTTGATATTATCAAGCTCCAGCATCAAACTTTTGTACTTCTGCTCAAAGATTTAGATATTGGAAGGTCAAAATAATTTTTACTTGTAAATTGAATAACTTTCTAAATGGCTAAGGTACATGCATATTGGAAAATAAGTGAATACCTCATTGTCAAAGCTTGCAGGCAACTGACCACATCTACCATCTAAGCTCTGGTATGCAAATACATGTAATATGCTAAGTATGGATATTCTTTTCATTTGTGCACATTGTAGAACCATTTCAGATTATTATTCATATGTTACTTGTTATGTAAAAATCATGTCATACAATGACACAACTTTCACATTCTTAAAGCTAAAGCCAAAGGAAAACCAAACAGAAAGCATGCACTACCTGCTGTTTCATACTCTCGTGTACCTGTAGCACTTCATCTCGATCTGCTTTCGTAGATATCATATCCTATTTCATCACAACCGTAGTGTCAAATAAGCAACTACACCTAACAGGTCTCAATTACAAACAAACTTCCTGGTACTGGCCCTATGTAGAAGCTAAACGTATTCTTATAAATTTCCAACCTAAATAAAAGATACCAACTGTATCACCTATGGCAGTAAAATAACATCAAGCATGCAGTCAAATCACAAATTGTGCCTATTAGTGAAGCTAATGAAGTGGCTATCCTTTAAGTTTGCCTTCATTGTGAGCCATTACACCTGATTGGTATCCAAAACAAAGAACCATGGAGCAAGAATAAGAATATCTAACTTTGCTAAACATTTAGAGAAATAAGTTCTAGCAAAACCCTGACAAAATTCTTAACGGCAATTCTGCAAATTTCAGAGTGCAATTTGGTAGCAAATTCTTAGGGCAACTCTCTATATTCTAGTATAAGCTCTTAAGAAGTTTTAGCAACAGGAATATAGCAATCAAGAATAAACACTATAACCAACAGCGTAATGTACATGTAAATTTATCAAAAAGGGAGTAACCCTTCATACCTGAAGTTTCTGAAGTGTGACTTGAAATCTGATATAGCTTGATTTTATTTTTGCAAATTCAGTAGGCGATACAGTATCAGGTGTTTGTTCTTTCTGTGCTGGTACTTGTTCAGATCCTTGATCATTTGCTACACTTGGAATCACTTGGTTGACCTTTTCAGTCTCTATAGAAACTCCATCCGAAGAAAATATTCTCGGTGATAAGATGTCGTGTTGTGTCTCTCCCAGGAGAGACACCTGTATTTGTAGTCCATCCACACATTTACGATCAGCTTTACTTCTTAACTGAGAAGCCTGGAAAAAGTTTTAAAAAATTGTCAGAATTTTCATCAAGAAAGACTGATTATTCAAACTAAGTCAGAATGTATAGTCTTAAACCATGATAAACTCACCATACTTCTAATTTCTTCTTCTAAATATTTTAGGCGCCCATCAAAATGATCGTCATCAACTGACTTTGGAGGCTGTTCAATGAAAGCAAGGAATGTAAGTATATGCATTCCTGTGGACAAGAGTGAAGAAACGGAAATTCAAAAACAGACATCCATGGTCACGTTAAAAGACTTTCCCTGATTGTTTAACCTAAAATGTTATAAACCATGCACATCAAAATCAGCTCACCTCAACGGTGAATTCAGCTACAAAGGAGCTCAAAGTGATTTTTCTATAAATTAAAACCCTAAACCATTTTCATCCCCAAACATTCTGTAGGGCTTCATAAATTGTTTATTTGAAACAAGCATTCTCAAAAAACATAGTCTACTGCTCTTTGTGGTTGAATAAATGCCAAATAGCAAAATTAAAAGAACTCTAGTATGCAACATAATAATTACAAACTGTGTCATTTGAAAATAATATTGTACGATAAAGTATCAATTGTTCTGACAATTACAAATTATAAACTCAATGCAGCATTATCCTGAAGACAAAAGTCTAATAGAAGCATGATCAAGATTTTTTTTAGTAGGTTCACAGAATCTGAAAGGTTAGTTCCATCAAAGAAAAAGTGACAAACCTTTTCTTCTGTTGTGATGTCAAACTTTAAGTCTCCATCTCGGATGTTGCTGTCTGCTGAAGACGTCCTCCTTGACGGAGGCATCCTCATTGACCGCATCTGCTTCCTAAGTTCATCATACGCAGTTTTCATTTTTTCAAGACCCTGCATATGTAAAAGCGTGAATTATATGCACAATTATATACAGCAATTACAACAAAAGTAAATCATAAAGCATTCAAAATGCAACCTTGAGAGTATGCATTTCTTTCCAAAATTCTCTGACTAAAAACCTGAAATCAAAATTACAAAATCTCAAACCTCTTTGGCATGGGTTGTACTCCGGACAAGTTGATCCACAGTCTCACTATCTGCTTTTCGTTGAAGTCTGTTCTGAATCTCGTTCACAGCGACCATAATGTCTGGGCAGACTGTGGTTGTGATACTTCCCCGTGTTACATCAAGGATTGGCTGCATCTCAATGTCTGATCGCAAATTCTGATAATGTTTAAAATTGAGATCAGCAACTAAACATACCAGTACTTATTTCAGGAAGTTAGATTGGAATTATGTGTCTTCATATACACAGGAAGAAAGCATTCTCTTTCTGACTGTATATACATGGTGATGTTGCTTTTTATTACTGTATATGACTTTCAAGGTTAAATCTTATGTTGCTTTAACATTATTAACAAGTTTGCAAACATTATAAAGAACCTGCATTTAACTTGCATTACAGGGTAAAAAAAATTCAGATGCTTTATCTGCCACATTAATAAATAATTGAAAGGAAGAGACCAGATTACCAAATTGAAAATAAAACCATTTTTCCAAAATGATAGTCTGAATAATCATGTGATATTTATCTACATAACCTACTGGTTGCGTGTTTAAGCTACCATGAATCACGTGATATCTATCTAGTATGTTTGAAGGGTTCCATTAACGCTCTGCTGAACCCTCCTGGAATGTGAGGTAGTTCAAGGACAAGTTACAATCAATGCTCGACCATTTTTAGCTCAAGCACATCTTTTATTTAGAATGTTGAAGTTTGTCAACCAATCAATCTGGGAAGGACATGGCACATCAAAATGTGTCTAAAGTGGAACATCTCTGTCCTTGTAGTCATTGATAAGTTTGAAGGGAAGGATCCAAAACCCCCAGCCAAGAAAAGCTATTTCTCTATTAGATCTCCATCATAAGCATCTCTCTAGCCGGTATATATCCTCTATATACAAATAAAGCTTACAATATGCACATAAACGCTAATATTTTTGTGGAAGAATTCTGATTTTATGTTCTTGTTTCCTTTCCTTCCATCTATCGTTTAATGATGCTACTGTGATTTGCATCGCCTCATTGATGCACTTGTCCATCCCCTTAAAAAGTTGATAGTAACAAATACTCACCCTGCAGATCTTTTGAAGGGATTCGATATCAGAAGAATAAGCCTTGGCTGCACCTTGCACTGACGACTTCAACTCCTTAATCTGCAGATTCAGCCAACATTGTGTTTGCATTTGTATTGTAAACTAAGAAAGGATAACAGATCGTTTCTCCATTTCAACACATTGAAATATATTTGTGCACATATTGTGAATGTAATCAGCCATTAAATGCTTGTTGTTTTCCACCCTCCTTATTCATTCAATAAAATATAACAGTTTTGGAGTCTTGAATTCACAGGCAGACCATCACATTCAAACAAAAGATAATCTACCTGATCTTCCAGTCTACTCATCCTTTCATTTTGGTCATCAAAACTTGCTTGTAAAGATTCCATTCTCTCATTCATTGGAACTTTAGACTGTCGACTACTAGAATCCTTAGATTCGGATAGATTTTTCCCTTCATTGAAACCTTGGGTATTCTCCTCTATTGCAGACAGACGAGCTGGTAGTGACTGAAGGATGGAAAGATCAACACCTTGTAATCCTGCCATCACATCGCCATAGTTCTTTGCAATATCATCTAATCTACATGTCCAAATCATGAAAATATGGCTTTAGAAGGTATTATCCATGATCCATCAGAATGCCATTTGCACCCTCTGTGAATTATGATAACAATAATATTTTATGTGATGCCATTTTGGCTTATAACATTACCCTTTCAATCTATCCTCGATCAGTTTTGACCACTTATTTTGCTCAGCTTCCTTCTCTGCTTTTAATGCGGCAGCTTTGCTGTATGGGTGCACCAAATACGAGTTAAGCATTGGATAATATCTGACAATGTGGCTTTCCCTTGAGTTAAGAGCATTTGAGCAAATTAGATGCTTCTAAGATAACAAAAGCTGCGCTTTATACTGATCCTTCTCAACTTTTATATATTGTCGAGAAGGAGAGGCTACACCCATTCCATCTTCTTGTTACATAGCCCAACTGTTCCTTTAGATACAGTTTGGTGTTCTAGGTCTCTTGACCATTTGCTGCTGATCTAGGTCTAATTGGCATAGCCATCTCTCTTTCCATATAACAGAAAGGTGTTGAAATGTGAATAAACCGAACAATTTGACAAGATAGTTGCATTCCAAGAATGCACAGATTGATATTGATTAAAATGTAGCTCTAGGTTGCTTCTGGACAATCATAACCGCCTGCAAATATGATGGTAATCTTTTCCCAAATATCCTCGGTTTATCTTATTTTCTTCAATCAGCTTCCAATTCAGATCCAACATGCGTGTTCTTTGTATCAGAATGGGCTCCATGTAATTTCTCCGATAAAGATTGACCATGTATAGATAGGTGGAACTCCCTATGGGTGTCATAGATGAACCAACCTAGAGATACTGGTGAGGAATAACTTTCCCATCCAACTTCATGCGTTGTATGGCCAAAATATCTTATGATCCCTATTATCTCTTATATAAATTCAGTCTACGCAAATAATATCATATCGAGATAATAATAAAAAGGTTGTTAATCTTGTATGTTTTCTGAAATGGATCAATTTTGAGTGTTGAAATACCGAGCAGCCTTAGTAAATCTAACTTGGAGCCTCATTCCATTCTTCTTACAGAAATACGTTCATACATATTTCTTAATGGAAGAACCAAACAGCATTAGAAAGGCCAATTTGAAACGCCATTCCAGGGTCCTTTATAAAGCCATATATTTCAAGACTTGTAAGGTCAAAATGAGATGAAGTTACTAAGAAACAAAACCATATAAAGACAGCCACATAGTGACAGTGAGTTCTACAGAGCACAATGACATGGTTGAAATTATGAACCTGCATTTGCAAGGGGATATTGCTTCTTCTGATTCGAATTTCAGCATCCATCGATACATAGAGGATAGAAAAGAAGACCAAGTAAAGACCACAATTGATAATGTTGTCCCATGAAAGCCAGCATGATGAGGAAAAAGATACATTCGTATGTTATTTGTGGTTTTCATTTTATAACACATCCATGGTTCACATAAACCACGCAGCCTTGACAGCCATTGGAGAACAGAAGACATAAAAAGAAGTAGGAAGGTCTAATCAAATATTAAACGTGCTGATGATGTCTCATGAAGCCAGCAATAAAGAGAAAAAAAATATGAACTTTATGTTCTATAATTTGTGATCTCCTCTTTCTATCACAACAAATATATTAGCTTTTCACAACCGCCAGTCATGAGCGGGCTCAGCATACATGGAAGCACAAAAAAGAAGGATTACAAAGAAAGAAAGAACTTGATGTTTTCAACGTACTCATCCGCCTTTGATAGTGCATGCTTGGCATCCATTGAAGCATAGAAGACAGAAGAAGAAGGAAAGGAAAGAACCTGAGGTTTTCAAGCTCGTCTTTAAGCAATGCAGCCATTCGTCCTTGTTCCTCGGCTTTGTCGAGTTTAGATCCCTGGATTGAAGAAACGTTCATAGATGGCCAATAGAATTCAAGACAAGACAAATAAAAGAATACGCCAACAGGAAGAAAAATAAATAAATTCAGAAAGCAAGAAGAAATCAAGAGGAGCAAGAATAAGAAGATCCAAAGAAGCTTTCGCCATGATCCACCGTTATAACTCAAAAACCAAACAAAGAAACAGTGCACGAACAGGAGAGCTCCAACAGAAACCAAGAGGAGGAGGAGGAATGGGGAGGGAATCGGACCTGCAGAGAGAGGCGGGTGCAGATGGAGCGAAGCAGGACCTGCAATTTGGTCATGACAGGCATTTGCTGAAGAGTCACCAGGTCCTGGATGATGTCTTCGTCGGCGTCAGAGACGAGTGGCGGGGTGGACGCCATAGCTGCACAGGAGGCCAAGGGGAAGGAAGGAAGGATGGATGGATGGATGGAATCTTCCCTTCTTCTGCTTCTGCTTCTTCCTCTTTGTCTTCTTCCTTCTGTCTGCACTGCACAGAAGACAGAAGACAGAAGACAGAAGAGGAGGAAGTGGTGTTCTGTTGTGGAGGAGATATGGCGAAACCTTCCTTCGTCGAGAGTCGCGACCCTTTCTGCTCCGCCTTGCCCATCATCATCAAATCATATGCAATTTTCTCTCTCACAGTAAAAATCGATCGCATAATTTCGTAAATAAATCAATAGATCAATAGATCAATAAATAAATGAAGAAGAAAAAGAATAGCGATTGTTAATAATCATATGTATGTATGTAAAAAGAACTGTGTAATCGGGGAAGAATAGCGATAGTTAATAATCTAATCATTTGTATGTAAAAAGAACAGTGTAATCGGGGAAGAATAACGATAGTTAATAATCTAATCATATGTATGTAAAAAGAACAGTGTAATCGGGGAAGAATAACGATAGTTAATAATCTAATCATATGTATGTAAAAAGAACAGTGTAATCGGGGAAGAATAGCGATAGTTAATAAATATATGTAAAAGAATAGCACGTACTCGGAAACTAAATCATTGTATTTCGCCCAAACCTCATACATAATTAACTGTGTTCGTGATTTCTCATATTTTCCCTCTTTGTAGAGTGAGTGCTTGAATTGTGGTCAAGCTCATATACGTAGTTAAGTAATCATTTATATTTTGTATTGAATATTTATTAAGTACGAGAGTTTGCTCTCGTAATTCATTTATCGAGAGTGGTTGATACCCACTCTCACCCGTCTCCACTAACCAAAGGGTAGACTATGGACCCTTCCCACACACGACCTCAAGGTGGTTGGTTCTCAAGGAATAACACTCAAGTGAGAAAGTGGTTTCTGAAAAGAATGCATAGAAAACCATATATATATGATGTTGTTGCTAGGGATTAGAACCATCACTCAAAGCTTACGATTAACTTTTCATTTTCCTGATGTGGACATTGTAGATGAGGAAACATGTCAAACAAGATACATATAGAAGTTTGAAGGATAGGGTAAAGGTACGATAAGAAGGAGGCATAGCTCAACTGGCAAGAGCTTTTTCCAAGAACGGTCATGTTTATAGACTATAGAAGATCAAGTGCACGATTGTGGGATGGATGAAGAGAAATGCAAATAGATGGATGAGGATACCATCATTTTTCTTGCACTAAGAGCTCAACGAAAAGGAGTGTGTGCAAAGGTGAAAAAGTGAGGTGCATGCTAAAAAAGAGAGTCGTTATTTTTATTCGCATGAAGTGCCCCTAAGGCTTATAAAAGGAAGAGGCAAGCTTATTGCAAGGGATCAAAATTTGGATCAATGTGGAAGCACTCCCAAAATTTTGGATGAGTAGTGAATCAAGAGGGATTTCAAGAACACCGACGACAGAGGTAACAAAGTCGTCTCGTTGGTCCACTAAACCAAAACTCGAGGAAATCCTCTATGTTCTACCCTGAAATTTTATGTCTCTATTTCATGATCTATTTCCCTTTCAATTCACTCCATGTAATGGAGTTGAGATAATCTCACTTGTATCCACTCAATTTGTGAAATTTATATTTTTATATCAATATTTAGTTATTTCTTGTGATTCTTTTTTCCGAAACTAATCATGATTAAATGAGGAAAACATGAGACATTTGGGCTCAAAATTCTGAGCTTAATTGACAAAAGGTGAAACTTAGATTGCCATCTTGAAAACCTCATCGTGTGAACACGAAGATTTTGTCTCAAGGGTCACAATGGAATTTTCAGATTGTGATTTCGACCACTGCGTGAGAAGTTGGAGCCTTCTCCTCACTCGAACCTTCTTCTCCTCATCTTTGAACCTTCTCCATCTTAAATGTTCTCCGCTTCCAATGTAAGAACCTCTTCTCTTCCAACATCCGGATAGAGAATTCTAAATAATAATGTAAGTATATAGGCCTAATGTGCTACATAGATGTAATCATGTAATGCAAGATTCAAACCTTGCACATATAGAGCTAGAAGATTTGTACATATTTATCAATAAGGTCACTATTATTTAATGTTAAATTTCTCATAGATAAAATTTACGTATGAATATTTACTTAAAAAGCATTAAGACAAACCTTATGGGCACTAAACCAAATATCAATGGGAGGCCGAAAACCAACAAAACAATTCGATTTTGCAACCCATCCTCTATAGTTCAAGTCCCCAATGGTCCCACTCACATTTCACATGCACGCGTGTAACTTCGTGATACTGTAAGTTCTCGTGGCTATGTTAACCTAAGAATGACACAAGATATTGGTGACTAATTCTCGGCTAACGAGAGAATACTTGTGTTAAGCATTTGGCATGCAAAATGCAACATGCACCAATCACGAAGAAGAGCGCATCAACAAAGGACACCGAGCAACGAAGAAGACATACAAAAAGGGAGTAGAAGCATCCAATAGGGGGAAGGGTAACCCAATGGGCAACCTAGTGAGAAATGACCACTCACATAATGGAAAAGCTATAAAAGACACCTTGTGATGACTTTTTTGCTTCTTTTTCATTCTAAAAAAATCTCCTATTGGTTCGAACTTTAAGCCTCTTCTCCTTCTTGTAATAAAAAACTCAAGAGAGATCAGTGATAGTGTTTAGTAAATAAACACTAACTTCTCCTCCTTGTTGGTGCTAGACCTCTTAGTAAGAGGGTGAAATAAAACATATTCTTGGTCTTCTTCACTTTGTCTAAGTGAGTAAGCGAGAGATATTAGTACTAATTGTTTATCATAAAGTGAGTTAGCGGCTCAAAGGTATTTGACAACTACCTCTGCCCAGTTCACCACCAATAGGGTAAACGCCGGTCCGATCCCCAAGCAAACGACATTGATAGGATGCAAAACTCCATCAATATATAGAGGTGTTTCCGTGAGGCGCACGGATCCTACACATCTATTTGGCATTGATGCTAGGTATACGATCAACGCTTGAAGCTAGCGATGAGCTTTGCTTAGGTTCATAAGGCAAACCACTTAGCTAGGAAGATATTCAGAAAAGAAGCATTCTATTTTTTAGTTAAAACCCTTTTTACCCACTTTGACATTTTATTTTCATTCTTATTTTCTATTAATCTCTTATTAATTACCTTGACATTAGCACTCTAATCATCCAGTTATCACTAATTATTTGTTGAGAATCGAGATTTAGTCGTTACATATCACAAGAGGATTAGCGTGATTCATGTTGAGAAGCATTCAAAGCAATCGAAATCTATTCGTTGGCGCCAGAATCGAATGTGGCACCATTAAAAAAAAAAAACAGTCGAGTAAAAACTCCTCAAGTGAAAGGTCGACAAGTGAAAAGTCGTCGAGCAGAAAAGTTAACAAGTGAATGGTCGACGAGTGAAAACTCATCGAGTGAATGGCCAATGAGTGAAACCTCGTCGAGTGAAATATTGACGAGAAAAACTCATCGAGTGAAAGGGTCAATGAGTCAAAAGTTATCGGGTAAATAACAAAATATAATTAAAAAACTAAAATTTTTGACAAAGGAACATGGCTACTTCTACATGGCTGGTCTCTTCAAATCAAAGCTCACACCACCATTTGAGGTGGCCCAAATAGAGACCAATCAAGAGGCCACCACATCCAACCCCACTCGGTACTATGGAGGATGGTTAACCCCTGGGGCATTACCAATTATAAACATTCCCCCTAGCCCCTTCGCCAACGCATCACTCGCCACGCCCTCGCACCATGAAAGTCCGATTAAAGACTCACAAAGCTTAGAACAACACCACAAAGATACAACGCAAGAAAATTGAACGATTCAACAAGAAATCACTCTATGGATGGCCCAACTTACGAAAGGAGGATGGTCAGAAGTGCTCACTCAAGACATTGAGGCAGCATTGGCTAGGAGGAAGGAAGCGTACGTGCTAACACAAGAAAAACTGTGGAAGCTACACTACGTTACCAACATAATCAACACAAATATGAATCGAACCCTCACTTGAGTACAATGTGTCAAATACGGTCATATAATGGTCGTATTTGTTGGGATAACTAGTCCCTTTGGATGGGATGAGTTAAAGAGCCGGATCGGTCGGGAGTTGATTGGTTAGGGAGCCGACTATTAGCCGGCTTGACATGAGAGCCGATTGGTCGGCTGAGGGACGACTAAGAGCTGGAAGCCAATTTAGCCAAAGCAGGCTACATTTGTAAATACATATCTATATGTTATGTACATATATACATATACATATACATATACATACATACATACATATATATATATATAGAGAGAGAGAGAGAGAGAGAGAGAGAGACAAAACTAGGGCAACATGATATTGATGATGAATACATTATTAGAGTTGGATAATCAAAGTGTTGCATTGTAGTCTTGTGTTGATCACTCTGTGTGTGTATACATCTATCAAGACGAAGATTATCTCAAGGTTGTGGCTTTGAATCTTGTACAAACTCATACATAGTGATTAGCAATGGGCATGGTTCTGTTCAGTTTCAAGGCAAAGAAATCAAACCAAACCGTTTATATAAAACAAAAACCAAACCAAACCATTTATGAATTCTTAAGTATTTAAACCAAACCATTTAAACCCAAACCGTTTAGGGAAAAGTTTAACTATTTAATAAAAAAGTTAAACCTAACCATTTAAGTCAAACTAATTGAACATTTAAATAAACAAAAATACATTAAATTAAATAAGCATTTAAGTTAAATTTATTAAATGAATAAAAGAAACTTTAATTTAACCATTAAATTAATTAAATCAATAAAAAACAATTAAATTAATAAACTATTGAGGTAAAAAGAACAGTTAACCAAAAACCTTTAAGCCTTTAAACCAAACCTATAAACCCAAGTTTAGAACCGAAACCAAACCATTTATCAAAAATCTAAACCAAACCAAACCATTAAATTTTTTGGGAACCAATAAACCGTTAAACCATGGCTTAACGGTTCAATTCGGTTTGAGCCGAAACTGTGCCCATTGTTAATAGTGATTTTGTTTGGAGTCTGTGGGCTCCTAGTTTTTCCCATTCAGGGTTTTTCCACGTTAAAATCTATGTGTCTTTGTTTTGTGTTCATCTTTTCTTGCTATTTTTCATTTCCACTTGTTTGTCGGTTGTGGCCGGCACTATATATACAACAAACTGGTATCAGAGCTTGGTTCATAACCTCCCCAAAGCGGCAGGAAGATGGATGAGTCCCTTGGAGGGATGTTGAAGTTGACCAACTCAAACTATTTAGTTTGGAAGTCGAAGATGAGGGATATGCTGGTGTGTAAAGACTCGTGGTTACTAAAACAATATGGCAAAGACAAACCTGACAAGATTGATGCATTGACTTGGGAAGTCATGCATCTGAAGACACAAACATACATAAGATGTTTTTGTTGTGAATGAGGCCTCCCACAACCAGTTCACAAGGACAAATGAGAGAAGACAATAGCCAAAACAACAACAAAAAACAAATAGACAAGGCACATACAACGAGACAAGATGTTATCGTGGAAGGCCCAGAAAGGGAAAAACCATGGGAACCCACAAACTCCAAACAGAATCACTATATGAAGAGAGTACAAGAAACTCTACTTAGGCAACACCCTTGAGCTTGACTTCATCTTACAAACGGCTACAACACTCACACACTTATCAACTTTGTACATACATATATTTACCCACTGATATTCTCAATACTTTTTATTATCACTTTTTTCCCTAGATATATTTATACCCATATACATATATGACTATTTACAAATAAAGCCCACAATAGGCACATTAAGATTATTTACAAATATAGCCCCAAGTTAGCTTTGGCCGATTTGGCTATTAGCCGAGTCGGTTATCAATCGATTGTCGGCCTCGACCGAATTAGTAATTAGTCGATTTTCGGCCTCAACTGAGTTTGCTATTGATTGATTCGACTTATCTTTCCCTAGTCAATGCTTAGTTGGCTCCTGATGGTCTGACTCCTTGCACAATATTCGAATTCCGATTCGGACAAGCCGGCTATCATCCAGCTCTTTAGTCGATCATCTTCAGGCCGACCTAGCTAGCTCTCCATCCCATTCGAAGGGACTGGATTCTCAATAGTTTTATAGATATGAGTCTATACAACAACTTCACTGAAGAGACAAAAGTTGATGTCCTTTGGAAGAAGATAGGGAGTGTGATCGAGACCAAGAATGCCCTAAATAGGGTCTTCGTCTTCAGGAAGATAGTTAGGCTAAGATATTAGGATGGGTCAAGCTTGGCTGAGCACCTGAATGCCTTCCAATGACTCATAAATCAAACCACCTCTTAGAAGTACTTCTAGCTGATGAGGTGCTAGCATTGTTGTTGCTAGGATCCCTTCTGGTCAGTGTTGACCTTGGGTAATTCGGTGTTGAGAACTAAGGCCGTTAGTGCTGAAAACATCAACACCACCTTAAGATGACGATCACTAAGTGCACAAGTGAAGGCAAGATCAAGGAACAATATGAGAGAGAGAGAGACACACACACACACACACACAATGTAACACTTTATTCAGAATCGTTAGAATACAATGGAGGCAACAACTCTCTAACAATAACAACAACCTTACAAACTAGGTTACAACGCCCATTATATACTAATTGGGCTAGGGCAACTGCCCTTTGGCATATTTACAGAATTTTCCTATATATAGTTTGTTCAAGGGGACAATGTGAATACGGCCATTATATACCCATATTCGACACTCCCCTGTAATGGGCGTATACAACAAGAAACTATAAAAAGAATGTTGAGAAGCAAACTCAACTTCTTGTGTGTGGGAACACACTTTAGGATACTCAAGTGTGTGAACATCACACCTCCTTGTATAATAACTAGTGTGTCATAGAAGTTAATGTTCTATGACACATATTCCTTAGGTAGTTAAGACACGACCTCTT
The DNA here is from genome assembly GCF_043228905.1 of Azolla caroliniana. Classification (NCBI taxonomy): domain Eukaryota; kingdom Viridiplantae; phylum Streptophyta; class Polypodiopsida; order Salviniales; family Salviniaceae; genus Azolla; species Azolla caroliniana. The sequence continues at coordinate 12,133,515 of NW_028230448.1, forward strand.
TCCCAAGAGGCGGTACTAGTAAGAGAACTTAGAGAGAAGGAGACTACATAAGCACCTCCTCCTTCTCTTTGTAAGAGTTGGCTATTCTTGTTTTCCTTGTGAATATAGTTTTCTATTTTTCGGCAATCGCGAGCTCTCTCTCCACACACACCATTCTTCCGCTGCACAGAATCATCATTGATTCTCTACATGGTATCAAAGTGCATGGTAGCTTGATCGAAGGCCATCACTTTTGCGTGTGTTGTGTCCGATTTTGTGTTCGGATAGAACCGGTTGATTGTTGTAGCAGCAATCTGCACAGTTCACATCAAAGAAGAAGAAGAAGCTCGATCTGAACACATAGATGGGAAGTGCTCTTCCTATTAAAAAGCTTGACAGAAACAACTTTGCATCTTGGGAGTACAAGATGCACCAATACCTTGTCAGCCAAGGCTATTGGAGTTATGTCGAAGGGGCAAACGAGAATCAACCCAACCCAATACATGCCAACTACCCAGCTTGGGAGCAAGCGGAGAGTCGTGTGTTGTATTGCCTTGCATCATGCGTCCATGATCACATGCTTGGCTACATCAGGGAGGCCAAAATACTGAAGGAGGTGTGGGGGGACCTTGAGAAGATTTTCGTGGCCAACATGACTGCAAGAAAGCTTCAACTTTGTCAAGAGTTGAACGGTATAAAATAGAGGGACATGTCAATCAGCAACTACACCTTGAAGATCAAGGAGTTGTGTGATACCCTCGGGTCTATCAATGTTAACATTGACAACGATGAAATGGTGCAGATTTGTCTCAGAGGCTTAGCACCTCGGTTCAGAGCTATTCGATTGGTAGTCCTCGCGAGGGAGAATCCTCCCTCCTTCTTCGATCTCCTGTCGATATTGTTGGTCGAGGAGAATCACATTCGAATAAGAAGCAATGCGCAAGAAGGAAAAATGCTCTATTTGAACTTCAATGGAGGAAGAAGACAAGGTCAGGGAAGAAGAGGCTAATTCGGCCAAGGCCGACACAATCAAGAGCAACCCCAAGAACATAACTTCTATTATTGACAAGACGTGTCAAACGCACGAGGCAGAGTGTCCGGAAGAAGGGGGAGCAATCAGGCCGGACCCAGCCGCCGACAAAACAATCCCACTCAATGCGGATTGTGGTAAATTCGGCCACTATGAGGCAGAGTGTTAGAAAAAGAAGAGTGAGCCAACCTCCACAAGCCGACAACTCACAAACTACACCTCCAACTCCGAGTACGACAATTGTGGCAGAATGTTTGTGATGAGGCACAGAGCAAACTCCATGACAGCCTCCAACCTGACCAATACTTCCAAACCAGAAGATGTATGGTTTGTCGACTCGGGTGCATCCAACCACATGACATCCCACAAGGATTAGTTTAAGGAGCTACGAAAGCCCGAACGACCCAATTGTGTGGAAACTGGGGATGACACAATTCACCCCATTCAACATGTCGGCAACGTCCCATTTGGGGAAGAAAGCAACCAAACCCTCATCAAGAACGTTCTGCATGTTCCTACAATAACAAAGAACTTGGTCTCAATTGGCTAGATAGTCAAACAAGGCATGTAAGTCCGCTTCAACGATGGAAGATGCTTCATACAAAAAGAAGGCCACTCATTGCTTGCGGTCGGAGAGAAGGTCGAATGTGTTGAATAAAAGCTTCTAATGGATGTATTCACACCGTCTCCTTTTGTACACACTAGGCTTAAGCTATTTATGTAAATAGTGAGAAGGGCAATTGCCCCAAGTTAGTCAGTATATAAACTGACTTTGTAACCTAGTTAGTGGTGGTTGTGTTTTTTAAGTTGCAATATGTTGGGAGACAGGTCCCTGAACCGGAAGAGAGACATATCTATAAATTTGTTTCGAGTAAGCCTATTGAGGCTATATTTGTAAATAACCCTAAGTTCATATAAGTATAAATATGACTTAGGCCAATCATTTAATGTGATTTTGTCATATTGTTGTATGTGCATAACTACTATACAGAGAGCGACAGAGAGAGAGAGAGAGAGAGAGAGAGAGAGTAGCTACGAGCACTCTCTGTTGTAACCGTCGTCTGGTGAAGATCACGAGCACGAGGTCATTGCCTCTATGCCTCCACTTTGTATTTTCTCTCATAAAGTGATAGTTGGAGTCTGTGGGCTCCCATGGTTTTTTCCCTATTAGGGTTTTCCACATAAACATCCAGTGTCATTTCTATGTACTCTCTCGTTCATTCCTATTTTTGTGATTCAAGACTCGATTGTGGCCGAGCGATATTCCGCACTATTCTTCACAAATTGGTATCAGAGCGAACAACACAGAAAATGGAAGAATCGTTTGACAACATGTTCAAGCTCACCGGCTCCAACTACTCAGTGTGGAAGTCGAAGATGAGGGACATGTTGGTGGTTAAAGATCTTTGGTTGCCGGTTTAGTTCAAGGACAAGAGACCGGATAAGATCGACACCATAGTGTGGGAGGTGATGCACATGAAGACGATGACATACATCCGGTGTTTCATCGACATGAGCCTATACAACAACTTCAATGAAGAGAGCAAGGCTCATGAACTCTGGGAGAAGATCGACATCATGTTCCAGAACAAGAATGTTGTTAACCGGGTTTCGGTATTCTGGAAGCTAGTGAGGCTCTAGTACCAAAACGACTCCAATATGGCAGAGCACATGAATGCCTTCCAGGGGCTGATACATCAAGCAACCTCGTTGGAAGTACCTCTCGCCGATGAGGTACTCGCATTGCCCTTGCTTGGTTCCCTCCCGGATAGCTGGGAGATGCTAGTTGTCACGTTGGGCAACACCGGGCCGGAAGGAAAACAGTTGTCCCTAGCAAGGGTAAAATCAAGCTTGCTAGATGAAGAAGCTCGCCGGAAGGACCGGGAGTCCGGAACCGATCCGAAGGCCTTGGTCACGGAAGATGACCACAATCGGGGAAGAGGCTGGTATTAGAGTCCCCAAAACCGGGACAAATCGAGAACGAGGTCGAAGTCAAGGGGGAGGCCTACTTGCTTCTACTGTGGGAAGCCGGGGCACTTCCAGAAGAACTGTTGGCATTTCCAGAAAGAGAAGGAAACTGGCACCACCGATTCGAAGAAGAGTTCGGACCGGAGAGGCCCGGATCGGAAAGGAACGTCGGCGATCACGACAAGTGAAGAAGAACTTATGCTCATTACCGAATAGAATGAGTTAAACCTTGTCGGCGACGAAACAACGTGGGTTGTCGATTCCGGAGCGTCGTTCCACCTAACACCGGACCGGAGATGCTTCTCATCCTACACAATCAATGATCATGGTTGTGTCTGGATGGGGAATGAAGGTACATGCCGAATTATTGGCATAGGAGATGTGTTGTTGAAGGATGTCTGACACGTTCCGGAGGTTCGACTAAACCTGATATCAACTCGTTGGCTAGATGATGAAGGCTACACGGGTAGCATCCGGAACGGTGTTATGAAGTTCAGCGAGGGAAGCTTGATAGTGCCTCAAGCCCGAAAGATCAACACACTGTACTTGATGAATGCCCGGATATGCTGGGAAGAAGTGAATGTAGCATCCGATGCTACCGGTGAGCTATGGCACAAAAGACTGTGTCACATGAGTGAGAAGAGGATGAAGAGGCTAGCCGAAGACAACCTCATTCCGGTGAAGGACGTGCAACTTGAGAAGTGCATCGATTGCTTGGCCGGGAAGCAAAACCGAACCTCCTTCCGGTCAAGACCACCGATGAGATGGAATGCACTACTGGAGCTGGTGCATACCGATGTGTGTCAAGTGGACACGAAGTCACATGCCGGATCACAGTACTTCGTGACGTTCATAGATGACCACAGCCGGAAGTTGTGGGTCTCAACATTGAAGACGAAGGATCATGTGATATCCGTCTTCAAGGAGCTCCACGCGAGAGTGGAAAGAGAAACCGACTGGAAGTTGAAAGCGGTTCGAGCTGATAACGGAAGAGAATATCAAGGGCAGTTCGAGGAGTACTGTCGGTTGAAGGGAATCCAACTCGAATTTACCGTTCCGAAGACGCCGGAATTGAACGGGTTGGCCAAAAGGATGAACCAGACCATAATGGAGAGAGTTCGAAGCATGCTAGCACATGCCAAGTTACCCAAGATGTTTTGGGCTGAGACATTGATGACGGCGACCTATGTGATAAACAGATCACCCTTAGTACCCTTGGATGGAGACTCACCTCAGAAAGTATGGACCGGTAAGGATGTGGCTTACCGGCATCTGAAGGTGTTCGGATGTCTCGCATATGTGCATGTGGCGAAGGACAAGAGAGCAAAGCTAGATCCAAAGTCGCGCCCATGCATATTCCTTGGATACGGCGATGATGAGTTTGGTTACCGGGTGTGGGACCTGGTGGACAAGAAGGTGTTCCGGAGACAGGACATAGTCTTCATGGAATACATGACCATTGCCGACTGGGAGTCGGAGAAGAAGATGATCAATTTTGGATCATCCAATGAAAACCGGCCTGAGGAAACAAGGACCTACCCGGTTGAAAAGCAAATGTTAGCCGGTAACCGGATGACACTCGACGAATTGGCTGGATACGGATAGGAACCGCACTGGCCGAAGAAGAAGACACCGGAACCGGTGTCGTGAAGAAAACCGTCCCCAGGCGCAAACCGTGTATAGCGTGTGTGAACCGGCCCTTACACGTGGGCACGCCCCTTGTTGTATAGTAGATAGGTAGGCACAAAAGTCGAATCCTAGGTAGCAAGATTCTATAGGGAGAATCGAGGAGTATCTCTGTCCGAAAGGACAGAGAATTAATGCGATGTAAACGGGTGAAACGGCCTCCCTCCTTGAGCTATAAAAGAGAGGGAGACGGGGAGAGAAGGTATCGCGCGCTAGAGGGGACGAAGTTTTGTCGGACTGGGACCGAGCTCTTCTTCTCTGTCGTTCTCCATAGCTTTCTTTTGCGCAGGTTCTCAGGAGGCTGATTCTGCTCCGTGGAACGCCCGTGTGCTTCCGGCAGAATCTCCATCTTGCTCCCCTGTGTGCATAGGTGGGTGATCAGGCGTCGGCATCCATCTCGCCGACCTGATCGGCTGTAACCGTTCGAGTCGTCCGCATACATACAAATACATACATATTTTTATATACATACGCTAGTGTTCTCAACTCGTGTCTCCTGTGTTGATTGGGCCGCGTCCCCGTGCGCTTCTTTGTCTATACGTGTGTGAGCGTCTCTCTCTTTCTCCCTCTTTTCTCACCTATTCCTCAGTCCAAGACCCTAGTGGTCCCGCCTTGTTCTCCACACACGCGCGTAGCAACTCGACATCTTTTGGTGAACCCGACGTGAATAGGCAGCAGAGGAGTAGAAGATGAGGGGGTCGGATCTCGCAGAAGCCATGGCTTCGGCTGTGGACCGTATAGTGAGTGCGCACGAAGGCACCGGCGCCCTTGATAGGACTATCGAGGCGGTTGTCGGTACGATCGGCCGATTTAGTGGGAAGGATGCCACGAGCTACTTGGCGTCCTACCGGGCTGAGATGGTAATGAAGGACATTCCGGAAGAGAGGCACCTAGCCGGATTCCCTCAAGTGGCGATGTCGGGCATCCATACGGAGGTGCTCGAGGTACGGGCCGAGAGCCGGACCTGGGAGGAGTTCGAAGGTCGACTCCTCGAAAAATACGGGCTTGAAGATGTGCTTCGACTTTCGAAGCGGGACTTCATGGAGTGGGTGGAGACCCCCGACAAAGGAAGGAACGCGTCGGTGCTCCTCTGGGAGTTTGAGGAACGCATCGCGCGCCTCTCGGTGCTTGACCGGACCATTCTGGACACAAGTCGTGTCCTATTGTTTGTTAAGTCAGTTGACGAGTGGGATCGGGAGCAAGTAGGCCTCCTATTGGAGACTGATGACGGGCTGACGGCCGACTGGGCCGTGGTGAAGAGGGTTTGTGGCCGTTTCGACAAATGACGGGAATGGGTTGACAAAGGATCGGCAGGGGCGGGCTCTGTCGCAGCAAGGAAGCTCGAGCCAACACCACCAACGCGAAGGGAAGAGACCCGAGATTGGCTCGAGACCGGATCGGCTTCGACCGGCATGGTCAAGGGCTCGCCCGGGGAAGCAGCTCTGGAGGAACTGACGCGGATGGTAAAGGATCTCCAGATCGCCCAAGCACGGAGGGACAGTGGCGAACAGGCCCGTGACCGACGACCTTTGGCTGGAAACAGGTGCATGTGGTGTGATGCGGTTGGCCACATTTGGAAGGACTGTGGGGACTTCGCCGAGGCGATGAGAAGCAACGTGATGTACCTGTGGAACGGTCGGGTGCACGCCAGCTAGACCCAAAGGCCCCTGGACCTGAACGTCGGGCGAGGAGGTATGAAAAGGCTGATGGAGGAGGCGGCGGCTCGTCACGCGGAGACCGTCCACTACTCGGCGTCAGCTGATATTCGGGTCAGAGGTGGCGAGGCCCTGAAGACGAACAAAGCCGGGTTCTGGCCGACAATGCTAGAAGGCCTCGCCGGCGCATGACTAAGGAAAGAAGAGGCGGACCGTGCGGAAAAACGGGTTCGGGAGGTAACCGGGTGGAGTGACCCGATGGAAGAAAAGACGGGCTTCGTCGAAGCCGCTTGTCAAAACTACGAGGCTCTGGTGGAGGACAAGCGGGTAGGAAAAACCGGAGGGGCCGGGCCCTCGCAACGATATGAAACTCGATTCGGGCAAAGGCGGAATGAGGCCGATGTAACCGGCGCCCAGGATAATCCCAAGAAGGGCGGGTACCGGCTGGGCACAGAAATCGAAAGATCCACGGACCTGCGAAAGGTCCTGGAAGAACGAATCCTCGACAGCAAGGTGGAACTATCGCTGAGGGAAGTGCTCGGGATCGCCAAGAAGGAGTTCCACGACTCCATCGTAGACTTGGTGAAGAGGAAGAGGCTGTCGACGGAGACAGAACCGGAGAAGCCGGTGGAGGTGCGAACGACGCACATAGAGGACATGGCGTTGGAAGACGTCTTGGCGGAGAGCCACTATTCAAGGCCGCATTGGGCCAGAGCGACCACGGAGACCCCCGTGAAGATCGGAGATGTTCATGAACCGGTGGTGGCGTTGGTGGACCACGGTTCAGAAATCAATTTGATGTCCATGGACTTCTACAAGAAAGGGAAATGGCCGATCAACACCAAGCACGGGTGGAAAATACGGGCAGCGACGCGTTGTCGTGAAGATTTTCGTCCATAGGCGGAAAACCGAGCGAAGCAAGCAAACCCGCGATGTGCAACGTTGCACATCACCATGTTGTATTTCTATTTATCGATAGTGATAAGTATGGTGCTAGAAATGCACCTTAGGATTTGTAAAGTGTAGAGGTGATGTGCTTTTGCGCGCACATCCACGTGAGAGAGAGAGATAGGTACATAGTAGTTCGTGTAGAGGTGGGAGTTAAGACCCATCCTTCCCACCTCCCCTAAAATCAAGGGAAATATCCCCATTGATTGAAAGGGGATATTTTGTAGCACCCTTTTATGTAACGGTCTTCCCTCCTTGTGCTATAAAGGGAGAGGAAGAGCACCATTGTGGGGGTTGCCTTATTTTGGAGTGAGAGTAAGGTATACCATTTCGTTTAGGGTTCATTAGTTAGGGTTTCTTTTCTTCTTCGTCGGATTAGGGTTTCGGGTTTTTCATAGTCGTTCGGTGCGGCCTACGCGGCCGCCATTTTGTAATCGGTTTTCGGTTCTAATATAACTTGTTGAGCATTTGGCCTCCATCTTCCTCTTGTTCATTCTTTCTCTTCTTGTGCTAAGCTCCATTCCGAAGTCCTATTCCTTCTCCCCTTCTCCTTAGTCCAAGACCCCCGTGGTTCCGCCCTTCTCCACGCACGCGCGTAACAACGCGACATCTTTGGTGAACCCGACGTGAAGGGCGGCAAGGGAGAAAGAGATGGAGGAAGGCTTCGACTTCGAGGAGATGATGACAAAGATCTTGACGGACGCCGGACGGAAGAGGGCGAGGCGAGAGGCGGCTCAACAAGCGGTCGAAAGGGTGGTCCGTCTAGTCGGCCGGTTCGATGGGAAGGAGGTCCCAAAATTTTTGAGAGCCTACGATGCGGAAATGACGGGGATGGGCGTGGACGAAGCGACGAGGCTAGAGTTCTTTCGTCGAGCGGCGGCCGCATCAAAGTACGAGGAGGTCAAGGAGCTCCAAGAAGCTCACGAATCGTGGGAGTCCTTTGAAGGGGCTCTAATGGAGGCATACGGGTGCGCGGAATCGGAGGTAAGAGGTCGGCGAGAGTTCGATCGGTGGATGGCGTCGGCGAGGCGCCATCGGAGCGCAATAGAGGCATTCCGAGAGTTCGAGCGTCGTTTCTCTCAACTCTCGGAGTGGGAACGAAGATCGGTGGGGGCGGACAAAGTCCTCCTATTTTTGAAGACGGTCCATCATGAGGAGAGGATGGACATCATGATCGAGCTTCAAGACGATTATGGGGCGCATGGTCTCACCGAGGAGTGGCCCGAAGTAGAACGGGTGTGCCGACAACATGATAAGAGGTGGTCGGCCACAACACGACCCGCGAGCGGGGGAGAAGAGAGAGCTACGACCGACTACGCCGTGCCGTCGGACGAGAGCTCATCGCGAACCGGTTTGGAGGGGCTCGACCTACAAGCGCTAATACGGGAGGCGTGCGGGCTCGTAACGGCGAAAATCGAAGCCGAAGAATGGCTTATTGCGGGGTCGGGCCCGAGCGGATCGGAGGACGCGGAGGAAGGAGCTTCCTCACACATGGAGGACGGGGCCTATGCGGAGGCCGAAAGAGAATGGTACATCGGTACCACGGGAGAGGGTGCGGAGCGAACCGCCCTCTCGACATGGGGAAAAAGAACGGCCATGGACGAGGCCGATATCTACGAAGCGATGGACGCCACTTCGAGAGTGGGCGGAAGTTTCGGGACGCGGTTGCCCGAAACGTTCTACGAGGATTTCGCGAGCTTACTCGAGGCTTGCGAAATGGAGGAGGAAGACGAAACGAGCGATGGTGTCGCGACCTTCCACACACCGGCCCTAGAGGCTTCGGCGGTCGGCCCGAGTGCCGGCACGAGACCGAGAGCTACGGATGGTGGCGGCGGCAAGGCGGACAACCGAGATGAGGACGAAAACGGCGAAGAAGAGGCGGCGGCAAGCATACTCGATGCTTGCGAAACCAAAGACGGGGTAGCCACGGACGACGATGTCCGAATGGAGGTGGCTACGGACGAGAGGAGTGGTGGTGTCGCGACCTTCCACACACCGGTCCTAGAGACTCCGGCACCCGGCCCGAGAGCCGGCGAGAGGCCTAGAGTGACGGACGGTGGCGGCGGCAAGGCGGGCAACCGAAACGACGACGACATGGGAGAGGGTGCGGAGCGAGCAACCCTCTCGTCTTGCGGCGAATGGACGGCCAAGGATGAGGCCGGTGACCACAAAGCGGAGAGCGCCACTTCGAAAGTGGGCGGAAGATTCGGGGCACGGCGGCCCAAAACATCGAGCGGAGGGGAGGCGAGCGGTGGTGCCGCGACCTTCCACACACCGGCCCTAGAGGCTTCGGCGGTCGGCCCGAGTGCCGGCACGAGACCTAGAACGACGGGCGGTGGCGGCGGCAAGGCGGGCAAACAAAATGATGCGGAGAACGGCGAAGAAGAGGTGGTGGCAAGCATACTAGAGGCTTACGGAATCGGAGATGGGGGAGCCGCGGACAACGACGTCCGAACGAAAGCGGCTACGGAGACAACAAGCGGCGGTACCGGGTCCTTACCCACACCAATCCTAGAGGCTCCAATGGCCGGCCCGAGTGCCGGCATGAGGCTTAGTGCGACGGGAGATGACGACGGCAAGGCGGGCAACGGATACGAGAAGGAAGATCGGAGCGGACGGAGGCAAGACCCCTTGACACCGGAGCCGGAGACTTCGGCGGTTGTGCTCGGATGCCAACGTGAGACCGGAGAGATGGGCGGTGACCGTGAGGAGGTGAGGCCCGGAGAGAGCGCATACGAAGACGAGTATGCGGGGCCCGGAATGGGCGTATACGGTGGGTCCGACGGAGAGGACCGGAGCGGAAACGAGGAGAGAGTCGGGAACCGACCCGACCGGAATACGGCACGGAAGAAGAAGAGAGTAAGGGCCGGCGAACCGGGCCCAAACCGAAGGAAGCCGGCAAGACCGATTGTACGGTTACGGTTACGGTTACGATGGGAGCCGGTAAGCGCGAGATGGAGGCTAACCGGGCACGACGACCATGGTTCGGGGGAAAAACGGAGACAAACGAGACCCTCCATACCCACTCTAGAGACTACGGCGGTTGCGGATCAACATAAGACCGGAGAAACGGCGGGTGGCGGCGAGGAGTCGGAGGCCGGAGCGTACGAGGTTACCGGAACGGATATCCGGTACGAGATGGTGGACGGGTGGGTCCAAGACGGCGAGCCCGTGTCGGAACGGGCTACGGCGACAAAGGAGGAGAAGACCGACACGGAGGTCGGGTCTACGGCGGGAGAGCGAGACGAGATGCATGCAATACGGCCGAGGGAGGGCCAAGACACAAGCATGCCTACGAAGGAGCCACATCGAGCGACCGAAGATGACGGTCGGATCACGCCTTCGAGAGGCGAATACGAGGAAGAAGGCGGCGACGACGAGACCTGGCACGATGCTAGGGAAGATTGGTGGGAAAAGGTGGCCTACGGAGAGGCTAAGACCGGCGGCCACGAAGATAAGGCCCGAGAGGGATCCTCCACACCGGCTATAGAGACTCCGGCGGTCGGCGCGAGTGCCGACGTGAGACCAAGAGTGGCGGACGGTGGCGGCGAGGGGACGAAGGCCACAACGGATGAAGGCACCGAGAGAGGCATACGGGAGGTCGCGGGGAACGAAGACGTATGCGCCCAAAAGAACGAACACGACATCACGAAGGATGTGTGCGGTCGAGCGGGCCAAGAGGGCCAAGAAGGTGTTCCTCCGAGCGAAACGGAGATCGGGGAAGAAAGGTACCTTTCCGAAAGGGTACGCGAAGAGGAGCGGAATGCGAAACGTGCAATGCGGCCGCATGAGGGCCAAGCAACGAGCACGGGAATGATGGTATGCTCTACGGCGAAAGAGCACGGAAGGCGAAGGGAAGGCGGAAGATGCGCGATGGGGTCGTCGAAGGACCGAAGCACGAGCACGCATTCGGGGGAGAGCATCGACATACGGGGAAAGCCCACGGAAGGCAATCACGGAGCGGAGAGAGTCGGCACGGCGAGGTGTGCGGCACGGGAAAGGCGGACAAAAGAAGAGCAACCGGGTCGGCAACGGCGTTCGGGAGGACCGATCGGGGAAGAAAGCTCGGGCATCGGAAACGGCGGTCCGGATGTAGACGGTGGTTCGAGGAATCACGGTGGACGTGGCGGATCGGGTGGAGGCAACGACTCGGCGAGCATCGTCGAGTGTGGCGGATCGGATGGGGCCGACGGTTCGAGACCATTCGACGAAGATGGTGGGCCGGAAGGCGACGGTGGTTCGTGTGGACGGGGTGGACTTGCTCGAAGTGGAAGACGAAGCGGGGCAAGCCCACGAGGTTGTCAAGGGCTCGGTTGGCCGCCTTGGCCGAAAATCTCGCGTTTTGTTCCCCTTTTGGCACATACCGGTGGATGTGCGGTTAGGTGGGGGCGGATGTCGTGAAGATTTTCGTCCATAGGCGGAAAACCGAGCGAAGCAAGCAAACCCGCGATGTGCAACGTTGCACATCACCATGTTGTATTTCTATTTATCGATAGTGATAAGTATGGTGCTAGAAATGCACCTTAGGATTTGTAAAGTGTAGAGGTGATGTGCTTTTGCGCGCACATCCACGTGAGAGAGAGAGATAGGTACATAGTAGTTCGTGTAGAGGTGGGAGTTAAGACCCATCCTTCCCACCTCCCCTAAAATCAAGGGAAATATCCCCATTGATTGAAAGGGGATATTTTGTAGCACCCTTTTATGTAACGGTCTTCCCTCCTTGTGCTATAAAGGGAGAGGAAGAGCACCATTGTGGGGGTTGCCTTATTTTGGAGTGAGAGTAAGGTATACCATTTCGTTTAGGGTTCATTAGTTAGGGTTTCTTTTCTTCTTCGTCGGATTAGGGTTTCGGGTTTTTCATAGTCGTTCGGTGCGGCCTACGCGGCCGCCATTTTGTAATCGGTTTTCGGTTCTAATATAACTTGTTGAGCATTTGGCCTCCATCTTCCTCTTGTTCATTCTTTCTCTTCTTGTGCTAAGCTCCATTCCGAAGTCCTATTCCTTCTCCCCTTCTCCTTAGTCCAAGACCCCCGTGGTTCCGCCCTTCTCCACGCACGCGCGTAACAACGCGACAGCGTGCCACCGAAGAACTGCATGGAGCCTGCCCGAATGTACGAGTAAAGATCGGCGATGTCGAGATTGACCAACACTTCTTCGTGCAGGAGATGTCCTCACATCCGGTTATACTAGGAGAACCGTACATCACGACAGCACGGATGGAGACCAAGGTGCTGGACAACGGCTCAACCTATGCAAGGGTCAAGAGCCAGGATGGGCGTCACTCGGTCCAGTTCCTGACGGTGAGACCGAACCATGAGCGGAACCGCGAGACCCTCGGGGGCGAAAGCCGAGAGGATTTTTAGAGAGGGCTATCAAGGCGTGGGGTCGCGGTAGTCCAGACACTTCGGGAAAACCCCACAAGTGTACGATAGCGAAGAAGACCTGTACTATAAGTAGGAAATTTTGGTTCTCCGACAACGGAGGGTGTACGATAGTCGACGTCGTTGGCCGGAAGAAGAAAAGGCCTTCGCCGAAAGGTCGATTTACTCGGTCGGTGATCTGTACTCGGGGTACGATCAGTTCCAGCTAGCCATAGAGAGTAGAGACATCACGACAATGCGAACTCCTCTCGGCCTAGTACGGATGTGTACCCTACCGCAAGGAGGGACGAACTCGGTGGCTCACATGGTGAACGCAATGAACAAGGTGCTGAGGGATTGTATCCCGAACATCAACATGCCGTTTTTGGACGACGTGCTGATCAAGGGATGCCCGGTGGAGGAAAAGGACGAGACGATCGGACCGGACGGGTGCCAGAAATTCGTGGCGTTGCACATCAATGACTGCGAGAAGGTGCTGTAGAGGTTAGAGGGCGCGAGGCTCACCTTCTCCGGGGGAAAATCGGCCTTCGGCCAATCAGAGATCATGGTCGTCGGACACCTATGCAGGTCGTACGGCCGGAAACCGTCTCCGGCTAAGGTAGAAGCCATCTCCGCAATGAAGCACGACTGTAGCTCGGTCACGGAGGTTCGGAGGTTCTTGGGAGCATGCGCGTTCTACCACATATGGATCCTGCATTACGCCCATGTCGCGGAGCCGTTATACGGGTTGCTGAAAAAAAGGTGAAAATTCGAGTGGAGAGACGAGCATACGGAGTCTGTCCGAAAGATGAAGGAAGCACTTGCCGCAACTCCGACGCTCCGAAAGGCTGTCTACGAAAAAAACACTCCAATTTACGTAACGGTAGACACAAGTCCGACCGGGATCGGATGGGTCGTCAACCAAGAGGACGAGGACGGCATGCGTTTCCCGATCCGGTTCGGCGCGAAGGTCCTCAGTGAGTGACAACGAGGATACGCCCAGGTTAAAGGTGAGCTCTGGGGTATCGTTTCGGCGGTAAAGGCCGATAAAGACTACCTGATTGGGACAGAGGTAATTATCGAGATGGACTGCCTGCCAATTCTTGGCATGGTTTCCGGATGCGCGACGCCAGACCTAGCAATGCTCAGGTGGATAGCGTACATCAAGTCCCTGAATCCGGAAATACGACACATTTCCGGGAAAGACAATGCCATGGCCGACATGCTTTCAAGGGCAAGGTTCGAAAACGCGGGCGGCATGGTTTCGGAGGACGAGGAAGTCGGCGTGGACTTCTTCGAGGCGGCTTACGTAACAACTGGTAGGGAATGCACTCCAACGCTTAACGATTTCGACGAGAGCAAGTACAACGGGGAGTGGCTGTAGATCGGCGGGTTCCTGAAAACAATGACACCGGACGCGGCATGGACAAAGGATGAGGCCAACCGGATTCGGAAGAAAGCGTACCGATTCTTTCTCCGGGACGGGTACATATGGAAGCACCCGAAGAAGAGGAACGACATCCCGCTCCGAGTGGTGGCGAAGGAGGAACAAGAGGATTTGTTGGCGGCTGTTGAGCGGCAAGCTCAACCGGAGCCGGATCGGCTGAATAAGTTGGAGCCGATAAGCGAGACGGATCGGGCGAAACGGATCGGTATGACGGTGAGCAACCGAACCGGCAAGCAGTGGAGGCTGAGTGCAATCCGTAACCAGAAGTCCAATCGGAAGCCTAGTATAGGATAGACTACTAGGTAGCTACAGTCTCGTAGCAAGTGTCAGATGCTCGTGTGAGCATTGAAGTACATGGTACTTCTGTCAGTCCCAAGAGGACTTGTATAAATAGTGCTACTTAGCACAGTGTGTGTACAGAGTTTTGATATAATTTTGAAATTGTGTTCTGCTCTCTCTGTCTCTCTGTCTCTGTCTCTCTCTCTGTGTGTTGTTCTCTGTTTTACGCTTCCGCAAACACTTACGTTTACATGGTATCAGAGCGCGAGGGTTGAGAACCTCTGCTGCAGACATTTACTCTTGAAAAGAAAACCCTAACAGGTCAAAAACAGACACAGTAGAAGACATGGATAGAGGCATGGCTACGTCACTCCCGGTGGAAAAGCTCGACAGGAGCAACTACGCATCCTGGTCTTACAAGATGCACCAGTACCTGCTTGGACATGGGTACTGGAGTTATGTCGAAGGAGCGAATGATGCGGCGCCAGACTCGGCACACAAGGACTTCCCGGTATGGGAACAGGCGGCAAGCAGTGTGATGTACTGCTTCGCATCCAGTGTCGGCGATCAGCTGCTCAGCCACATCCGTGACGCCAAGACACCGAAGGATACTTGGGGGAACCTGAAAAAGGTTTTCGCCGCAAGCACCACTGCCCGGAAGCTGCAACTCAGACAGGAGTTGAGCAATGTTCGACAAAAGAACATGTCCGTGGCAGACTACACGGGCCGGATAAAGGAGATTTGCGACTCACTCGCCTCTATCAATGTTACCATAGAGGAAGACGAGATGGTGCAGGCATGTCTCGGAGGCTTGGCGTCCAGGTTCGGAGCCTTCCGGACTGCGGTGTGTACAAGGGAGAATACCCCCTCATTCTTCGACTTACAGTCGATGCTCCTTGTAGAGGAGAACCACGTCGGTGCATCTACCAGTGCATCCCCGGACAGCCGAATGTTGTACACGGGAACGGATTGGCACTGTGGGCGTGGTGGAAGAGGTGGGTCGGCACGCAATGGAGGCGGCCGGCAAGAGCAGGAACGGAGGCACTATGAGTGTGCCGACAGCAGTTCTGGGACTTCCACAAGCAGGGGGAGTCAAGGCAGTGCCGGAGGCCGGCAAGACAAATCCGCTATGGAATGCTGGTACTGTGGCAAAAAAGGCCACAGGGAAAGCGAGTGCTGGAGAAAGCGTGCTGATTCGGACAAATCCGGATCCAGCAAGACCGGTAAGGATGGTCGGCAAAACTCGCACTACGCAAACGGATCAGGAGGATCCGGAACCGGAAAGGTCGGTAAGGGGCCAGCCTTGGTGATGAATCACAAGGCAAACTCAATGAAGAAGACCACTTCCAAAACAGAGGAAGTGTGGTATGTTGATTCCGGCACGTCAAACCACATGACGATCCACAAAGAGTGGTTCTCCTTTCTAGAAAAACCGGATCAACCAGGAGTAGTCGAAACTAGAGACGACACTCCACACCCAATCGTGCACGTCGGAGAAGTCCCTCTAAGCCACGTTGCACAAAAAGGGAAGCTGATGAACGTATTACACGTTCCGACGATCACGAAGAACCTGGTGTCCGTCGGTCAGATTGTCGACCAGGGAATGCAGGTGCGGTTTACGCACCTCGGGTGCCTCATTGAGGATGAGAGCGAAGTCATTGCGCAAGGGCGCAGAGACGGGAGGATGTTTATCCTCAACACCAATGACATTGGCACTGCTCTGTTCGCAAAACGACAGAAGGTCGAGTCGGACATCGACCTATGGCACAAGCGGATAGGCCACGTCAACTACCGGAGGCTTCAAGACCTGCAAACGAAACAAGTCGTTTTCGGTTTGCCAAAGTTCAGCAGCCGGAGAGCCGAAATTTGTGAAGCCTGCCAACTTAGGAAGCAACACCGGCTTCCATTCCCCACCGAACGGAACCGGAGCCGTAACAAGCTCGATCTCATCCATTCGGATGTGTGGGGACCGGCACAAAGTGTAAGCCTTGGCGGGAGCTGGTACTTCGTCTCCTTCATCGACGACTATACTCGACATACTTGGATCTACCTCATTGAGCGGAAGAGCGAAGTCTTCGATTGTTTCCGGAGCCTCCAGAAGATGGTGGAACGGGAATCAGAGAGGAAGATCAAATGCCTTCGGTCGGATGGCGGAAAGGAATATTTTTCCGGCCAATTCACTAGTTATCTGCAGTAGAAGGGAATTCGGCGAGAGTTCAGCTGCAGATACACACCGGAGCAAAATGGTGTGGCCGAAAGGAAGAACCGGACACTCGTCAAAGCGGCAAGGACAATGCTGGAGGAGAAGAGCATGCCCCGGTTCTACTGGGCGGAGGCGGTCCGGACGACCGTCTACATACAAAACCGCATTGGTGACAAGGTGTCAGCTCATGAGCTGTATTTCGGGCGCAAGCCGAACTTAAGACACCTTCGGATATTCGGCAGCATAGCGTATGTGCATGTGCCGGATCAGAAGCGGAGGAAGTTGGATGCAAAATCGGAAAAATGCATCCTAGTCGGCTATGCTCAAGAGCAAAAGGGGTATAAGTGCTATAACCCCCGGACGAAGGAAGTCCGAGTTAGCCGGGATGTCGAGTTCGATGAATCAGCATCCTGGTACTCCGTACAGACTCCGACTTCCGATCCCAACCGAATGCCGGAAGATCAGGCCAGTGAGCCTGAATCAGCCTTGGAAGAGGATGATGAAGCCGGGACTCAAGATGAGAGTCCGGAATCGTTGCGGTTGAGTGGACCGAACGAGCGACTGAGTCGGTTGGAACAGTCAGATGAAGAGACGGCAAGTGGTGGAGACTCTGCCATGCTCTCCCCGTGCAAGGAACCAAGGAAACGGTTCACGCGCAAAGAGAAGGGGAAGAGGAAGATGCTGGAATTCGAAACCGGCAACGATGAGTCAGATCGGTGCGTATCCGACTCCGGAAAGGAGAAAGGCAGATCTTCGGCAACGAAGACCGAACTGGCCAAGAAGGGCCTCAAATCAAGTGACGGTGCGTTGCGCAGATCAACCCGGTAGAAGGATCCCGTCATGTGGTACGGGTACAATGAATACATGGCGCATCATTATGCGTACATTTCTAAGGTAACAGAAGTGCGTGAGCCGGAGAGCTACGTAGAAGCGGCAAAGGACGCAAATTGGCGTGCCGCTATGGACGAAGAAATGCGGGCACTCGATGCCAACGAAACTTGGGACCTAGTTGATCCTCCCCGTCACTGTAAACCGATCGGATGCAAGTGGGTGTACAAGGTCAAGTACAACGCCGACGGTTCTGTTAACCGGTACAAAGCCCGGTTAGTGGCGAAGGGATACGCGCAGACCCACGGAATCGACTACGACGAGACCTTCGCTCCTGTGGGGAAGATGACGTCGGTTCGTGTGGTACTGGCGGTTGCTGTGGCAAGGGGGTGGCATCTTCACCAGATGGATGTGAAGAACGCCTTCCTTCAAGGAGAGCTTGAAGAAGAAGTCTTTATGACTCAGCCCCCCGGATTTCAATCGGAGATGAACAAATCAGCGGTATGCCGACTGAAGAAGTCTCTTTACGGCTTGAAGCAAGCCCCCCAAGCTTGGAACGCGAAGATCACGCACCGGTTGCGTAAGCTAGGGTTTGCGGTCTCTAAGTCGGACTCTTCGTTGTTCATCCGGCAAGGCTCTGACGGTCCGGTATGTATACTCTTGTATGTGGATGATTTAGTCATCACCGGACCAGGTCTTCCCGAAATCAACCGCGTCAAGTCCCAGTTGTCGGACGCATTCGAAATGAAGGACCTAGGGGACCTTCATTATTTTCTTGGGATCGAAGTGATCCGGACCCCCGACGGCATATTGCTCTCACAACGAGATTACGTGTTGAATATGTTGTATAAGTTCGGCATGACGGATTGCCGACCTGTCTCCACACCCCTGGACCGGAACCAGAAGCTCCGTCCCAACTCCGGACCGGCCTGCAATGAGAAACGGTTCCAACAGGTTGTCGGAAGCCTGATCTACTTAACCATCACCCGACCCGACATCAGCTATCCGGTCGGCATGGTAAGCCAGTTCATGCAGAAGCCGACCATGGAGCACCTTCACTGCGCACAACGAATATTACGGTATGTCAGCGGCACTAAGGACCGGGGACTGCTATACCGGCGAGGTATACCCGAAGAGCTTGTCGGTTACACAGATGCTGACTGGGCCGGCGATGCGTCTAATCGCTGCTCCACTTCCGGATACATGTTCTCCATAGGTAGCGCGGCCGTTGCGTGGAGCAGCAAGAAGCAGCCCACAGTGGCTTTGTCAAGCACTGAGGCTGAGTACCGGGCCGCTACTGTTGCCACTTGTGAAGCCATCTGGCTTCGGCGACTGCTGCGAGACTTGCGGATCGAGGTACCGACCCCGATCTCGATTTACTGCGATAACATGAGCGTACAGCTCGCCAGGAACCCTGTGTTCCATGCTCGCACAAAGCACATCGAGATGCACTACCACTTCGTGCGTGAGCAGGTCCTGAACAGTGAAGTTGACCTACGGTATGTTCATACGGATCGGCAAGTTGCCGACATCTTCACCAAGCCGCTCGGATCGGACAAGTTGCAGTACTTTACCGACATGCTTGGTATTCAGCATCTCGACGTGCCGCACATGAGGGGGAGAAGCAAGGGCAAAGTCTCTACCGAAACAGGCAAAGGCCAAAAACCTGTTGAACCCGTTGGTAAGAGGAGAGCCAGAAGAAGAGGAGACAAGAAGATGAAGGAAGCCGAGTCGACGAAGGAAGTCGACACATCCGAACAGGTCGGAGCAAGCGGCTGTGAAGAAGAGTTGTGCACTCAGGAAGAGAAGCGCATGCTGTGCGAAGGTCATCACGACGGTACTGACCATGATACAGAGTCGAATGAAGAATTCGATTTCGGTTCGCCGGCTGAAGAAGCCGAGGGAAGCATGGAGAAGGCCAAGACTCGGAAGTGGTCCGATGTGGTGAGAGGCCTGACGCCGGAAGTCGAATCGGAGTGTACCGATTCGGACAAGAGCTGGAACGAGTCGGAGACAGCTGACTCGGATCAACAGATGGATCCGGATGAGACGGATCGACTGAAGGCCAAGGGGACACGGACACAGCAGAAGTCGATGCCATCGTGGGAGAACCGACGGATCGGCAAGCGCCGGAGTCACAGCAACGTGAGTGCTGAGATGGGCCTATTGAGCATACATGCCGATCGAGAGGGTCGAGGCGCGCAGAACCAAAGGGGTCGCGGCAAACGGGACCGGACCGGACGAGGAGCGCGAGCAAGGCGGAGTGACACCAGGAGAAGTCGGTTGGAAGAACCGACTGCCACAGAGGTCGACACTGCGACCCCACCTCAGGTTGAGCTTGAGGGGGAGTGTTGAGCGGCAAGCTCAACTGGAGCCGGATCGGCTAAATAAGCTAGAGCCGGTAAGCAAGACGGATCGGGCGAAACGGATCGGTATGACGGTGAGCAACCGAACCGACAAGCAGTGGAGGCTGAGTGCAATCCGTAACCGGAAGTCCAATCGGAAGCCTAGTATAGGATAGACTACTAGGTAGCTACAGTCTCGTAGCAAGTGTCAGATGCTCGTGTGAGCATTGAAGTACATGGTACTTCTGTCAGTCCCAAGAGGACTTGTATAAATAGTGCTACTTAGCACAGTGTGTGTACAGAGTTTTGATATAATTTTGAAATTGTGTTCTGCTCTCTCTCTCTCTCTCTCTCTGTTGTTCTCTGTTTTATGCTTCCGCAAACACTTACGTTTACAGCGGCGTACCACGATAGTCCTTGGGCGGGACACCGTGGAACATGGGCCACGTTCGAAAAGCTAAAGGGGAAGTACTGGTGGCCGGGACTATATCGGGACGTGCATCGGTTCGTGACGACTTGCGAAAGCTGTCAGGCGCGCTCCATGATCCAACACCAGGACGAGCTTCACCCGACCTACCCTCCGACCGTCCACTTCAAGTGGATGGTGGATTTGGTGATGATGCCAATGGGGGTAGGACAGATGCGGTATCTGGTGCTGGCTCGGGAGGATCTAATGAACCAGGTTGAAGTCTGAGCCCTGCAGAACAAGACGACTGCAGTCGTGTGCCGGTTTTTGATTGAGGACGTGGTATGTCGATAAGGGTGCGTAGGGAAGATCGTGGCTGACCGTGGTGAGTTGGACGCAGAAGAGGCCGAAGAGTTGTTCGACCGGCTAGGAGTCAAACTTTCGCTCACCACAGCGTACAATCCGGAGGCGAACGGGAAGGTAGAGCGCGGACACGGGCCGGTTGTCAAAGCGCTAGTACGGGCGTGCAGAGGCCCAGTCGGGAACTGGCCACGGCTGCTGCCTTATGCCTTGTGGGCGAACCGGACTACGCACAGTTCGGTAACCGGGTTCATGCCGGCAGAGCTTATGTTCGGACAGAAGCCGATCATGCCAACAGAGCGAACAATCTCCTCGTGGGCCACGGTGGACTAGAGGGATGAGATGAGCAAGGAGGAACTGTTGGCGGCGCGGATTCGACAGCTCGAGCGGAGGCCGGAGGACATAGAGCGAGCCGCGGAAAAACTTCGGGTAGCGAGGATAAGGAACAAATCCCGGTTCGACTGAACACACCGGCTCCGACCAAGGAAGATCGAGGAAGGCGACTAGGTGTTAGTCTACGACAGCAGCCTCGACAATCAGCACAGGGCCACGCGGAAGTTTGCGAGGAGGTGGTTCGGGCCTTACGTAGTAACAGGCACCAACGACAATGGGACGTACCATCTCGCGGAGCTCGACGGTACGAGAATGGCGATACCGGTAGCGGGGAAGATGATCAAAGCATTCAAGAAACGACACGACGGTGAGCCGGAGCTAGGGGGCATGGACAGCAATGACGAGCAGCCCGAGGCGGAGGACGAATTGGTAAACAAGGAATAAAAGCAAGGACTTGTTTTCTCCAGTAGGAACCCAATTTTGGCGCATATCGGTGGATGCGCGGTTAGGTGGGGGTGGATGTCGTGAAGAAAACCGTACCCAGGCGCAAACCGTGTATAGCGTGTGTGAACCGGCCCTTACACGTGGGCACGCCCCTTGTTGTATAGTAGATAGGTAGGCACAAAAGTCGAATCCTAGGTAGCAAGATTCTATAGGGAGAATCGAGGAGTATCTCTGTCTGAAAGGACAGAGAATTAATGCGATGTAAACGGGTGAAACGGCCTCCCTCCTTGAGCTATAAAAGAGAGGGAGACGGGGAGAGAAGGTATCGCGCGCTAGAGGGGACGAAGTGCTGTTGGACTAGGACTGAGCTCTTCTTCTCTGTCGTTCTCCATAGCTTTCTTTTGCGCAGGTTCTCAGGAGGCTGATTCTGCTCCGTGGAACGCCCGTGTGCTTCCGACAGAATCTCCATCTTGCTCCCCTGTGTGCATGGGTGGGTGATCAGGCGTCGGCATCCATCTCGCCGACCTGATCGGATGTAACCGTTCGAGTCGTCCGCATACATACAAATACATACATATTTTTATATACATACGCTAGTGTTCTCAACTCGTGTCTCCTGTGTTGATTGGGCCGCGTCCTCGTGCGCTTCTTTGTCTATACGTGTGTGAGCGTCTCTCTCTTTCTCCCTCTTTTCTCACCTATTCCTCAGTCCAAGACCCTAGTGCTCCCGCCTTGTTCTCCACGCACGCGCGTAGCAACTCGACACCAGACAAGATCTCGAATCGGATGAGGATGAGGAACAGACGGAGGAACCAGTAGTCAGAAACTAGGGACGGAGATATCCTCTCCGGGAGAGAAGAGCCCCACGAAGATTTCCGGATGCAGAGCACATGTTGCTAACCGATGAGGGGGAGCTGGAAAGCTTCGAAGAAGCGAAGAGAGACACCTACAGCCGCAAGTGGTTGAGTGCCATGTAGGATGAGATGGATTCCCTACATGAGAACCACACGTATGAACTGACGAAGTTGCCGAAAGGGAAGAGAGAACTCCGGAACAAGTGGGTGTGCAAGCTAAAACCGAGAGATGCCGGAAATCCACCAAGGTATAAGGCCCGAATCGTGGGGAAGGGCTTCCAGCAGAAGAAAGGAGTAGGCTTCGATGAGATCTTTGCCCCCGTAGTAAAGATGACATCCATCCGGACGGTATTGGGCATAGCGGCAATCATGGATCTCGAGGTAGAGCAACTGGACGTGAAGACGACATTCCTCCATGGGGACCTTGAAGAAGAGATCTACATGCATCAATCGGAAGGATTTGAGAAGAAAGGGATGGAGCACCTGGTGTGCCGGCTGAAGAAGAGCTTATACCAACTGAAGCAAGCTCCCCGGCAATGGTACCGGAAGTTCGACTCCTTCATGACCAACCAAGGGTACCACAAAACACAAGCCGATCATTGTGTGTTTGTGAAGAAATTTGACGGAGGAGACTTCTTGATACTACTCCTGTACCTGGATGACATGTTGATCGTCGAACGAGACCAAGGCAAGATTCGGATGCTGAAGAAGGCTCTGAGCCAAACCTTCTCAATGAAAGACTTGGGTCTGGCAAGACAGATATTGGGAATGCACATCATCCGGGACCGGTCGAAGAAGGTGTTGTGGTTGTCACAGGAAAAGTACGTGACAAAGGTTCAACATGTCGAAGGCGAAACTGGTCAAATCAACACTTTTGGCAAACAGCAAGTTGTCCAAAAAACAAAGCTCGAGGACAAAGGCGGAGAAGACGGATATGATGAAGATACCATATGCCTCTGCCATCGGAAGCTTGATGTACGCGATGGTATGTACTCGGTCGGACATCGGATATGCAGTCGGAGTGGTGAGCCGATTCATGAGCAATCCCGGAAGAGAGCACTGGAACGTGGTCAAGTGGATACTCCGGTATCGGAAAGGCACTTCGAGTATGTGCCTCCGGTTTGGCTCCGATAATCCCCAACTTGACGATTGTTGTCCGCCGGAATAGTAACCAACGGACAAAAGCGTAGGAATAAGAAACTATAAAAGAGCATAACGCATGTAACGGTTCACGCAGGAAGCGTGAACGGCTAATTAGACCCTACATATATAAAGGGCAGAAAACCTCTTATGGAGGGGCGTGTAATTTTGGGAATGTAAAGAAACACCTGATAATAGAATTCTATCTTCTCTGATTTTCTGTGTATAATTGCGGCTAATTCAGTGTCGGTGTCTTGGATACTTAAGCGTTGTAGTACGTAAGTGTAGCCCTTGATAGGGATTCGGTTGTAGCCGTCTTCCCTTATACGCGGAGAGGTTACAGGGGTTCTCCCCTTACGCATTACGCTTAAACCCCTGTTCGTTGTTCCACACCCACCTTGAGGTCTAGGTCGAAGGACTGACCACGGACCGTGTTCCTAAACGGCAACACTTTTGGCACACCTGGTGATCTATGTTTCCTCACAGACGAGCAACAACGAATGGTTGTTTAGCTGCAGACGACCCAGAGAACCAACACGACAAGATCGGCCAATAACAAGTGTTGAAGACAAGGCCGTGTCGATGCGGAAGATCAAGTAGCATTCGATTCGAGTTGAGTACCTGCGTATGACAGTTTCTAAGATCGTGCACAGAGAGAGAGAGAGAGACACAAAAGACTTTCTATTCAATAGAAAACAATAATACAACCCTAACACAACCAACCTTACAAGAAGGTTACAAGGTCACTTTATATAGTGACCGACTTAGGGCAACTACCATTTATGCTAATTACACAAATGGCCCAAACTTGATCTATACAAAGGGATAGTGTGAATACGTCCATTATACACTTGTATTCGACACTCCCCCGTAATGGGCGTATACATGGGTTATCTAAGATTACAGGTATAAGCCTAGGTTCTCGGACATATCAGTTTTGTTCGAGTCGGCAGGGTCCGAAGGCAGAAGACCGAACTGGTCGGGTCGGAAGAGTTGAAGCCGATCATTAAGGAACTGATGTCGGTTGTCTGAAACCATCCTGCGCTGTGTCCGGCTCTAACCGGACTGGTTTGTCGTTACGCCCATCTAATGCCGAAGGGACCGAAAGCGGTCTGCCGAAAGACACTTGGTCATTCCATCTGCGACATTGTCGGTTGTGGATATTTTCTCTAGACCGATTTTCCCTGAAATGACGCAATCCCGAACGAAGTGATATCGAACGTCGATATGTTTGGAGGCGTTGTGGTGAACCGGATTTCTCGACAAGGCAACAACACCTTGACTGTCGCTATAGACAACTGGACCCGAGTCGTGGTCGACTTGCCGAAACGTGTGCGCCAGCCGGCCGAGCCACAAAGCTTCTTTTGCAGCGTCGGACGCAGCTACATATTCTGCTTTGGTCGTTGAGGTCGTTGTGCACTCCTGAAGTTTCGACTTCCACGAAATTGCTCCATTGCCGAATTTGAAGCAGTATCCAGTTGTTGATTTCCGACTGTCTATACAGCCGGCGAAGTCCGAGTCGGTGTAACCGACTACGCCTGAGGTTGAGTTCGGACCGAAAAGAATGCCGTGGTCTTTTGTGCCAGCCAGATATTTGAACACATGCTTGACTGCGTTCCAATGCGATCGGCCAGGATTGTGCATAAATCTGCTAACGACTCCTACGGCATGAGAGATATCAGGTCGTGTCGCGACCATCAGGTACATAAGGGAGCCGACTGCCGGTGCATACGGTACCGACTTCATATCTTCCCCCTCCGGACCGGATGTCGGGCAGTCTCGCTGAGAGAGCCGAAGATTCATGGGGAGCGGGGTTGAAGCAGATTTGGCTGATTGCATGTTGAAGCGTTCCAAGACACGTCCGATATAGTCGGTCTGAGACAAAAAAAGATGTCGTTTATCGCGATGCCGACTAATCTTCATGCCAAGTATGTGTCGTGCCGGACCGAGGTCCTTCATGGCAAACTTCAACCGCAGTTGCCGAATGAGATCGGCAAGTTCGCCCGCGTGGCGTCCAGAAATTAGCATGTCGTCCACGTAAATGATGAGGAAGATGGGTGATCCATCTTGAGCTGTGTTGGTAAAAAGACAATGGTCCTCATCGCTTTTTGAGAAGCCGATCGATTGGATGAAGTCATCGAACTTCTTGTACCATTGTCGCGGTGCCTGTTTGAGGCCGTATAGACTCTTCCTGAGTCAGCAGACTAGATGTTCTTGGCCAGTTGCCACGAAGCCTTTTGGCTGCTCCATATAAATTTCCTCTTCAAGATCACCATGGAGGAAGGCTGTTTTGACATCTAGCTGAATCAGCTCCAAGTTGTCGGCTGCCACTACGCCGAGTAGAAAACGAAGGGTTGTCATTTTCACCACTGGTGAAAAAATCTCGTCGAAGTCGACGCCATATTCTTGTCGGAAGCCCTTCGCAACTAATCTGGCCTTGTACTTTGGGGTGGTCGAATCAGACGTCTCTTTTAGTCGATAAACCCACTTGCAAGGAAGAGCACGTCGATTCTTAGGTAATTCGACCAGATCCCAAGTCTTGTTTGCCCGAATGGAGTGCATTTCCGACTCCATCGCCAGATGCCAGGTGGCTGAATCGACAGATGTCGATGCTTCTTCGTAAGACGTCGGTTCGCCGGCGTCGGTGAAGAAAATTCCAGGAGAATACCTCTCCGGAGGTTGCGACAGTCTCTCGGATCGTCGAGGTATGATTGGACTGGTCGCATCGGGTATCGAGGTCGGATGGTCCGAAAGCGAATCATTCGGCTGTGCCGAGTCAGAGTTGTCCGAGTCGGTAGTGTAAGGTTTAGCTACCCGTGAAGCTGACCGTGTGTTAAGAGCGGGGCCTTCTTGAAGGGTCGGCACATCGGAAAATGTTACCCTTCGGACTTCGATCGATTTTTCGACTGATGGATTCATAGCCGACTCGTTGAACACAACGTCCGAACTTCGAACGATTTGTCTGCGTTCGGGGTCCCAGAGTCGGTATCCCATTTCGCCGTCTGATCCATATCCAAGGAAAATGCATTTCCTGGACCGAGGTGCAAGTTTTCGGCGATCATCTTTCGGAATAAGGGCGTACACCTCGCATCCGAAGATCCTCAGCTTGTCGTAATTCGGCTTACTGCCGATCCATAGTTCCTGAGGAATTTGAAGTCCTAGAGGTCTACTTGGCGACATATTGATTATGTGTACTGCCGTGAGTAGAGCCTCTGCCCAGAAGCCATCCGACAGTCCGGAGTGTTGGAGCATGGAAACTATCCGTTCTTGGATTGTCCGATTCATTCGTTCTGCAATCCCGTTTTGCTCCGGACTGTGTGGTGCCGTAAATTCACGTCGGATGCCGCGTTGTCGGCAGAATTTGACGAATTCTTCGGATTTGAACTCTCCCCCATTGTCAGTCCGAAAGCATTTCAGTTTTCGGTCAGTTTGATTTTCTACCATAGTGAGCCAGTCGGAGAAGATCGAGAAGACGCGATCTTTGGTGCGAATTGGATAAGCCCACACCTTTCGAGTCGAATCGTCAATAAAACTGACGAAGTAAGAGGCACCGCCGAGAGACTGATGCGGCATTGGGCCACAGACGTCCGAGTGGACTAAATCGAGAGGTCTCGTTTCTCTTGGTGCTGATGTCGGGTGTGATGCGGCTGCTTGTTTGCCATACTGGCAATGTTCGCAGAATTGATGGTCCGAGAAGGAGAGTTTAGGGATGTATCCGGCTCTAGATAGGTGCGTAATGCCGGCCTTGCTGAGGTGTCCTAATCTTCTGTGCCATAGTGATGACACAGGAATATCCACCAAAAACAGGTTACCCTCTCTGAGCGTAACATGTAACGGATACAGTGAGTGTATCTTGGGTCCTCTAGCAAGCAGGAGGTTCCCCCTGTGGAGTGTCCACCCTCCCGAAGAAAAACCGGCACGAATGCCGTCTTCATCTAGTTGTCCGACTGAGATCAATGGCCTTGAGAGCTCGGGTACATGTCGGACATTGTGAAGTACAAGTGTAGAGCCACCTGCAAGGTTGAGCTCTACTGTGCCGATTCCAATGATGTCACAGTGTTGCGAGTTGCCGACTCGAACTGAGTCGGAGTGACGGATCGTATATTGCCGAAATTGGGATCGATGAGGAGTCACGTGGAATGACGCGCCCGAATCTAAGAGCCATGTGCTCGATTCTTCAGTCGTGAGCAGAACTTCTGATCCGACTGGATTTTCGATTGATAGTATATTCGGGTCGTTTGGTAGCACATCAGCTGAGAAGCTGACGTAATTGATCTCCTCATGCCGGCCACTCTTCTTGTCTGATTTCTGAGACTTGTCGTTCTTGTTCTTGAGTGCGCGGCAGTCGGCTTTGATGTGTCCGGGTTTCTTGCAATAGTTGCAGATTCGATTATCCCGTGACTGGCTCCGTCTTCGCTGATTGTTCGGCTGCCGTGAGGAATCTCTTCCTCGTATGTTCGATCGGTCTGTCGAACCTTGTACTACATAAGCGTCGTCTGTTGAGTCTTTGGCGAAAGACTTTCTCCGAGCTGCTTCGGTCAGGATTGCGCTCGTGACTTCGGAGTATTTAACAGCCGTGGTTGACGCGTTGCACACGGTTGTGACGAAAGTTTCCCATGATGAGGGAAGGCTGCTCATGAGTATCATTGCTCTGAGTTCATCCTCGATTGCCGTCCCCTGAGATGAGATTTGGGAGCTTATGCTTTCGTACTCATTGAGATGTGCTTGAACCGAATCTGATTCTTTCATCCGCAAGTTGTAGAGGCGCCGGATCAGAAACATCTTTGTTGCAGCGACCTTCTTTTCGTAGGTGTCCGACAGTGTTTTCCACAGTTCGAATGCTGTCGTACACGATTGCACCGTAAAGTATACCGATTCCGATAGGTGCATCCGAATCGTGGCGCGGACGATTCTGTCCAGCTTCTGCCACTCAATTGGTTTGTATCCTTCTGGAGGTTCTTCATTTTCGATGGGATCGATTTGCCCCTTGACTATGAGATAGTCCTGCATTTGCTCCTTCCAGAAGTTGAAGTTCGATCCATCGAACTTTCGTAGACTCATTTCTGACGAGCCGGATGTTGATGCCATCAAATTTGGTTTCGGTTGACGAAGCTCGGTTCGGAGTTGACTACGAACCTTGTTGGAGTGCAGCCGGTTGGCTCACCCGATATCGTTCTAGTCGGATTTGAACCCGAGTCGGTTCGGCTTCGGATATATGTATTGTTGAACTTGCTCGAATTGACTCCGGTAACTTGAGGGACAGAACCGACTGGTCTTCCCGAATGTTGCCGAGTCGGAGTGAGCCCGGTTCGCTTCCGAATATATATGCCAAATACCGATTATTGAAACCGATTGTCTGGACCGATTCTGCTTCGGGTGACTGCAGCGACGAGAGAGGCGGATCCAACTGATCCTCCCGAATGTCGATCAGCCGGATGAAGCACGAATTGGGGTTGTTGTCTTGAGACCGATCTGCACCAAGTGGTTACAATGAGCGGCGAGCAGCGTTTGATGACCTCTTCGGATGCCGTTTAACCGAGTGGAGCACGATCGTGTCAATGTTGCACAAGGGGATTTCACCTCGAGCGGTTACGATCACAAGGAACAGAGTACAACCGGCTGGCTTACTCCAAGCGAAGATGATCTAACGCGATGAGATGCAAGCCTCGTTTCTCTTCTTCTTCTCTGTTTCTTCGAATGGCGCAAGAAGCCGAATGCTTTGCAGACTAGGATGAAGCGAAAGGCCGAATACTGTGCAGGCTGTGATGAAGCGAAGAACCGACTGCTGTGCAGGCTGAGACGACGGCCGACAGCGGGTTGAGGGACCTCAGCTCTTATACCAAATGTTGAAGACAAGGCCGTGTCGATGCGGAAGATCAAGTCGCATTCGATTCGAGTTGAGTACCTGCGTATGACAGTTTCTAAGATCGTGCACACAGAGAGAGAGAGAGAGACACACACACACACAAAAGACTTTCTATTCAATAGAAAACAATAATACAACCCTAACACAACCAACCTTACAAGAAGGTTACAAGGTCACTTTATATAGTGACCGACTTAGGGCAACTACCATTTATGCTAATTACACAAATGGCCCAAACTTGATCTATACAAAGGGATAGTGTGAATACGTCCATTATACACTTGTATTCGACAACAAGGTCCGTCACACGCCAGGCAGAAGAACGCGCACAGCAAAAGCCACGCATCAGCGACCTCAGTACTACCTGTCGTGAGTGGAAAGGGGATTCTTCGCTCCCCAAATACCTCGACGAGACGCGGGGACCACGCTCACCACAACCACCCTGTGACCTTTCCCGATCCGCCGTAGCTCCCACTATGGCCTTTGCCTACCCCCGCTTTAACGGCGAAACCGACGCCGCAACTCATATCCGCATGTTCCTGAATGTCTGGAATACGAACCACATGGCGCAGAATCTCTCCGAGACGGTGGCACACCAGTCGAAAATGACGGAGTTCGGATTAACATTAGATGGGCGTGCGGCGTTCTGGCATTCACAGATGGACTTACCAGCCATAACAACCTTCGATCAGCTACAGTCCACTTTCTTGCGATTCTTCCATCGGAGGGTTCCACAACGCGAGATTCTCGAGCAGTTTTATACAATTAAGCAACTACCGACTGAGACAATAGCGGACTTCACCTTACGTTTCCAAAATTTACGACGAAAACTGGAAGGAAGCCCTGCAGAGGAGGAGGCTCGGGAGACATTTTTGGCAGCTTTACGCCGGCCCATCCGGGCAACGCTCAACAACAATAGCGTGAAAGGGGAAACGACGAATATGGTAATTGAACGAGCGTTACAGATCGAGTTGGATGACGAGGAGGAAAGGTTTTCGATGTCATCCTTACGACAAGTGTTACCTCAGGATGAGGAACGCCAATTTCGTCAAGCAATCCAGTGCACGATTTGCTTGAACTCGGGGCATTCCGCGGTGGACTGCAATATGCGAATCCACTGCCCAATCTGCCACTCGAAGGTTCACACAGTCGACCAATGCGAGTACAATATGTTAAACAGAGCCACTCCCGCGGTTCGCGGCATGGACACACAGCGTCAACCGCACCGGGCTGAACAAAGGAGGCAAGAAGACCGACCCCGGTATAAGGATCGCAACCCGCGGGAGGACCGGTACGACCAGAATCGCCGGAATCACAACGATTCCGAGGAGGACGACCCAGAGGACGAGGATTATCATGGACATCCGAGTTACACCAAAGGGGGTCGACACTACGAACATCAACGCCCGACAAACAAATGGTGCGGCTTCAATGGCTATCGGGGTAAGCCTCGGCAATATAGGGATCACCGGCGTTACGACGAAAGCTCGGGGGATGAGCGGCACCAGGAACAACAACGGGACCAACAACAGCCACCACGTACGTTCCGACAAACGAGGCCGGACCATGAAGAGCAAGTAGCACCCGTAGAGCAGCACACCACCTGGGACCGAGAAGGGAGAATCAAGCATCCATTGCTTTATTTGTCAGCAACCCGGACATTATGCCACGCAATGCCCATCACGCAAGGGAAAGGGGCCCGCCGTCAATACGATTACGGCGGAGGTGCAACAAGTCACGACACGCCAGCAAACAAAAACGGCGGATTGGGCTGCGCAAGACGAGGTACGACGACAAGCCCAATCCTGGGTGGAAAAAGCAAACGTGACCAATACGGAACGTATGCGGCAGGAGTCCGGGAACACAATGGAGCAAACAGAGAACAAAAGACTGGGGCCGGACCCTATTTGGCAGGTGTTAGCAGGCTGTGAAATCACATTAACCATGGAAAAACTGCTACAGCTAATTCCACGTTTCCGCCATACCATAGAAGCACAGGTGGTAGACATACCTAGGGCGAGCGTTGCCACAAACTTGACAAACGTCAACGATGGACCACCGGTGGTGGATCAGCACAACCCGGCTATTACAGTAATATTGCACAGACAGGAAGTTCCTGGATGCGTAATTGACGACGACTCAGGCGTCAATGTAATTAGCGCAAAAACTTGCGAACAATTAGGCATTTCCGAATGGGAGGCGTGTCCATTCTGGCTCCGCATGGCAGATACCCGCTCAGTGCGACCGTTGGGGTTAATTCGCAAAATAGCCATCATCGTGGGTAGACACCGCTTCGACATATCGACGGTCGTCCTCGCTTTGGACGCCCCAGGAGTGTACCCAGTGCTTTTGGGTAGAGCATGGCTTCGGACAGCAAATATCAAGCAGAGCTGGCAACACGAGTGTATCAGTTTCCGGCATGGACGCACCAAGGTTCGCGTACCTACGGAAGGCAGCACGCCACAACCTAAGGGTATAACACCGTTATACACGGAGGACATAAATATGCTAGTTGGGGTGGAGGATGCCGAATTGGAGGCATACCTCGACGAACACCCTCGGATTATTCCGCTGTTTGAAATAGATGTCATCGCAACTGCGGCAGAATATACTACGGCCACTTTTCCGCACGACGAGCCGTACGAACCAAACCCAAAGTCTATATTGGAACTCAGCAGAGCACAGGCGGCATTTGAAAGGGAAATGGAGATTTCACGACGAGTCACCGCTTCCGCTCTCGAAGAAGTAAATGTGGGTACGGAATCGGAGCCCCGGTTCCTCTCCATCGCAAAGGAATTAAGGCCGAACCAAAGAATCACAATGATCGCACTACTCACGGAATATAAAGATGTGTTCGCTTGGGCTCACGAGGACATGAAGGGGTTAGATCCCAAGTTCTATCAGCATAAAATCAATTTAGCAACTAACGCGAAACCCGTCCAGCAGTGCCGCTACCGCATGAACCCCAATTACGCGACCCGCGTGAAAGAAGAAATTGACAAGCCCCTGAGGGCGGGGTTCATACGGCCAGTTAAACAAGCGACATGGCTAAGCCCGATAGTGGTCATCCCAAAGAAAAATGGCAAAATACGGGTATGCGTAGATTACTGAAAATTAAACGTCGTAACCATTACGGACGCATTTCCCTTACCCTTCACCGATAGCGTGTTGGACGCCGTCGCAGGCCATGAGATGTACAGTTTCTTAGATGGCTTCGGTGGCTATAACCAAGTACGCATGCACCCCGAGGACCAGGAGAAGACAGCGTTTGTCACGGAATGGGGAGTATATGTGACGGTCGTCATGATGTTCGGGCTAAAGACAGCGCCGGCAACATTTCAACGAACGATTACGGAGATCTTTGGGGAATACATTCTGGCATTCATGCAAGTCTTTCTAGACGATTTTGCGGTGTCGTGTTGCTACGTGCGTGCGTGGAGAAACGAGGCGGGACCACCGGGGTCTTGAACCGAAGAGCAGGTGATAGAAGGGGAAAGAGAAAGAGAGAGACGCCCGGTCACGTATGAGCAAAGAAACACAGGGGGCACGGCTTGTCAACACAGAAGACGCGAATGGACACAGAGACAGGGAGACACAAGTGTTTGTATATTAACGAATAACAAGTACACAACAGAGCACGCGAGCGGTTACGACCGAACAGGCCGGCGAACAGATGCCGATGCCTGTTCGTCTGCGCACGTAAAGTGGATAGGATGGAGGTGCTGTCTGAAGCACACGGGCGTTCCTCGAAGCAGCGCAAGCCTCCCGAAACCTGCAGAGAAGAGCGATAGAGAACAGACAGAGGAGAAGCGTTTGGTTACGGTCCGACAACACTTCGTCCTCCTCAATGCGCGATCCCCTTTCTCCCTGCATCTCCCTCTCCTTTATAGCGTCAAGAAGGGAGCCGTCTCCCTCATTTACTTCCTACCTACCGAATCTAACTACCCAGGATCTCTCTATGTACCTAATTCTCTATTATATACATTAAGAGCGCGCACACGTGAAGGGCCGGTTCATGTGCGCTATTCACCGATTGCGCCAAGGGACGGTTTTCTTCACGACATCCGCCCCCACCTAACCGCGCATCCACCGGTATGCGCCAAAATTGGGTTCTGGTTGGAGAAAACCGGTCTGGGTTCCGTTTCTTCATCCATCGGTTCGCCCTCCGTTTCGGACTGTTCGTCTTCACTGTCCAGGCCTCTTAGATCCGGTTCGTCGTCGTGGCGTTTCTTGAACGCTTTGATCCGCTTCCCCGCTACCGGCATCGCAATCCTCGTACCGTCGAGTTCCGCCAGGTGATACGTCCCGTTGTCGTTGGCGCTCGTTACCACGTAAGGCCCGAACCACCGCTTCGCAAACTTCCGTGTTGCTCGGTGCTGGTTGTCGAGGCTGCTGTCGTAGACTAGCACCCAGTCGCCTTCCTCGATTTTCTTAGGCCGGAGCCGGTGCGTTCGGTCGGACCGGGCTTTGTTCTTCATCCTCGCCGTCCGAAGTCTCTCCGCCGCTCGTTCCACGTCCTCTGGCCTCCGCTCGAGTTGCTGGAATGGACAAGGGGAATCCGACTGTTTAATTAAAACAAAGCATTGCGATGGTCCTCACGGATGTTGACGCAATGTGATTTCTGCCCAGTGCTCTGAATGTCAAAGTGAAGAAATTCAACCAAGCGCGGGTAAACGGCCGTATACGCGCCGCTAGCAGTTCTTCCCGGCTCATCTCGTCTCTCCAGTCCACTGTCGCCCAAGGGGAGATCGTCCGTTCCATCGGCATGATCGGCTTCTGTCCGAACATGAGTTCTGACGGCATGAACCCTGTTACCGAACTATGTGTTGTCTTGTCCGCCCACAAGGCATAAGGTAACAGCCGCGGCCAGTTCCCGACCTGGCCTCCGCATGCCTGGACTAGCGCTTTGACGATCGGTCCGTGTCCGCACTCCACCTTCTCGTTCGCCTCCGGATTGTACGTTGTGGTGAGCGAGAGCTTGACCCCTAACCGGTCGAACAACTCCTCGGCCTCTTCGGCGTCCAACTCCCCGCGGTCAGCCACAATCTTCCCGACGCACCCGTACCGGCATATCACGTCCTCGATCAGGAATCGACACACGGCCGCGGTTATTTTGTTCTGCAGGGCTCGGCCTTCCACCTGGTTCGTTAGGTCCTCCCGGGCCAGCACCAGACATCGCATCTGCCCTACGCCCATCGGCATCATCACCAAATCTACCATCCATTTGAAGTAGATGGCCGGAGGGTAAGTAGGGTAAAGCTCGTCCCGATGTCGGACTATGGAGTGCATCTGACAGCTCTCACAAGTTGTCACGAACCGATGCACGTCCCGGTACAGTCCCGGCCACCAATACTTCCCCTTTAGCTTCTCGAACGTGGCCCACGTCCCAAGGTGCCCAGCCCAGGGGCTGTCGTGGTAGGCCTTCAGCAATTCCTCTTGTTCCTCCTTCATCGCCACTACTCGAAGCGGGATGCCGTTCCTCTTCTTCGGGTGCTTCCACAAGTATCCATCCCGGAGAATGAATCGGTACGCTTTCTTACGGATCCGGTTGGCCTCGTCCCTTGTCCACGATGCGTCCGGCATCATTGTCCTCAAGAATTCCCCAATCTACAGCCACTCCCCGTTGTACTTGCTCTCGTCGAAATCGTTAAGCGCCGGAGTGCTCCCTCCCTTAGTTGTTACATAAGCCATCTCGAAGAAGTCTACGCCGACTTCCTCGTCCTCCGAAACCATGTCGCCCTCGTCGTTGAATCGTGCCCTCGAAAGCATGTCGGCCATGGCATTGTCTTTCCCGGAAATGTGTCGTATTTCCAGATCCAGGGATTTGATGTACGCTATCCACCTGAGCATCGCCAGGTTCGAGGTTGCGCATCCGGAAACCATGCCGAGAATCGGCAGGCAGTCCGTCTCGATAATCACTTCTGTCCCGATCAAATAGTCTTTATCGGCCTTCACTGCCGAAACGATACCCCAGAGTTCGCGTTTAACCTGGGCGTATCCTCGCTGTCGCTCGTTGAGGACCTTAGCGCCGAACCGGATTGGGAACCGAATGCCGTCCTCATCTTCTTGGTTGACGACCCATCCGATCCCGGTCGGACTCGTATCTACCGTTATGTAGATGGGAGTGCCTTTCTCGTAGACAGCCTTCCGGAGTGCCAGTGCTGCAGAAAGAGCCTCCTTCATCTTTCGGACCGACTCCGCGTGCTCGTCTCGCCACTCGAATCTTTGCCCCTTTTTCAGCAACCCGTATAGCGGCTCGGCAATGTGGGCGTAACGCGGGATCCATATGTGGTAGAACGCACATGCTCCCAAAAACCTCCGTACCTCCGTGACCGAGTTACAGTCAGGCTTCATTGAGGAGATGGCTTCCACCTTAGCCGGAGACGGTTTCCGGCCATACGGCCCGCATAGATGTCCGACGACCATGATCTCTGATTGCCCGAAGGCCGATTTCTCCCCGAAGAAGGTGAGCCTCGCGTCCTCTAGCCTCTGCAGCACCCTCTCGCAGTCGTCAATGTGTGTCGCCACGAATTTCCGGCATCCGCCCGGTCCAATTGTTTCGTCCTTTTCCCCCGCCGGACATCCCTTGATCGGGATGTCGTCCAAGAATCGCATGGTGATGTCCGGGATACAATCCCTCAGCACCTTGTTCATCGCATTCACCATGTGGGCCACCGAGTTCGTCCCTCCTTGTGGCAGGGTACACATCCGCACTAGGCCGAGAGGAGTCCGCATCGTCGTAATGTCTCTGCTCTCCACGGCTAGTTGGAACTGATCATACCCCGAGTACAGATCACCGACCGAGTAGATCGACCTTCCGGCGAAGGCCTCCGCGAACTCATCTATCGTTGGTCCGATTCCTGCGTTCCGAATGGTCACTCTGTTGATCGGTTGTAGGTCTTGAATGAAGCGCAAAGTCTCGTTCTTCTTCAGTACGGTAAATCACCGGTTCGAGTACGGGGCACTCGACGGTTCGAGAATGCCCATATCGACTTTCTGCCTCAACAGCTCCATCAGCTCCGGGATGTGAGCTCTCGGTACCGGAATTGGTTTGAGATTCCACGGCACATGCAGTACCGTGAATATCACCATCGGCTCCACGACTGTCGGGTCTACACACCCGATCTCTTCCAGTGAGAATGCGAAGGCTTTCCCGTGCCTTTCGAGCATTCTCCGAAACCGGTCTTCTTCCGCCGGTAGTAGGAACCCGCCCCCACCGATTTTGAGCTCCCGTAGCGTTCTGTCGGTGAAGGTGTGTCCTAATCAGGCCGGATCACGTAAACTGGGGTCCGACGCGACCCCCTTGATTCGCAACTCGCTGCCCTCCGATAAGGGTGCCGCGACTGGCCTTACCTTCCGGTCCACAGTCTTGTACTTCGTGTTAACCCGGGCCATCCGATCCGACTCGAGCCCTCGACTGAAGTCCGGGATGACTTCATACATCTCTTCTGAACAAACCGGTATCGTCCGATCCTCTTTAAGGCCCTCTCCGACCACCTCTCACAGTATTCCCAAGGTATCGTCGAAGGAGACCGCCTCCACAGCTCCATTGATTTCCTCGTTGGGCCCGAGAACTCCGCACGCCCAAAGTCGCTCTTCCACCCTTGTCTTTTCTCGGCCTACGACGCCGACTATCGTACACCCTCCGTTGTAGGAGAAACAAAACTTCCTACTTATGGTACAAGGTTTCTTCGGTTTTGCTTCTATCGTACATTTGTGGGGTTTTCCCGGAGTGTCCGGACCGTCGCGGCCCCACGCCTTGGCAGCCCTCTCTAAAAATCCTCTCGGTTCTCGGCACCGAGGGACTCACAGTTTCACTCGTGGTTCGGTCGCACTGTCAAGAACTGGACCGAATGACGCTCGTCCTGACTTTTGACCCTCGCGTAAGCCGACCTGTTGTCCAGCATCTTGGTCTCCATTCGCGCTGCCGTAATGTATGGTTCCCCTAGTATGACCGGGTGCGAGGACGTTTCCTCCACAAAGAAGTGTTGGTCTATCTCGACGTCGCCGATCTTGACTCGCACGTTTGGGCAGGCCCCGTGTAGCTCCTCGGTGGCGCGCGTCGCCGCTCGTATCTTCCACCCGTGCTTGGTGTTGATCGGCCATTTCCCCTTCTTGTAGAAGTCCATGTACATCAGGTTTATTTCCGAACCGTGGTCCTGTCGAGCACAGTTCTCGGCCACAACCGAGGAATAGGATCAAACTTACAGAAAACGGGAAATACAAAATGCACGAAGACAATAGAGAGGAGAGTACACAGGGTGTTTTACGTGGAAAACCCTAAATGGGAAAAACCACGGGAGTCCTCAAACTCCAACTATCACTATACACAGAGATGTACAATGGTGAAGCTACAAGGCAACAACCTTGAGCTCACTATCTTCGCCACAGGCGGCGGTAATACACAGAGGCGTCGACCTCTTCCTTTCTCTCTCTCTCTCTCTCGGCTGCTCTCACTTCACTCCCTCTGAGTGGAAAACAGAAAATGAGCGACAACATAAAACTGTTTGCCCTAAGTCATATTTATACATATATGACATTCGGGCTATTTACAAATATAGCCTCAAGGGCTCTTGGCAAACATATTCACAAATATGTCCCCGCATCCGGATCTCTCTCCGGGTACACTCATCATCCGGCTCCGTAGCCGGGGTCTTCATCATCCGGCTCCGTAGCCGGGTCTTCGTCATCCGGCTCCGTAACCGGGTCTTCGTCATCCGGCTCCGCAACCGGGTCTTCGTCATCCGGCTCCGTAACCGGGGTCTCTTCATCCGGCTTCATGCCGGGTACGATTCATCATCCGGTTCCGTAATCGCAACCGGGCTTGCCGTCATTCATCTCCGGACATCCCATCCGGAGGGACCGAAATCCCAACAAACTCCCCCTTCACTTCGGCATGGGATGTCTCTCCAATCCGATCCTCTTCCGGCATGCTTCTAGCTTGTCGGGTGTGAGCACTTTGGTCAGCATATCTGACCCGTTCTCGTCCGTGTGGATCTTCGTCAACACGAACTCCTGGTCTTCTATCCTTTCCCGGATCCAGTGATATCTTCGTTGGATGTGCTTCGTCCGGGAGTGATAGGCCGCGTTCTTCGCAAGGTGGATGGCACTCTGACTGTCGCAGTAGAGTCGGTACTCCTCCTGCCGGATACCGAGCTCTCTAATGAAGTCCTTCATCCATATTATTTCCTTGCCGGCTTCAACAGCCGCCATGTACTCCGCCTCCGTGGTTGACAACGCAACCGTCTTCTGCAGCCTCGACTGCCACGAAACAGCTCCCCCTGCATACGTCATCACATACCCTGATGTGGACCGGCTGGTATCTGCATCAGCCGACATATCCGAATCGGTAAATCCATCGAGTTCGGGCTTACCGGAGCCGAATCGGAGGCACATGTTTGCCGTGCCCTTCAAGTATCGGAGTATCCATTTGACCGCGTTCCAATGCTCTTTGCCGGGATTGCTCATGTACCGGCTCACCACTCCGACTGCATATCCTATGTCCGGTCGGGTACACACCATCGCGTACATCAAGCTTCCGACGGCAGAGGCATATGGTACTTTCATCATGTCCTCCTTCTCAGCCTTTGTCTTGGGACTTTGCTTGCCGGAGAACTTGCAGTTTGTCGGGAGGGTTGATCCGACCGGTCTTGCTTCCGACATGTTGAACCGTTGAAGCACCTTTGTCACGTACTTCTCCTGTGACAGCCACAACTGCTTCTTCTTCCGGTCCCGGATGATGTGCATCCCTAGTATTTGCCTCGCCGGACCCAGGTCTTTCATTGAGAAGGTTCGGTGAAGGGCCTTCTTCAGCATCCGTATCTTGACCTGGTCCCGTCCGACGATCAACATGTCGTCCACGTACAGGAGGAGTATTAGAAAGTCTCCTCCTTCGAACTTCTTCACAAACACGCAGTGATCGGACTGCGTTTTGTGGTACCCTTCGTCTGTCATGAAGGAGTCGAACTTCCGGTACCATTGCCGGGGAGCCTGCTTTAGACCGTAAAGGCTCTTCTTCAACCGGCATACCAGGTGCTCCTTCCCTTTCTTCTCGAATCCTTCCGGTTGCTGCATGTAGATCTCTTCTTCGAGGTCACCGTGAAGGAATGCCGTCTTCACGTCCATCTGTTCTACCTCGAGGTCCATGCTTGCCGCTATGCTCAGCACCGTCCGGATGGAGGTCATCTTCACTACCGGGGCAAATATCTCGTCGAAGTCGACGCCCTTCTTCTGCTGAAACCCCTTCACCACGATCCTGGCTTTGTATCTCGGGGGGTTTCCGGCATCTCCCGGTTTCAGCTTGAACACCCACTTGTTACGGAGTGCCCGTTTTCCTTTCGGCAACTCCACAAGTTCATATGTGTGGTTCTCATGCAGGGAATCCATCTCCTCCTGCATGGCACTTAACCACCTGCGGCTATGGGGTTCATGCTTCGCTTCTTCAAAGCTCTCCGGCTCCCCCTCGTCGGTTAGCAGCACGTGCTCTGGTTCCGGAAATCTCCGGGGGGCCCTTCTCTCTCTTAGAGGATATCTCCGTTCCGGAGCTTCGGTAACCGGTTCTTCCGATTCTTCTTCATCCGAATCCATTTCGGGATCGGGGCCGGTTCCGGTATCATTTTCATCGTCTTCGGCCGGTTCTGTTTCTTCACCGTCTTCGGCCGGATCTTCGAGTGTTAACCGGTCCCTTGCCGGTCGGGACTGCTCCTCGTAGAGTTGATCCTCATCGGTCGACTTGGAGCTCTTCATCTTCTTCTCCGACTCCCAGTTGGCGAGTGTCTTGTCCTCCATGAAGACGATGTCTCGACTCCTGAATATCTTCTTGTCGACCGGGTCCCATACTCGGTAGCCGAACTCGTCGTCGCCGTAACCGAGGAATATGCATGGCCGGGTCTTTGGATCTAGCTTTCCTCTCCGGTCCTTTGCCACATGCACGTATGCGAGACACCCGAACACCTTCAGATGTCGGTAGGATACTTCCTTACCGGTCCACACTCTCTGTGGCGTGTCTCCATCCAGGGGTACTGAGGGTGATCTGTTAATCACGTATGTCGCCGTCGACATTGCCTCAGCCCAAAACCCCTTGGGTAATTTCGCATGTGCCAGCATACTCCGGACCCTCTCCATTATGGTCCGGTTCATCCTCTCGGCCAGCCCGTTCAGTTCCGGCGTCTTCGGCACAGTAAACTCGAGCCGGATTCCCATCGAACGGCAATACTCCTCAAATTGCCCTCGGTATTCTCCTCCGTTATCCGCTCGTATCGCTTTCAGCTTCTTGCCGGATTCTCTTTCCACTCTCGCGTGGAGTTCTTTGAAGACGGACAATACTTGGTCCTTTGTCTTCAACGGTGCCGTCCACAGCTTCCGGCTGTGGTCATCAATGAATGTCACGAAGTACTGGGCTCCGCCATGTGACTTCGTTTCTACTTGACACACGTCAGTGTGTACCAACTCCAATGGTGCGCTACGTCTCGTCGGTGGCCTTGAGTGGAAGGAGGCTCGGTTCTGCTTACCGGCCAGGCAATCGGTGCACTTCTCCAGGTGCACATGCTTCACTGGAATGAGGTTGTCTTCTGCAAGCCTCTTCATCCCCTTCTCGCTCATGTGGCACAGTCTCTTGTGCCACAGCTCACCGGCAGTGTCAGCTGCCACGTTCAGCTCCTCCGGACATAGCCGGGAATTCATCAGGTACAGTGTGTTGACCTTCCGGGCCCGAGCCACTGTCAGGCTCCCTTTGCTGAACTTCATGACACCGTTCCGGATGCTACCCGTGTAGCCTTCATCGTCTAGCCTCCCAGCCGAAATCAGGTTCAATCGAACCTCCGGAACGTGTCGAACATCCTTCAGCAGCATCTTGCATCCGGTTGATGTCATCAGCCACACGTCTCCTATGCCGGCAATCCGGCATGTTCCTTCATTTCCCATCCGGACACAGCCGTGCTCACCGGCTGTGTAGGATGAGAAGTATTTCTTCTCCGGGGTCAGGTGGAACGACGCTCCGGAATCGACCACCCAGGTCATCTCTTCACCGGCAAGGTTCAGCTCCCTCTCTTCGGTAATGAGCATTATCTCTTCTTCACTTGCCGCGAGTGCCGTCGTTCCTTTCCGGTCCTGCCCTCGCCGACCCGGACCTCTCCGGTCCGTGGCTCCCCGGTATGCACCGTTTCGCTCCGGTGACTTCTTCGAATCGATGTCGTCGGCTCCGTTGTCTTTTCGGTAATGCCGACAATTCTTCCGGAAGTGCCCCGGCTTCCCACAGTGGAAGCATGTGGGCCTTCCTCTTGACTGCGACCGGGTCCCCGACTTCTCCCGTCTTTGCGGACTCCGGTTCCATTGTCTTCCCCGTTCCGATTCGGTAAGCAGCGCCTTCGAGTCGGAGGCCGGTTCTTTATCTCTCTGACGCGCTTCTTCGTTCAAAATACTTGTCTTTACCGTTTGTAGAGACAAGTTATCTTCGGTGCAGGAGGTGCTGAGAGTCACCACCAAGTTCTCCCAGCTGTCCGGCAATGTACACATCAGGATGATGGCTTGCATTGCATCCTCCAGCGGGAACTTGATCGCCGCAAGCTGGTTCACGAATCCCATGAACGTGCTTACGTGTTCCACCATACTCTCGCCGTCCCGGTACTTGAGGTTCACTATCTTCCTCATCAGGGAGGTCCGGTTCAACGCATTCTTCCTCTCGTAGAGGCCCGACAGCTTCCGCCACATCTCGTATGCGTTGGTGTCGTTCGCCACATGCTGTAGAACGCTCACGTCGACGTATTGCCGAATGGTTGCAACGGCTTTCCGGTTCAGAAGCCTCCATTCCGACTCAAGTACTCCCTTCGGTATTTCCGACCGGTCAATCGGTTCGTACAGGTCCCGAACAATCAGAAGATCTTCCATCTTGATCTTCCAGTCGGCGTAGTTCTGCGCATTCAGCACCATCATCCCCGGCTGCCCGCTGCTGCCGCCTTCCATTTTCTGTGTTACCGTTGCTCTGATACCACTTGTCGAGCACAGTTCTCGGCCACAACCGAGGAATAGGATCAAACTTACAGAAAACGGGAAATACAAAATGCACGAAGACAATAGAGAGGAGAGTACACAGGGTGTTTTACGTGGAAAACCCTAAATGGGAAAAACCACGGGAGTCCTCAAACTCCAACTATCACTATACACAGAGATGTACAATGGTGAAGCTACAAGGCAACAACCTTGAGCTCACTATCTTCGCCACAGGCGGCGGTAATACACAGAGGCGTCGACCTCTTCCTTTCTCTCTCTCTCTCTCTCGGCTGCTCTCACTTCACTCCCTCTGAGTGGAAAACAGAAAATGAGCGACAACATAAAACTGTTTGCCCTAAGTCATATTTATACATATATGACTTTCGGGCTATTTACAAATATAGCCTCAAGGGCTCTTGGCAAACATATTCACAAATATGTCCCCGCATCCGGATCTCTCTCCGGGTACACTCATCATCCGGCTCCGTAGCCGGGGTCTTCATCATCCGGCTCCGTAGCCGGGTCTTCGTCATCCGGCTCCGTAACCGGGTCTTCGTCATCCGGCTCCGCAACCGGGTCTTCGTCATCCGGCTCCGTAACCGGGGTCTCTTCATCCGGCTTCATGCCGGGTACGATTCATCATCCGGTTCCGTAATCGCAACCGGGCTTGCCGTCATTCATCTCCGGACATCCCATCCGGAGGGACCGAAATCCCAACAGGTCCACCAGCGCCACCACCGGTTCCTGAACATCCCCGATCTTCACCGGGGTTTCCGTGGTCGCTCGAGCCTAGTGTGACCTCGAATAGTGGCTCTCCGCCCACTCGTCTTCCAGCGCCATGTCCTCTATGTGCGTCGTCCGCACTTCCACCGGCCTTTCCGGTTCTGCCTCCGTTGACAACCTCTTCCTCTTCACCAAGTCCACGATGGAGTCGTGGAACTCTTTCTTGGCGATCTCGAGCACCTCCCGCAACGACAGTTCCACCTTGTTGTCGAGGATTCGTTCTTCCAGGACCTTTCGTAGGTTCGTGGTCCTTTCGATCTCCGTGCCCAAATGGTATCCACCCTTCTGTGGTTATCCCGGGCACTGGACTCACCGGCCTCGTTCTGTTTCGGCCTGAATCGGGTTTTGTATCTCTGTGAGGGCCCGACCCCTCCGATCTTACCTACCCGTTTGTCTTCAACCAGAGCCTCGTAGTTCTGGCAAGCTGCTTCGACGAAACCCGTCTTTTCTTCGACCGGGTCACTCCACCCGGTTACCTCCTGGACCCGCTTCTCCGCGCCTTCAGTCGAGCACTCGCGAGGCCTTCTAGCACCATCGGCCAGAACTCGGCTTTGCTCTCCTTCCGGGCCCCGCTGCCCCCGACCCAAATACCGGCTGACGTTGAGTAGTGTTGGGATTACGGTCCCTCCGGATGGGATGGTCAGATGTCCGGGAATCGGGAATGAAGACCCGAATGAGGAGTACCCGGTATCGGAACCGGATGATGAAGACCCGGCCATGAGGAGTACCCGGTATCGGAACCGGATGATGAAGACCCGGTCATGAAAATGGAAGGCGGCGGTAGTGGGCCTCCGGCCATGATGGTGTTGAACTCACAGAACTACGCCGACTGGAAGATAAAGATGGAAGACCTTCTCATCGTCCGAGACCTGTATGAACCGATCGACAATGCCGAGATACCCAAGGGGGTAATAGAGTCGGAGTGGAAGCTCCTGAACCGGAAAGCAGTAGCGATGATCCGGCAATATGTCGATGTAAGTGTTCTGCAACATGTGGCGAACGATACGAACGCCTATGAGATGTGGCAGAAGCTGTCCGGACTGTATGAGAGGAAGAATGCTCTGACCCAGACCTCCCTGATGAGGAAGATAGTGAATCTTAAGTACCGGGATGGCGAGAGTATGGTGGAACACGTAAGCACGTTCATGGGATTCGTGAACCAGCTTGCGGCGATCAAGTTCCCGTTGGAGGATGCAATGCAAGCCATCATTCTGATGTGTACATTGCCGGAAAGCTGGGAGAACTTGGTGGTGACCCTCAGCACCTCCTGCACCGAAGATAACTTGTCTCTACAAACGGTAAAGACAAGCATTTTGAACGAAGAAGCGCGTCGGAGAGATAAAGAACCGGCCTCCGATCCGAAGATGCTGCTTACCGAATCGGATCGGGGAAGACAATGGAACCGGAGTCCGCAAAGACGGGAGAAGTCGGGGACCCGGTCGCAGTCAAGAGGAAGGCCCACATGCTTCCACTGTGGGAAGCCGGGACACTTCCGAAAGAATTG
Source organism: Azolla caroliniana (assembly GCF_043228905.1). Lineage (NCBI taxonomy): Eukaryota > Viridiplantae > Streptophyta > Polypodiopsida > Salviniales > Salviniaceae > Azolla > Azolla caroliniana. Next base: position 12,177,920 of record NW_028230448.1, read on the forward strand.
TCGGCATTACCGAAAAGACAACGGAGCCGACGACACCGATTCGAAGAAGTCTTCGGAACGGAACGGTGCTTACCGGGGAGCCACGGACCAAAATGGTTCGGATCGGCGAGGGCAGGACCGGAAAGGAACGACGGCACTCGCGGCAAGTGAAGAGGAGATCATGCTCATCACCGAAGAAGGTGAACTAAACATTGCCGGCGATGAGACTACCTGGGTGGTCGATTCCGGAGCGTCGTTCCACCTGACCCCGGAAAGAAGATACTTCTCATCCTACACAGCCGGTGAGCATGGCTGTGTCCGGATGGGAAATGAAGGTACGTGCCGGATTCCTGGCTTAGGAGACGTGTGGTTGACAACCTCGACCGGATGCAAAATGTTGCTGAAGGATGTCCGACATGTTCCGGAGGTTCGATTGAACCTGATTTCGGCCGGGAGGCTAGACGATGAAGGCTACACAGGTAGCATCCGGAACTGCGTAATGAAATTCAGCAAGGGGAGCCTGATAGTGGCTCGGGCCCGGAAAGTCAACACACTGTACCTTATGAATGCCTGGTTGTGTCCGGAGGAGTTGAACGTGGCAGCTGACACTGCCGGTGAGCTGTGGCACAAGAGACTGTGCCACATGAGTGAGAAGGGGATGAAGAGGCTTGCAGAAGACAACCTTATTCCAGTGAAGCATGTGCACCTGGAGAAGTGCACCGATTGCCTGGCCGGTAAGCAGAACCGAACCTCCTTCCACTCAAGGCCACCGACGAGACGTAGCGCACCATTGGAGTTGGTGCACACTGACGTGTGTCAAGTAGAGACGAAGTCACATGGCGGAGCCCAGTACTTCGTGACATTCATTGATGACCACAGCCGGAAGCTGTGGACGGCACCGTTGAAGACAAAGGACCAAGTGTTGTGCGTCTTCAAAGAACTCCACGCGAGAGTGGAAAGGGAATCCGGCAAGAAGCTGAAAGCGATACGAGCGGATAACGGAGGGGAATACCGGGGGCAGTTCGAGGAGTACTGTCGCTCGAAGGGAATCCGGCTCAAGTTTACTGTGCCGAAGACGCCGGAACTGAACGGGCTGGCCGAGAGGATGAACCGGACCATAATGGAGAGGGTCCGGAGTATGCTGGCGCATGCGAAATTACCCAAGGGGTTTTGGGCTGAGGCAATGTCGACGACGACATACGTGATAAACAGATCACCCTCAGTACCTTTGGACGGAGACACGCCGCAGAGAGTGTGGACCGGTAGGGAAGTATCCTACCGGCATCTGAAGGTGTTCGGGTGTCTCGCATATGTGCATGTGGCAAAGGACCGGAGAGGAAAGCTAGATCCAAAGACCCGGCCATGCATATTCCTCGGTTACGGCGATGACGAGTTCGGCTACCGAGTATGGGACCCGGTCGACAAAAAGATATTCCGGAGTCGTGATATCATCTTCATGGAGGACAAGACACTCGCCGACTGGGAGTCGGAGAAGAAGATGAAGAGCTCCAAGTCGACCGGTGAGGATCAACTCTACGAGGAGCAGTCCCGACCGGCAAGAGACCGGTTAGCACTCGAGGATCCGGCCGAAGACGGTGAAGAAACAGAACCGGCCGAGGAAGATGAAACTGATACCGGAACCGGCCCCGATCCCGAAATGGATTCGGATGAAGAGGAAACGGAGGAGCCGGTTACCGAAGCTTCGGAACGGAGATATCCTCTAAGAGAGAGAAGGGCCCCCCGGAGATTTCCGGAACCAGAGCACGTGCTGCTAACCGACGAGGGGGAGCCGGAGAGTTTTGAAGAAGCAAAGCTTGACACCCATAGCCGCAGGTGGTTAAGTGCCATGCAGGAGGAAATGGATTCCCTGCATGAGAACCACACATATGAACTTGTGGAGTTGCCGAAAGGAAAGCGGGCACTTCGAAACAAGTGGGTGTTCAAGCTGAAACCGGGAGATGCCGGAAACCCCCCGAGATACAAAGCCAGGATCGTGGTGAAGGGGTTCCAGCAGAAGAAGGGCGTCGACTTCGACGAGATATTTGCCCCGGTAGTGAAGATGACCTCCATCCGGACGGTGCTGAGCATAGCGGCAAGCGTGGACCTCGAGGTAGAACAGATGGACGTGAAGACGGCATTCCTTCACGGTGACCTCGAAGAAGAGGTCTACATGCAGCAACCGGAAGGATTTGAGAAGAAAGGGAAGGAGCACCTAGTATGCCGGTTGAAGAAGAGCCTTTACGGACTGAAGCAGGCTCCCCGGCAATGGTACCGAAAGTTCGACTCCTTCATGACCGACGAAGGGTACCACAAAACGCAGTCCGATCACTGAGTGTTTGTGAAGAAGTTCGAAGGAGGAGACTTTCTAATACTCCTCCTGTACGTGGACGACATGTTGATCGTCGGACGGGACCAGGGCAAGATACAGATGCTGAAGAAAGCGCTTCACCGAACCTTCTCAATGAAGGACCTGGGTCCGGCGAGGCAAATACTAGGGATGCACATCATCCGGGACCGGAAGAAGAAGCAGTTGTGGCTGTCACAGGAGAAGTACATGACAAAGGTGCTTCACCGGTTCAACATGTCGGAAGCAAGACCGGTCGGGTCAACCCTCCCGGCAAACTGCAAGTTGTCCAGCAAGCAAAGTCCCAAGACAAAGGCTGAGAAGGAGGACATGATGAAAGTACCATATGCCTCTACCATCGGAAGCTTGATGTACGCAATGGTGTGTACAAGACCGGACATAGGATATGCAGTCGGAGTGGTGAGCCGGTACATGAGCAATCCCGGCAAAGAGCACTGGAACGCGGCCAAGTGGATACTCCGATACCTGAAGGGCACGGCAAACGTGTGCCTCCGATTCGGCTCCGGTAAGCCCGAACTCGATGGCTTTACGGATTCGGATATGTCGGTTGATGCAGATACCAGCCGGTCCACATCAGGGTATGTGATGACGTATGCAGGGGGAGCTGTTTCGTGGCAGTCGAGGCTGCAGAAGACGGTTGCGTTGTCAACCACGGAGGCGGAGTACATGGCGGCTGTTGAAGCCGGCAAGGAAATAATATGGATGAGGGACTTCATTAGAGAGCTCGGTATCCGGCAGGAGGAGTACCGACTCTACTGCGACAGTCAGAGTGCCATCCACCTTGCGAAGAACGCGGCCTATCACTCCCGGACGAAGCACATCCAGCGAAGATATCACTGGATCCGGGAAAGGATAGAAGACAAGGAGTTCGTGTTGACGAAGATCCACACGGACGAGAACGGGTCAGATATGCTGACCAAAGTGCTCACACCCGACAAGCTGGAAGCGTGCCGGAAGAGGGTTGGACTGGAAAGACATCCCATGCCGAAGTGAAGGGGGAGTTTGTTGGGATTACGGTCCCTCCGGATGGGATGGTCAGATGTCCGGGAATCGGGAATGAAGACCCGAATGAGGAGTACCCGGTATCGGAACCGGATGATGAAGACCCGGTTACGGAACCGGATGATGAAGACCCGGTTACGGAACCGGATGACGAATGTACCCGGAGAGAGATCCGGATGCGGGGACATATCTGTGAATATGTTTGCCAAGGGCCCTCTAGGCTTTATTTGTAAATAGCCCGAAAGTCATATGTGTATAAATATGACTTAGGGCAAACAGTTTTGCTGTTGTTACTCATTTTTCTGGTTTTCCACTTAGAGGGAGCTAAGTGAGCAGCCGAGAGAGAGCAAGAGAGAGAGAGAGAGAGAGAGAGACGAAGAGGTCGTTGCCTCTGCGTATTACCGCCGCCTGTGGCGAAGACAGCGAGCTCAAGGTTGTTGCCTTGTAGCTTCACCATTGTACATCTCTGTTTATAGTGATAGTTGGAGTTTGAGGACTCCCGTGGTTTTTCCCATTTAGGGTTTTCCACGTAAAACATCCTGTGTACTCTTCTCTCTATTGTCTTCGTGCATTTTGTATTTCCTGTTTTCTGTGAGTTGATCCTATTCCTCGGTTGTGGCCGAGCACTGTTTTCAACAAGTAGTGGGCGGTCTTCGCGTGCCGGGCTGCCGCCTCTTCCATCAGCCTTTTCATTCCCCCTCTCCTGTCGTTTCGGTTCAGGGCCCTCCGGGTATCGATGGCGTGCACCCGACCTTCCCACATGTACACTACCCGGCTTCTCAAAGCCTCCATAAAGTCCCCGCAGTCTTTCCGGATGTGGCCGACCTCGTCGCACCACATGCACCTACTTCCTGTTGGAGCCCGTCGGTCCTGAGCCTAATCGCCGCCTTCCCTCCGAGCCTAGGCGATCTGGAGATCCTTTACCGCTCGTGTCAACTCCTCCAGAGCTGTTCCCCCGGACGAGCCTCTGATCACGCCGGTCGAAGACGAACCGGTTTCGGGCCACTCCCGGTTCTCTTCCCTTCGCGCCTGTGGTACCAGTTCGAGCTTCCTTGCCGCGACAGGTCCCGCCCCGGTCGCCTCTGTATCAGCCCACTCCCACCGTTTGTCAAAACGGCCGCAGACTCTCTTTACCGCAGCCCAATCGGTCGTCAGCCCATCTTCGGTTTCCAGTAAGGAGCCAACTTGCCCCCGATCTCGTGCGTCAACCGATTTGACAAACAGTAGGACACGACTTGTGTCCAGAACGGTCCGATCGAGCGCCGAAAGGCGCGCAAAGCGTTCCTCAAACTCCCGGAGGAGTACCGACGCATTTCTTCCTTTGTTGGGGGACTCCACCCACTCCATGAAACTCCGCTTCGAAAGTCGAAGCGCGTCATCCAACCCGTATTTCTCCAGGAGCCGTCCTTCGAACTCCTCCCAGGTCCGGCTCTCCGCCCGGACCTCGAGCACCTCCGCATGGATGCCTGGCATCGCCACTCAAGGGAATCCGGCAAGATGCCTCTCTTCCGGAATATCCCTCATCAACATCTCCGCACGGTAGGACGCCAAATAACTCGTGGCATCCTTTCCACTGAACCGGCCGATCATACCAATGATCGCCTCAATAGCCATGTCAAGGGCGCCGGTACCCTAGCTCGCGCTCACAATCCAGTCACGTATGAGCAAAGAAACACAGGGGGCACGGCCTGTCAACACAAAAGACGCGAATGGACACAGAGACAGGGAGACACAAGTGTTTGTATATTAACGAATAACAAGTACACAACAGAGCACGTGAGCGGATACGACCGAACAGGTCGGCGAACAGATGTCGATGCATGTTCGTCTGCGCACGTAAAGGGGATAGGATGGAGGTGCTGCCGGAAGCACACGGGCGTTCCTCGAAGCAGCGCGAGCCTATCGAAACCTGCAGAGAAGAGCAATAGAGAACAGACAGAGGAGAAGCGTTCGGTTACGGTCCGACAGCACTTCATCCTCCTCAATGCACGATCCCCTTTCTCCCTTCGTCTCCCTCTCCTTTATAGCGTCAAGAAGGGAGTCGTCTCCCTCATTTACTTCCTACCTACCGAATCTAACTACCCAGGATCTCTCTATGTACCTAATTCTCTATCATATACATTAAGAGCGCGCACACGTGAAGGGCCGGTTCATGTGCGCTATTCACCGATTGCGCCAAGGGACGGTTTTCTTCACGACAGCGGTATATGGGCAAACAAAAGACCATTTTACGCACTTACGTCTGTGCCTGGAACGTTGCCGCACCGCACGCTTAAGCCTGAATACCGCGAAATGTGCCTTCGGCGTGACCAGCGGGACTCTCCTAGGCCACATAGTCAGCAAAGAGGGAATAGCAGTCGACCCAAACAAGATCTCCGCGATTACGCAAGCTAAAACTCCAACAAACGCCAAATCGCTTAGCCGTTTTTTGGGACAAATACGGTGGCATAGTCGGATGATACGGTATTTTGCGGACTTCACCACGCCTCTACACACTGCCGTACATCGGACTCCTTTCCAATGGACTGCAACAGAGGAAAAGGCCTTTGAGGCACTTAAGATAATGCTCACACAGGCTCCCGTCGTACAACCTCCAGTTTGGGCGAAGCCATTCCACGTGTTTGTCGACGCCTCGGACATAGCAATAGGAAGCGCGCTAATGCAGCTCACCGAACCAAACTGGTACAGGCTAGTATACTACGCAAGTGGTAAATTGTCAGCAGCAGAGCGTAACTAATCCACAACAGAGCGGGAGGCGCTAGGAATGATCTATAGCATCAATAAATTCCGACACTATTTATTAGGACGGAAATTCACGTTCCACAAAGGAAGTGACGACATTTGGTGACGTGGAGTCCGTCAGGATGAGAAGGAAGCAATTTTACGAGAGGCACACTGCGGCACGGCCGGCGGCCATTACGTGGGCGACGTGACAGCCCGCAAAGTATGGCAGGCAGGCTTATGGTGGCCAACAACGCAGAAGGACGCATCCAAGTATTGTAGAAAGTGTGATTTGTGTCAGCGGATGGGTCAGCCCGCGGAGGACGCAAGGATGCCACACCAACCCGTATTACCGCTAGACCCCTTCCAAAAGTGGGGATTGGATTTTGTAGGGCCCTTCACACCAGCAGCAGCCCGTACGAGCAATAAATACATATTGGTAGCCACGGATTACTGCACCAAATGGGTAGAAGCAAAGGCACTACGTGAAAATACGACGGCCGTCACGGCCAAATTTCTTTACAAGCACATCTGGTGCCGGTTCGGCTGTCCGATTGAGCTCATCAGTGACCAGGGGAGCCACTTCCTCAATACGGTGGTTCGGGAACTAACACAGCATTACGCGGTAGTCCACAAGAAGAGCACGCCATATTACCTGCAGGCGAATGGATTAGCAGAATCCACGAACAAAACATTACAGACCATTTTGAAGAAAACCGTCAATGAAAATAGAACGGACTAGGATACCAAACTCCAGAGTGTGTTATGGGCATACAGAACTAGTTACAAAACAACCATACAGTCAACACCATTTCGGCTAGCATTTGGACTAGAGGCTGTGATGTCGGTCGAATTTCGGGTACCTAGTTTGCGCATTCAGGTACGGAACCGATTATTAGAAGCCAAGTCGGAGGAGGAACGGCTCTACCGACTCCTCGAACTAGGGGAAAAACGCGTCCACAACATGGCTGTGTTGGAACAGGAACAGTGACGACATAAAGCGTTTGTAGATCGACATCGGAGCGCAAGGGAAAAGGAGTTCGTCGTGGGCCAAGCGGTGCTAGTTTTTCAAACGCGCATGGGCCATATGCCGGGGAAGTTACGTTTCCGCTAGACCGGCCCATACTGGATAATTGGAGCAGAACAAGGCACGTTCCAACTAGGAACGCTGGCTGGAGAAATAGTACGGCAAAAAGTGAATGGGTTTCGGCTCAAACCTTACATGGGCCCTACGCCACCTAACCCATTCACCGCCGAATGGGACAAAGCTGGAGAACCCGCAACATAAAATGGACAGTCCCATTTGTACTATAATGTAAAAATAGGTTGTAAATAACCATTACGAAAAAAAAATGAAAAAAAGAGAGAGAAGATAGCGACTATTAAAACGACTAAAGGCATGCACAAACTCCTAGTTCAAGAACACGCGGCACCACGATGGCTCACCGCCCAATGAACCCTACGCCACAAAAAGAAGGAAACAGAAGATTTTCTACACAAAGCAGAAACCCATCTTCTAGCTATCAGCGCTCCCATCGCTCGTCCTCCTCACCTTCTTCCCCATCCTATCTCAGAGCTCCAACCCACCACAACCTCTCGTCTCCTCCCCACGAACCTACTCTGGCGATGCCAATCTTCATCTCTACTGCCCTACGCCGATGGCTCGTAGAGAAACGCCTGGACAGCTACATCCGGATCGCAGAAGCACCTCCGCACCCGGACGCCATGAACATCACCATGAAGCTTAACATCGACACGGTCACCAACTCTTCCATTCGGAAGAAGTTGGACCTATCCTCACTAGGCGAAAGACATTTCGAAATACCTCTTGCAGAGGCGCTGCATCGGTATTTTGGACCATATTCCTCCTCTGCCAAGGCCTATAGAACAAAACAGATTCCAGATCCCTTCTTCCGTGAAGTTGCCAAGTTCCTACTGGAAGTCGGCTGCGTCCATGTCAACGCATATGGGATGCCTAAGCAGAAGGCGGGCATCATTAGCGACACCTTTGAAGGGCGTGTAGTCGACTGGGAGGTCATCACAGGGCCAGCGTTAAGGGAAGGCTTGCATGTGTACCAAGCAGGCAAAAAGCTCAAGCCAATCATCCAACAATACCTTACGGTACTATTTCCACCCCGAGGCCTGCCAACACCGCAGCCCAGCCAACCCACGGCCCCGCCCCGATCCGCGAAACACAAGTTAGCGGAGTTATCGGCCCTAGAGTGGGATGAGGAAGCCCAACCGGCCCAGCCAGACCCAAGGGCAACACCTCCTACCGACCAGTCGGACACACGGGTGACGCAGGAGGAACAACTGAGACGCTCCATGGAAGCAGCCCCAGAACCAGACACCAAAACACGGCGGGAAAGCCCCATACCAAAACGGTGCAGATTGGACAGGAAAGATGGGCGGGGGTTGGTAAAAAACACCCCCACGGCACCGGAGGCACCGACCGAAGGCGAAGGCTCCGCAACAGCAGAACCAAATACCACCTTTGAAATCATCCGGGAGCCACGACCGATTATTACGACTCAGTCCCAATGAGGGAAAGCCGTATTGACGGCAGAAAGTGAGGTTTTGGCATATCCGGATATCCCGGATACGGCCCACGAATTTAGCGCCCTCTTGCAGTTCGGTACTTCTTTTGAGCTCATGGAGTTCCTGGCAACACAACAGGTCAAAGCCGCCCAACGAATGGCCGAGGAGCATGCGGAATGTCAGATGATCGAGCGCGCCCTAACACAAACAACGGAGAGCGACGATGAGGACCGGCTAGCCAGGGTCGGCAGACAGAGGAACGTCGGGGTACGGCGAGTAGGGATGGAGATACCACCCTTAAACACGGCCCTAGTCGAAGTCCATCGGGAACTGGCAAAGGTCAGCACGGGCGCCAAGGAGATGGCCATAAAAAATAAGAATGTCTGGAAGAAGGTTAAACTGACCGAAGCCGAACTACAAAAAGCCAACGCACGCATCGCGGAGTTGGAAGCTCACGCGACTACGGTGCAACACGCAACCCCGCCACCGAACCACGTCATCGACGCTCTAAAAGAAGAAATCGAGGCTCAGACCGCCATCGCCTCAAAAGCAAAAAGGGTCGTGCAGCTAGCAGAATCCGAAATTGACCGTCTTCGAGCAGAACTACGCCTATCCTCCGATAGAGAAAAGGAGATACAGGCTAACAGACAGAAGGCCGTAAAAACTCTTGAAGAGAAACTAGCTATGGAGGTAGCTCAGGACATCCGGACAAAGGACGACAGCGCACAATTATGAGAGGACGTGAAGAGATCGGAGGCGGCAATCCAAGGACTTCGGACCTTATTAGAAAAAAAGAAGGTATGGTTCGATGAGCAGTTGGTGACGAACAAGATAGAAGACATCAGCTCGAAATCTGCCTAAACAATGAGATGGGGAGATTAGAAGAACAACATGCAAAGGAATCCCAGCTGTGGGCGGGCCTGAAGGCCACGTATGAGGAAGCGGCAGCCGTTAAACAGCAGGAAATCACAAATCTCCAAAAGTCGATGGAAGACGCATGCAACCGCTGCCAGGCCATCATGGATAACGTGCGCATCCTTCTCCAAACAAACCGGGAAAGGTTCATAGCGCAATTGAAAATGGCGTTGGACAAAGGATGGATGGCGTGGGCAACCCAAGCAACGGAATTGCACGCGTATCGGGCGGACTGGGAGAACCGGCAAAAAGACGGCCGAGGTTTTTATAAACTAAATGAGGAGAGCATTGCGACCGTACGGGAGGACCTAGCGCAAGACTATCGTGCGCTAGCAGACCAATACTCTGAAGAACTCGCACAGCTCTTAGATGATTTTGGTGAAAGTCAGGAGGAGCTATTTCACCAGATCACACAAGCCGGCAACACACGCACAAACGAGGAACCCAGCGCGACACCAATTCCGGTCACAGCCGAAGAAGAGGAACCTCAGGCCCAATCACCAAAGATGACAATGGGGGAGAATAGCGGGGACCAACGAGCGGAGTTCCCCACAGGACCAGACAACGAAACCATTACCCAACAAGAGGTCCAGCCGCACGAGCCCACACCATCATCAAACCACGCGGAAAATAGTGTGGACCAGGCGGAATCTCCGCCCCACTCCCAGGAACATACAAAAATGGCCAACACCGCGGAGGACATAACAATGGAGGCTGAGCTGCAGCCGACTGCAAGCACGACAACGGCGGAGCCCAACCCACTAACTCAAGAAGAGCCCACCGTACCCAGACCACCCGCACACGACGACGACGACTCCGGGAGAAACCAGGCCGACCAAGCAGAGGAGTCGCACCACGATGCACCTACGAGCCCTACATCACCTCCGGATGAGGACACCACAACAGAGCCGAACATCCAGGCCATTTTGGAAGAAGATTAACGGGATGGGTCCAACGTGCAAAGGCACTGTCCCACAGACGTGCCAAGTGTTGTCTGTCGGAATAGTAAACGACGGACAAAAGCGTAGGAATAAGAAACTATATAAGAGCATAACGCATGTAACGGTTCACGCAGGAAGTGTGAACGGCTAATTAGACCCTACATATATAAAGGGCAGAAAACCTCTTATGGAGGGGCGTGTAATTTTGGGAATGTAAAGAAACGCCTGATAATAGAATTCTATCTTCTCTTGTTTTCTGTGTATAGTTGCGGCTAATTTAGTGTCGGTGTCTCGGATACTTAAGCGTTGTAGTATGTAAGTGTAACCCTTGATAGGGATTCGGTTGTAGTCGTCTTCCCTTATACGCGGAGAGGTTACAGGGGTTCTCCCCTTACGCATTACGCTTAAACCCCTGTTCGTTGTTCCACACCCACCTTGAGGTCTAGGTCAAAGGACTGACCACGGACCGTGTTCCTAAACGGCAACAATGATTCACGGATTCGGATATGTCGGTTGATGCGAATACCAGTCAGTCTACATCCGGATATGTCATGAATTATGGAGGGGGAGTTGTTTCATGGCAATCGAGGTTGCAGAAGACAATTGCGTTGTCAACCACGGAGGCGGAGTACATGGCAGTTGTAGAAATCGGCAAGGAGATAATCTGGATGAAGGACTTCATCGGAGAGCTAAGAATCCAATAGGAGGAATACCGGCTCTACTGCGACAGTCAAAGTGTCATCCACCTTGCAAAGAACGCGGCCTACCATTCTCGAACAAAACATATCCAACGGAGGTACCACATGATTTGGGTGAGAGTAGAAGATGAAGAGTTCGTGCTGACGAAGATCCACACAAAGGAGAATGGGTCGGACATGGTGACCAAGGTGCTGACAACCGACAAGTTGGACGCGTGCCGAAAGCGGATCGGGCTGACAAGACATCCCATGTCGGAGTGAAGGAGGAGATTGTTGGGAAATTGGTCCCTTCGAATGGGATCCGGTGACGAATGAAGAGGACCGGGAGAGATCCGGAAACCGGAGGAGACCCGGTGAGAACCGGAAGAGAGACATATCTGTAAATTTGTTTCGAGTAAGCCTATTGAGGCTATATTTGTAAATAACCCTAAGTTCATATAAGTATAAATATGACTTAGGCCAATCACTTAATGTGATTTTGTCATATTGTTGTATGTGCATAACTACTGTACAGAGAGCGACAGAGAGAGAGAGAGAGAGAGAGAGAGAGAGAGTAGCTACGAGCACTCTCTGTTGTAACCGTCGTCTGGCGAAGATTGCGAGCACGACACTTTGTATTTTCTCTCATATAGTGATAGTTGGAGTCCGTGGGCTCTCGTGGTTTTTTCCCTATTAGGGTTTTCCACGTAAACATCCAGTGTCATTTCTGTGTACTCTCTCGTTCATTCCTATTTCTGTGATTCAAGACTCGGTTGTGGCCGAGCAATATTCTGCACTATTCTTCACACAACCAACAAGCTCACCCAAATTCGTTCTAGCCAGATTGTCTTTGGTTATTGGCTAGTTCTGTCCAAAGTGGCTATGATTGATTTTGTGCATGCCCGATTTGGACCCGAATTTCCTGGCTGATCACAAGGCCGACTTGAATTCGGATGACAATGGATATTGAACCTGCTCTGAGTGGCCACAACCAATTTTGTGCTTAGCTGAATTGAGCACAATGCGAAAAGTGAATAAGTGAATAACACTATGTGATGAAATTCACCAAGTTGATGATAGAGATTAGCAAAGCAACTTAGCAAAGATCAAGATCAAGACACAATGAGAGACAGAGACAGAGATAGAAGTAGAGACAGACAGTTAGTCATAGAGATGCAAAGGCACACAATATGTAATTGTATTATTCAAACGTTGCAATATAATGAATGGCAACAACAACACATAAACTAGGTTACAAAGCCAGCTATATATCAACTGAGTTAGGGCAAATGCCAAGGACACCTTATTGAGAGTTTATCCAATTTATCACACGACTAACGGAAGATTAACTATGTTGTTGATTTCTCATTTTTCTTTCTTGAAACGAGTGCTTAGATTATGGTAATGTCTCATATAGTTAAGTGGTCATTTATTTTTGTAAGTGTAATCAAGTAGTAGGTTGGGATTGGATTTTGCTTGAAAGTTTATCATTAAAAGCTTGAGGATGGTTGAAACCCACTCTCACTTGTCTCACCAACAAAGCGACATCATTGTTACATTCTCTCAAATCAACCTCAAGGTGGTTCTCGAGGAGTAGCATCCAAGTAAGAAATAATTATTGATACATGTGAATTGTTCATTAAACAAAATAATCTTTATGTTACATGTTGTAAAATTTCACTATGAGTTTTCTCACCTAATAATATCACAATGTACATCATGAATCCTTACGAGGACATGAATGTGAACTCGTGTAAATCAAGTGAAGTCTAGTAGTAAAAAGCTAATAACATAACATCTTGACCTTTCTTTTGTTGCCTTTAATTCCAATGTAGGTCTTACCTCAAGTACACAAGCATGTCAATGTGGCCATGTGGAAACAATTCAACCGAGCATTATAGTGGTATACCATAAGTAGTTAGTTGTCTTTATTCTTCATATAGAATATTACTTCTCTTAAAAGAATATCGGCACTTTACTCACGTCATCCCTTCAAAAGCAAAACTAACATGGAAATAATAGATTCCACATGATTGCTTCATGTCTATAGACAAGGAGGATATTACCTTCCGTCAATGTTATATGGTATTCATGCAATGGCCTTCAAATCACGAGTGAATATGTGACGAAACAATTGAGGAACCACGTAACTTTGTGGCCATTGTTATTCACCAGAGAAAATTTTGATATCCTCCATGTCTTGAATTGTTGTTTCATGAACAAAATGTTGAAGATCCTCAATATGTTTTATTCCTGAATGAATACATAACCAACATGGTTGAGTGCCTCAAGATTATGACAAATGTTCCATTCCAACTATGTACACGTGCTTAGATAGTTTTCTTGCACACTCAAACATGTATAATAATGTTCCAAATCCAAATTCCCTTACATGTTGAGCTACAATTTGTTGTTTCTTTGACTCCCACCATACGCAACATGAGACAAAAATCCAAATATGTATATATTTAATCGATGCATTGATGAATACTTCTAGTTATTGAGCAATGTTCATTAGCTTATGTATGGGTTTACTCATCATATTGACCGTGTTCTCGTTTATGTAATCGTTAAATCCCTTTTAAACATCTCACAAAGGCAAAATAAATATTGTTCAACCATTTGGTTCTATAATAGTCTGAACATGGTTACGATTGCACGTTTTAAATTCATAAAGCATATTTAATGCTTACTTCTTTTAAAAAAATTACCAATATCATGTCTCATTGTTTCCGAGCCCCCATAAAATAAGTTCTCCAAGACCTTTCATCTTGAATTATGAAGATACTTTGTTTCACGTTTATAATACATGCATTATTTTTTGTGATAATTTAATTATGATGGAAACCAACAAAACAACAATTTCAACCTCATCTTTATGGATGAGTAAGGACACATCCACAACACATTGCATAAAACTAATATATTCATATCAATTGTTGGTATTTCCCAACACATAAACCTCGAAAATTGCTTTGAAGGCATTTTCCTGACACCTATATTAGTTGATGAAACAAAGTCGCATATCCTTCATCTCCAAGATAAAACAATTGGAATCACAATATTATGTTTACCATGAATAGTCTTTCCAATATCTTAAAACATAAAGTTGTGGCATCCATGTATGTACATATTGTCAAATGGATCTTAATGTGGTGGGATTGTTTTATGCTTTTTTCAACTCTCCACAAACAATGACTTGCTTTTGTCCTTGAAACTCTCTAGTTGTTCCATGAATGCATATTTTCTCAATACACAACATCGAAAAGAATTTCAAGCTACGTCCATTTGAAATACTTTCCAAACTTGTCTAGGAGTGTACGTAAGAATGGTTATGGTAGTAGATATTTCGTTTGAATTTTAAACAATTCACAAGGATTCACCAATAACTTCAGTATGCATCATGGCATATGTATCATGTTCATTAATGTAAACTGCATAGTGACACACATATGCACGATACTTACTACACGAATCTATTTCAAGAGGCATGGGTTTAACAAATTCAATGACGTGTCTAATTTTACGTTCTACAACACCATTTAACCATGGACTAGGGTCACTTCTTTGGCAATGCCGTGCTTTTCAACATTTACTAAACTCAAATGACATGTACTCCTACTTCCATCACGTCTTAAATTGTAATGCATCTACCATACTGCGTTCCTATTGTCCAATTAATCTTTGAAAATGCATCACTTATTTTCTTCATAAAAAAATTTCAATCCGTTGCAATGGAATCATCATTAACAGTAAATCAGAAGAGCCACATGGATTTGAAACTTGGTAATGGGCACGAAGACCCAAAGCATGTGCACAAGGAGGCTAAAATTCAAGGAGCTTTGTTGTTTGTTGGTGACACAAATGATGGCTTGTATTTTGAACCAAAAAACCAATAGGTAACTCAACAACGTCGATTGAGCATGCCTTCGGTATTAAACATTGTATACTTTTATGTATTTGACACTCTTGATAAGTTTTTTTGTGTTGCAACATTTAAGACCTATTAAAAGTAAGCAACCCAACGAACATTTATGGTAACATCGTTGAGTTTACATAACATGTCCTTTTATGCTTATTTTAAACGAATGAAAGGAGCCTTGTTGTTAGACCAAAATTTTAAAGTTTGTAAACATGAAATATCCTAACACATTTAGTACATTGATAACAATTTCTCCCCGAATCTTCTCCAATAACAAGCTAATGAGTATTGCTTTGCAAAATGCATTGCTCAATTGCAACATTTAAAACTAAAGGTAGGCAGCCCAACGAACATTAATGATGATATCGTTGGGTTTATATAACATGTCCTTTTATACATGTTTTAAATGAATGAAATGAGACCCATTGTCTAAATACAATTAAAGTTCATCATGAAGCAACATTCTATGACATTTAGATCATCAACAACATTTTTTCATGAATCTCCTTTAATGGCGGTGCATCATCTTCTTAAAGTATACATCATATGTTTTTCAATTGGTTGACCAACTCGTACATGTTCTTATGTTATCCCAAACACGTAATTTCGTTTTCTTTTACCATGTTTGCTTTCGCATTTGTAACATAACTTGATGTTTACTTGCGTCAACATATGGCGCCCCTTTACGATAATCTTCTATAATTCTTTTTTCCTTCATACCATATCATAGGGTTCAATAAGTTTGGGGAGACTTATAATATGTACATGGGTTTGGATACACTCGTCGATCCTCTAATGGGTACATGTTTAGTAGCATCAAACAATGGTACTTTGTGAACTATATTATGGTTCAATTATGTACTTGGTCTTCTTGTCGGTGTTCCACATTAGATTGATGTGATTGAAATTATCTGTTCTAGAAGTGTTAATACAAATTTGTGAGGTTATCCCATAAAATCTTTGAAATGCAAGTGTAAATCTTGCGCTCGCCAAATTAACCTAAATAACTCAAATCTCAATCAATGAGTTTGATGTGGTGTTTTTTATTTTAAGTTTGTGTCCTTGGTTTGCGTTGGCTTTTGCATTTTCACATTTCACATGCCCAAAGGTCCAATAACTATTCAGGGATTATGTGGCTGGTTAGTGTCCGGTTCGACGTAGAGTAACAAAAAATCCACATCATGACTTGAAATATTGCATAATCCCATTAGAGGAACAATTTCTAAGCTATTTTTATATAATTAGTATTAGCAAATATGAGTATTTTACACAAGTTTTACTATTAAAGCCAATAACGTTTCTTTTCCGAATCCCAGAGGGGGGTCTAGTACATATATTGATAACCTAAACTTTGATGAAATTAATGATCTATATTGAGTATCAAGCGTATGCATAGATTAACATTCCCACTAGCAATATAGGAGACTTTCAAGTTCATGCACAAGTTCTTGTAACCCCTTGGGTAGTAATCGCCATTTCATTGGCTTTTGGGATCTATCGACAACAATACGTGAAATATATATAACATAAAGTAATTTAATCTCCTGAAAAAAAATTGGTCATTGACAATAGGGGAGAATAGCAATATATATCCCTAAGTGTTGAGGAAATTGCATGCCATAAGGTTTTCAAGGGTAGATTGCCTATCATAGTCTCACAATGAAGCTAAAGAGATCTATAAATCTAGGATTAACGGACTTTCAAATATCTTCAAGAGGATGTTTGAGGCCTCTACATATTCTTCCATGTTTTAACCCTTATTTCTTTCTCATCACTCTCTTCAAATGCATCCACGAGGGCCCACAAAAGACAAAACTCCTTTTGTTGTACCAATCATTGGAGTAAAGTTGCATGTAAAAACTATTATCATTATAGCAACTTAGCAAGCCTCGTAACTTATTGTTACATTGTAAATTAGAGGCCATTGTTTCTATTGACGATTAAGGTCCAATGACAAATTGCTTCCATCTCATTCCTTTAGAGTGCATGCAATTTGGAAATAGAAAGAGTAGGAATCTTGCAATGGATGCACTATATGCATGGAATCACAAAGAATAGTGTTTTCCACATATGAGTTGTTTTAGGGAGTTTATTATGTGAAACAATCTATGTAACCTATTCCAATGAATCTCAATGTCTAAGCATGGCCGTTGTCGAGCACACTTGATCTAAAGGCTCAACATTTTCTGTTGTGGATTAGACAAAACAACATACCTTCCTTTTTCTTCCAAAAGCAAATATTTCCAAACTTTGGAGAGAATGTTGCCAATGTTCTTGCTACCTTTGAATGTGTTCATATTGCATGTTCTCTAACTTTGATTTTCCATTGCAAGAGTCTATTCTTTTCAAAGTTTGATGTGGAAGATGTGAACAACACAAAATATTGATATACACATACGATGGGCTATGCCTCAAAAAAATCAGTCACATGTATATGTTGGGACCATGATGGTCTTTGGGAACACTCATGGATGATGTCAAATGCACAAAGGGATTTATACACACATATGAAAGATACCATTTCAAAAAAAAATCATTTGCACGTAATCTTGGAGGCTACATAATCTCAGAATACCGTTTTCAAAAGTAAATTGGTGTCCAATTGGGTACAATTGCCCAACTTTCGTAGATGGAACCCCAAGTGCCATGCATGTGAGCCAAATCAAACCTTTGTCTAGAACCTAAAATATTATTGTTTTTTGCCCTACATGTTGGCCCTAACTAAATAATATATGGCCTCCTTGTTTATTGGAAAACAATGAATATGTATGTTGATGACAATGGCTAACTACTTGTTCAAATGCAATCACATTTGGCAATGCTCAAGTTAAAATTCCACATGGTCCTAAAGATAACATATTGGCAACTTGTCTGCACATTTGAATTTCACGTGATGCCGTAGATAACATCTAGCAACTTGTCTGATCTATGTTGAAGGTGACACATAGCCACTTGTTTGAACGAAGTGGAAATGCAAAAAGCTAGTCGAGCGATTTTGTCTGTTTGTTTGTGTTTGGATTCCGAAGAACAAAAACATACGGCACTTAAGTCGGAGACAATCCTGCGGTCTTAATTTGCATCAAGTCTCTGTGGTCGACCTCAGGCGGTACGAACTGTGATGGCGACTCGACGATCCCAAGCAAAAGGGCGGGGGGCGGGACGTAAGGGAAGATGATATGTACACGGAAGGAACGTGAAAGGTTATCTCCACAAAAAGCCAGACACACAAAAGGGAAGTGTCCGTGTCCAAGTGGGGGCACTAGGCGATGGATGGTCCTTGTCCAAGTTAAAAGGCGAGAAGGGGGTGGGTTGGGGAGACTAATCTCGATTCTCTAAGCTCTAATCGTTGGGTTTTGGATGTGGAAAATGATGTGATGGGTTTTGGGAAGGGGGGTGGGGGGGTTCACTCACACGCAAAGTTCAAATTTAAGAAGGCAAAAAAAAAAACACATACATACAGTTGACGGTAGAATATATGTATGCATAATGGAAGACAGCGAGAGAGAGAAAGAGAGAGAGAGAGAGGTGGTGGATAGTGGGATGGGCATGACGTGTCAGGGCGGGGTTGGACGGTCCAAAGGGTGGCGGCGCCGAAAACGTGGACAGAGAGAGAGAGAGAGAGAGAGAGAGAGAGAGAAATTGAGAAGAAGAAGGACAAAAAGGGGGGCGGGCGGGCGGGGATGACCGTTTGAGAGGCCCAGCTGTTTGGGGTTGTGTGTGTAAATGGTCCCTCAAATCGAGGGGAATTTCCGAGTCTTATTTACTTATTAAATACGGACGGACGGACGGACGGACGGAGGGGCGGGCGGGCGGAGGTCCGTGTGTCCGGCCAGGTGTGAACGCGGACATTCCCGCGCCGTATGTATGTATGTTATGTATGTACATATGTAATACTCCGTCGATTGGCTTTCCCGCCTGCCACACATTCACACACACACACACACACACACACACACACAGTCACTTCCCGCACTCTCTCTCTCTCTCTCTCTCTCTCTCTTCATTCCTCCATATCCATAGCCTACTCAGTAGCTAAGCTTTTTTCTGCAGTAAAAACCAGAAAACCTATAAACAAGCTCTCTCTCTCTCTCTCTCTCTCTCTCTCTCTCTCTCTCCAACGTAGCTTCTTCTTCGCAACAGCAGGACGAAACTAGCTATATCGCCATAGCCAGAAGCTTTACTGCTGCTACTTTACTTACTCCCCTCCATCTCGCTCTTTCATAGCTCCCTCCCTCCCTCCCTCCATTTCTAGGCTTATCATTACCGAGGAAGAATTAACATCTCCACCTTCCTCTCTTCTCTTGATTTCACAAACCAGTACTTTTTTTTTTTTTCTGTCGGTTGTTTCTCGCCATTGCTGCTGCTTCATCCTGCTGTTGCCTTCATCTACTGCCACCAAAGGCTGCCTTTTCCTTCCTCACCTGCTTTGATTCATCTTCTGCTTCGACCGAGCTTCCATTCCACTAATAGTTCTGAGACTGCGCCGCCGAACCGATCGATGGGTTGCATCCACTCTCGCCCTGGTGGGGAAGACGACGTCGTTCGTCGCTTCAATGCTCGCAAGCGTTTCATGAAGCAAGCTGTCCTTCATCGCCATGCCTTCGCCTCAGCTCACTATGCTTACCTCCTCGCTCTTCGGAACACCGGCTCTGCCCTCCGCCAGTTTGCAGAGGGAGAAGCTAAAGAAGGCACCAGCCCTCGGAGTGGTCACGGCGGCTCCAATCTCCAGCCTCCCCCTCCACCCCCGCTTCTTATGCCTCCTCATTCACTGTCTTCTATCTCCCGCCATAGCCACCGTGCTTCTGCTAGCTTCCATGGTTCTTCATCTCCTCCACCGAACTCTAACAATCGCTCATTAGATCGCGCAGGAGATCAGAATTGGTCTCCTGGCTCTTCTCCCGATCAGAAGTCGGACACTCCTCCCCCACCTTCTCCGCCGAAATCGGCTTGGGACATCTTCAATCCATTTCGTCCTACCAGTCCTCCTTTCCAAATAAATGATGGAAGCTCGCATCGCCGAAACCGAAGGAATAGGAGGCACCAGGCTAGATCGGGGTATTATAACAATGGTTATGGAGATGACAGTGGTCAAGGTGTTCGAGGTGTAGAAACAGATCAAAGCACGCTGTCTAAATGGGAGAGCAACAACCGAGATTTCTCTTCTGTTGTAAGGATTGATGGTGTGGAGAAAGATTTGCTCGATATAGTGAAGGACTTAGACGAGCAATTTCTTAAAGCTTACACCTGCGGAGCATCTGTTTCGAAGCTCTTGGAGACAAGGAAAGGAAACTTCATGAACGAAGGAAAAGGTGTGAAAAACGAAGTTTTTCTTGTTTCCTTTTTTGCTTTACGCCTTTTTTTTCCCTTTCATCGAGTGCATTTTTTATTAATCAACATTATTTCCTACTTTGATCTTATTACTATACTTTACCTACGTGCTTTCTTTGCGAAACCTTTATCATGCATCAAGGAATTCATGATTTTCGTCTCGCAGAAACTGTATCCCTTCATGCCTTGGCTCCTATCACAGTATGTGAGCGTTAAAGTTCCTTTTTTTTCTCTAACAGAAGATATGTGTTGTGGCTAGAAGCTCATGATTTCGTCCGTCAGATTTACCACATTTCTCCTCACCTCATAGCTGGTTCACGCAATTTTGTTGATAGTCGAAGTCCTCACGTTTCTAATACGACGAAAAAATTCATTATCTGTGTCAATTGTCTTCCACATCATTTCATGCCTAATGTCTCAAGGTCTATAAGCGTTAAGCCTTCTATTTATATCACACAATCAATTTGTCACGCAACAAAAATTTCAATATCGTCTTCTGGAAGAAATGTTTTCGATTATCTGATTGCTAAGTCCACTCGGTCTGTAAGCGTTAAAGCCCTAAATTTGTGAAACACTCTAGATAGAATATTACTTCTGTTGCCATTGCCTTTTGAATTCTTTCTCTCCCTTCCCAGTGTGTATATTCGTTAAACATGCGTTTTTGTTCTTAAGATCACAACCGCTGCAGAAATAAGGTTTCTTTTTTTGCTAATTAGCTGCGAATGGATTTTCTGGAAATGTGTTCGCTGCAATTACACATTGGGCCAAGAATCCCCTCTCTGGAGGGGACGATGTGTACAGTGCAGATGCTGAGTTGCTAATGGGAAGTCACGCCCTAGTTCTTCAAAGGATTTACAGTTGGGAGAAAAAGCTTTTCAACGAAGTAAAGGTAAAGAGATAATGTATTTTATTATGGTATCATTTGCTGAATCTAAAGAGATGAGGGAATACAGGCTGGTGAGGCATTGCGGACTGAACATCAGAAGAAGTCTATGCTTTTGCGAAGTCAAGAAGTGAAAGGGGAGGACCCGAATGTGATTGAACGAACTCGGGCTGTGATAAAGAGGCTTCATTCAGAGATTCTAGTGTCTTACCAAGGTGTTGAATCAATCACCGCAGCTGTGAAGAAGGCAAGAGATGAAGAGCTTTATCCTCAGTTAATGGAATTGTCTGAAGGGTAAGTTTGGTGGTTTACTGTACTTCTTTGTATGTGTAGAAGTTGTAAAAGCTGGTCCAATGAAGCTTGTAATTCTGGTTAGGTTATGTAGACGCCTTAGATGTTGCTATGAAGCTTGTAACTGTAGTTAGGTTATGTAGTTTGGTTCACTATTTAGGATTACTTCAGTATACTTTGGAGGTTCTCTTACCCTGATCCATAAACATCTATGTATACCTGCACACCTGGAGTGGCTTGTTCTGTGTGACATATTTTTTTGCACAAAATTGACCACATAGGGGGATTCATGGCTTATATACAGTAAGCTTGTTTGGCTCTCAACTCCCTTTCATCACATCTTAAAAACATGCGATGGGTAAAAAGAGTGCCTAAACTTGTAATGTTTACAATCAATTGATCCGTGCTATACTCTATTTTGAAAAATTCGCCTCACGTGTATGTTTGCAGATTAATGTATATGTGGAGAACGATGCATGAGTGTCACGCCTATCAGAAGCGTGTGGTTCTTCACTTCAAGAGCTTGGATGCTTGGGCTACTAGCCATGATGCCACGACTGATTACCATCATCATGCTGCTGTAGAGCTGGAGAAGGAAATCAGCAACTGGCACGAGTGTTTCTGTAAACTCATCTCTTCTCACCGTGAATACGTTACTGCCCTAACTGGCTGGTCTCGTTTAAGCATGATGGAAATCGAAGTTCCCGATGACGGAAACAAAGAGAACGATCATTACATGGTAAATGAAGAAGCGGAGAACTCATCATCTTCTCCGCCTCGGAAGCCACCCGTCCCACCGACTGTGAGCTTATGCGAGGAGTGGCAGAAGACGCTCGACCGTTTGCCCGACAAAGTGGCCTCAGAGGCGATCAAGAGCTTCTCTGCGGTTGTGCACGCGTTGGTAACGCAGCAGACGGAGGAGCTGAAGCAGAAGAAGAAGGTGGAGAGGATAACGAAGAGGCTCGAGAAGAAGATAAACGATCTACATGTAGCGGAAAAGAAGGCGGCCGCAGCCGAGGCGGAGGCGGCCTTGGCCTTGACAAGGGCGGGCGGGGGCGGGAGCCGGAGGTCCGAAGAGGAAACGGGAGAAGACGAGAGCGAGAGTAGTGATTCGGAGACCCGTGTGACTGAGGACAACTACTCGGTGGCGAGCCCGAGAGACCCGTTGACGGAACGGAAGGCGGCCGTGGACTTGCTGAAGAGGAAGCTGGAGAACGAGAGGATGAAGTACGAGAAGTGCGTGCAGGACACTCGGATCCTCACGATGAACAACATGCAGACGGGGCTGCCGGGGGTCTTCGAGGCCGTTACGGGTTTCGCGGCCGTGTGCGGCCAAGCCTTCCAAGCACTCTACAATGAGGCCTGCAACAGGAACACTGGTGGTGGAGCCAGCAGCACAAGTCAATATGGGCGCCAATACTGAAGGAAAAGAGAACCCCAAAAAACAATGAAAAAGATGCTGCCAGGAAAGTAGTGGTACTCATTCTCATATGGAAGAAAAGATTTCTCAATTTCCCCGGCCGTTTGTATTTTGTTTCTTGTCTTCCCGGTTTTGCCGTACTTTTTTGAAAGGGAGGTGGGGCCTTTGTCTGTACGGCTTTTTTTTTGCTATATGTTTTCTTTTGAAACAAAAAAAAGAAGAAGAATTTGATTACTATGATTAGTATAGATCTGGGTGCCGATAGGTTCCCATCCAGACCGTACCGACGGAGTGAAATGTCACATCTTTTAGGTCATCTTTCGATTGACCTTACTACTACTAGTTTTCTTGTTTTAGAACAGCTTTCCAACTCCTTCTTTCATCTTATTTCTTTCAGTAGTGCTAATGCCGCCTCACGAATTTGTATCTTATATATACATATATATAAATACATATGATTATATGTATCTTCATCTATCTATATTCGTACCCTCCCCATAATTGTCTTTTCTTTTGCTTCTTTTTAACGTTTGAAATGGTGCATTGATGCGTTTGACCGAGGCTTGGAAACGTTGTGATAGCTTGGAAATGGTGCTTTTTTTTACCCATCATTTTCATGTATTCTTTATATATATAGGTTCTCATGTACCTCATGAAATACCTTTTGTTGTAATTGACGTGGTAATTTCTATTGGTTTGCAAGATATGACGACCGTGGACAAGTAAGTTAGTGGTGTTGGTACCAGCTGGTAGCATTGTAGTGATTGAACAAACAAACATCTTGATATGCCATTTGACAGGCTATGATTTACCCAACATTTGCAAATTTTACGTGTGATTCGAGTGAACAATTTTCATCATTTGACAGAATTGATGTGATTGTATTTTCTACAATAGATGACAAGTGACTGAATGTGGTGTAGGTTGAATACCAGATAGTAGCAGTGTTGTGATTTGAATATCTCGATAAGCCATTTGCCAGGCTATCATTATATCCATCATTTGCATGTCTTCTCCTTGTGTAGCTATATTCCCATGTACTTCATGCAGTAGTACTGGTCTATATGTGGAAATTGATGTGAAATTGTATTTGCTTGCAAGAGCTGATATGATAGTATGAGTGTAACCAAGCTAGTATTTGTGGAAATTTATGTGATATTGTATTTGCTTGCAAGAGATGATATGATAGTATGACTGTAATTTTTAACCAAGCTAGTATTTGTGGAAATTGATGTTGAATTGTATGATGATAGTATGACTGTAACCAAGCTAGTGGAGTTGATACCAAGCAGTTGTAACATACTGTCTTCATTTGTCACTTACTAAGCTATGTAAATATTGTTCCATTTGAAAGCTTGAAACTTATCAAAATAACATTGAAAAGTTGAATTTGAATTTGGCTACCTTGTTTAGTCTAATGCTGTAGAACACAAAGGATGATTTTGTGAATTAAAGCAGTTTCAGATAGGACATCACAAGACTAATGTAGTCATTTTCTTATTGGAGAGTAGTAGCACATTTAGTTCATGAAATCTTATTATTTGGAAATCTCCTTTGGTAGTAGCTATTGTAAGACTTAATCTTTCATTATTGTCATATCAATGTTTGGAAATTGGATGTATACCTATGGATTTCCTCTTAAGTTTCTAGTGATTACTTGTCTAACCATGTGTACCATTTCTTATGCATACAAATATGCTACAGTAAATTTTCGTAAACTTTATTCCAAGGACATGTAATTGTGTAATGTACCAAAAGCAAGTACAAATAATCTAACCAAGGGTAGTTGCACACACAATCTCTTGAACAATGACCATTGCATTGTTCTTTTTTAATTTCATCTTGGGGTTAGACTTTTGTTTTCGATCATCATCTCTTCGATTTCGAACCAGCCTTTATAAAACCACTTTATGATGACATTACAATATAACATATATAACATCTACACTCATGTTTCTGCTTGTCCACACTTTGGATGTGATGCAATCAAACCTAATGAATGATTGGAATTGAATAATGTTAATTGCTAAATTTTCCGTACTTGTAATCTCTATTTTTTCAAGAAAGTTAATTATGGTAACGAATGCTATGTGGAAAATAGTTCATCGATATATGATAATGACTGTTGCCTATGTATGTATGAGCTTTGATGGTTGAGGTACTAGGATGTAAAATGTACGGCGAACTCTCTACTAGTCTTGATGTTGGAACACACATTTTTTCTGTTTCATTGTTCGTTTTATGTAGATTAACTAGGATAATGTTGAAAACATCTCAAAATCCGTAAGGGTCGTTGTTGTATGTGATTATTGTGCAAAGCTCCCATTCCCTCACTTATAAGTTGAAATGCCTCACCTTTTGGTTATGGTGAGGATTGTTTGATAAGAATAGTTGTTTTAGATGCTTCATGAATCCTTACTATAGATATCCTTCGATGTACACATTGTTATTTCATGATACCCTTCCCCTATCCATGAAATACAATTCAAGAGTTGTCAATTAAATGTAGAGAGAATAACAAGTCTAATCAGTATCGAAAATTGAAGCCTTCAACGATCC
Organism: Azolla caroliniana; assembly: GCF_043228905.1. Taxonomy (NCBI): domain Eukaryota; kingdom Viridiplantae; phylum Streptophyta; class Polypodiopsida; order Salviniales; family Salviniaceae; genus Azolla; species Azolla caroliniana. Next base: position 12,203,461 of record NW_028230448.1, read on the forward strand.
TCCACATTGTCCCTTCATGTTGAAAATGTCTGAGCCATTGAGAACAAACTTCAAACTTCGAATAGCCATCTATAAAATAGTCTTGTAAATCAGCCACAATCACAAATTTTCAAAGTAAACATTTCATATTTTATGCGGATTAAGTTATGAGGTCCCAAGACATACAAAAAGGTTAACCTTCAAAAATGAAAACTAAGATGTCTTTCAAATTTCAAGACCAACCATGGGTGCTCATTGTTTAACAGTTGTGTCGTACCACATGAGTTGCAACATCTATATTTATTCATCCCGTTTAATTAATTCGGAAATATCTCAAATTGCAAATAAAATCAGGAACAAGGACTTGAGATTCCCTTCAAGGGAATCCCTTTTTATATTCCGCTAGGCAACGACCGCCAACTTTCAAATTGTGATGTAGCTATAAAAAGATGCTAGTCTGGTCCCTTGAACATGCATATTCACGTACACACTCATAACTTAGTTCCATTGCCCCACATTATCCAAGGGTAATTTGTAGTTTTAGGACAATGTGAAATCTAAACTGTCTTACTGTTTGCATCTAGTTAAACATTTTTTACTACTTGAAAAAAAATAAAATTTTGATGGCATTTTTGAAATGTTACATTATTTGAATCTTCCTATTTTTCATATTATTGTCTCATGTGTAATTTCATACTTCTTGGAAGGTAAAAGAATCGTGTTACTTTGATTGCAGATGTTGACCCTAGAACCATGGGATGAAGGTGACTGATTGACCACGTGTTACTTTGTTTTAGTCTAATGCTGAGCATAAATTTGAGAATCGGCGCCAAGTTTGGAAAAGAATGAGGGTTAGAGTTGTTATGCACAAGAATTATGGTCTTTTTATCACAAAAGTGATTAATTAAACAAATAATTGTCATTATTCTACAAACGAAGAATTTGGATTGTCATTTTATAGTTTAGCAAGGTGGTTGCATTTGGTCTTGTTTCCACAACATGTCTTCCTTGTATATAGGAATCGAGTTATAGGAATGCAAATAAAACAAAAAAGGAAAATTACCTAAGTGCACATACATATATGTATTGGAAATTCAAAAACGCAAGTTGGGTTGTTTTCAAAATTGCACACATACACATACACATGATTCAAGGTTAGGTTCCTAATCACATGAAACTGGAGACTAGGCACAATACACTTCATGTAGCATAACATAATACAAAATCCTTCTTGGAGGAAAACATGTACTAGGGTTTAATATTCATGTAATTTGAAAGGTTACGACACTCATAATGATAGAAATCAATTCAAATGTTGTATGTTACACTCTAGGGGGAAACACACAAGTCAAACAACAACTAGAGATTCTCACTTTAAAAGGACGTAGGTCTAATGCACACTATTTCATGACCAAAAGAAAGTTGACTCGAAGATGCATTGGACATAAAGAAATGTTTAAAAGCTCCACTTTGCATCTAGTTACTTACGTGATGTTCTTTTCATATAGTGGAACACCAACTTCTAACCAATGTTTTGTAGAAAATTACAAAAATTCCTAGAAAAACCCCATCCTTTACACCAACTTTAATATAGTAAAAACTTGTGTTGGTTTAATTTTCGTAAAAAGACAAAAACATGTGTTTTAAAGTTCTTGGCATATGATATGAGAGTAGTCAACCATGATCTTTTGATACCAAGATAATTCTTTGGATTGTGCAACAAGGAGATATTATTTGGCACACGCTTGCAAAAGGGGATAAGAGCTAAGAGCACACAGACCAAATTTTAGGTTTATTTTGAAGGCCAAGTTAAAACCAATCTCGAGAAGCATGTTTTCCACAACATTTATCAAACTTTTAGCACGCATTTGCATACATTATAGATGAAGTGCCACGACATGTTTGTCTCTTGTAAATTATATAAAACAAGTAGTTTGATAAAGGTATATCATGGTTTGACATTTGATTTGTGTTGGAACAACTCCCTATGGAAATTAATGTGACAATAAATTTTTTAACATGCTACGTTGTTGATAAAAATGATAATTCTAACTTCTTACCATTATCTTGGTTTTCTGAAAAACACAATAGGATACAACTACTCTAGGCATCCTACATTGTATATTATATAAAATCGTAGATGCTACAAGGAATGCCCACTAAGGAATGTATGGAAATGTCATTGAAGATCGTGGTAAATGTTGGCAAAACATAAAGAAGGATTATTAGACATTTGAACAATCAAATGTATAGCACATGTTCTTAGAGATTGCAAAGATCTCACTAAGCAATTAAACTAATTGGGCTTTACCTATGAAAAGGTAGAATTACATATATTCAACGTCCCCAACCAATAAATGGCTAAGATTGTACTAGAATCTCATGAGAATGCTATAATATGGTAAACCTGTGAATCTCATGTACTTTGTTGCAAAGACGCTTCAGTCTTTGAGTACTCTCACTATGTTGCTTGGTTGTTACCCTCATTGAGGTGTTCTTTCTCTAAATATTATACCATGAACGACCAAATCTTGTTACAATTAATTGCTTGGATTGAATAATTTCTATTTGGTTTGTAATTTCTCCCAACATGAACATGTCATCCCATGTGAGCTATCTTCAAAAGAGGTACATTAGGCATCTTGTGTGAACTCTCTCAAAATATGATTTGTTGTGGTGACTCGTGAGAAAGAAAGAAAGATATATTAACGTCTTCTAAGGCCAAAATTGGCCCATGAGACAATTGGTTTACAACAAAATGAATATTTATCCAGTCATCATAACTAAAATAAAATAAAGTAAACATAGAACTTAAGCTAAAAGAGTTCTAGTAGTGTACAATACGTGGTATACTCGATAAAGGAAGTGACTTTACACTAATCCTAATTTTATTTCTACCCAAGCCTCTCGAAAAGAAGTGGGGGGGTCAAAGGGTTTTGATGTGGGTGTGACCTGTGGTTCTAATGTAGAGAGTGCCCTAGCCATGGCTTCTAGGCGGTGTATCTCATGTTCCCTTATTTTCATTATTGCTTCCACACCACGTCGAGTTTCTTTGAAACCCGACACCTGAGGACGTCTGGTTCTTCTTTGGTTTTCTGCCTCATCAAGGGAAAGGCCGAGTGGTGCAAGTGTGTTGACATTCATTGTCTCCCCCTGTTCCTGAAAAACTTCATTTGTTACATGTTGGTAAACATTAGCAATATTATTGTCAACATTTTGTAACTTATTCTCTCTGTGTTGTTTTAGCTCTACAATGTATTTGCCTTATTTCTTTATATCTAGAGTATCTAATAGTTTGGGGAGGGTGGGAGAGGAAGCAAGTATGTCTTGGTATTTTGCCCTTATCTCGGCGTAGGTTGGGCACTTGCACGTAAAGTGATACTCATCCTCTATCTCTATGTGACATAACCTACATATCCTTTCCTCCCTAGGGACTCCATTAGTACGGCCATTCTCAATCTCAAGTTGGTGAGATGATATTCTAAGTTGTCCAATGGCAACCCTTAGTGCATGTGGTAAGAATACATCTAGATATTTTGGCCGCTTGATAAAACCTAACTCAGAGAAGTGCATGAAGTGTTCCTTATAGTACAACATTTTAGATGGGAGTGGCTCTCATGGGGCGATCCATTTATACCGAGTGTAAATTTACCATATGTCTTGGCATATTACTTTATTACGGTCCTCATGAGAGATTAAAGTGTTATCAATCGTGTGGTTGTACCTAAGGGGAGGTAGATTATTAATGTCTAGACCATTCGCAAGAAGCCAACTTACCATCATGCCATACCATGAGCTAGTATGGCCAGACTCATACAATGATCGAGAGGCCTTAAAGGCTTGATGAGATATTCTATCATGTGGTTGACTATGTATCCTATGAATAAAGACTACAAGTTGGAAAAGTGTTGAGTCTACTAACATTGGGCGTAACATGAACTCTGTCATGAATACAAAAGCAACTCTGTCATGAATACAAAAGCATCATGGCTTCACTTGGGCTTGAACCCAAGACCTTGCAATACATAATCAAGAATCTAACCATTAAGATAGCATATGATCATATAAAATAATAAAAGCTACTTCTTGTAATAGATTGACTATTGTAAATGTTCTGGAACATTCTAGAACATTCTAGAATATCCTAGAACATCTTAGAATATTCTAGGTCTAGAACATTCTAGAATATCCTAGAACTTCTTAGAATATTCTAGGTCTAGAACATTCTAGAACATTATAGAAATCACTAGGCTATAGGAACCTATAAATATAGACATATAATTCTTTTGACAATGGTCCTCGACGTTGGGTCATATCGATCTCCATGGGCGTCGGCCTATCCATTGGGGCTGGGCTACGTGTTTGCTTGGGGTTTGAACTGGGCTATACGTTTGCCTTGGAGACGATTGTGCCGTTACTGATGCATAAGTTGGTGTGTTGTCACTCACATCAACGCTCAAAAAGACGATTATCTGCACCGTATTACTCGACTAATAGCTTCTGTAAGTGATTTTGGATCCTCGGGGAAGGTAAGACGTAAGTCCTTCACATCACTATGAAGACCGGAATGAAATTGCTCCATTAGGGCTTGTTCATCCCAAGGAATATCACTTGCGATGAGACGAAAATTAGCTACATATGTTGAGGCTGGTTGATCACCTTGACGTAGTGTATGAATCTTGTTGATTGCCGTTCTTGCCCCATCTATATCTCTGAAGCAAGCCTTAAATTCTTTGACAAACTCCTCGAAATTATGTAGTAGAGGAGAATTTGTCTCTAGTAATGGAGCAAACCATGACAATGCTATGCCACTCAATAAGCTGCCCACTAACCCTACTCGTGATGCATCTGTCGGATAACGCGTGGGATGCATTTGGATTAACAACCGCACTTGATTCAAGAAGCCTCGGAAATGCGCCCTCGAACCATCAAATTTAGCCGGGAGACTAATTTTGGGCTCCTTAATACTTCCTTGATCTTCGACCCTTTGTTGTTGTAAAATTACAATTGTCGATTCTAATTGTTGCACATGTTGCGTAAACTCTTCTTCTTCTTGTTGCTTCTCCACAGTAACCTTTTGTAGATCCCCAAGAAGACGTTGATTCTCTAATTCGAGAGATGCGAACTTGGATTTAAGATTCTCCATTTCTGCCACAAGGGTGAGATATTCTTCTGAGTTCATGATATCCATGGTTTCGTGATGTTTATAGAGGAGGACAAGGGGGGGGGGGGGGGGGGGGGGAGAGAGAGAGAGAGAGAGAGAGAGCTTGAATTCGAATCAAACTGTCAGAACCAAGAGAAAAGATAGAGTATAAAGAGATCACAACAAGAGAAGAATGAAGTGATAAGAGAAGAATGAATGTATTAATAAGATAGAATGAAGATGGATACAAGATAGGCGACGAAAGCTTAAGACTAGTGTTGATTCGAATTGGTTTGAGAAGAATTATATGTCTATATTTGTAGGTTCCTATAGCCTAGTGATTTCTATATTTATGTTCTAGAATGTTCTAGACGTAGAATATTCTAAGAAGTTCTAGGATATTCTAGAATGTTCTAGACGTAGAATATTCTAAGAAGTTCTAGGATATTCTAGAATGTTCTAGACCTAGAATATTCTAAGATGTTCTAGGATATTCTAGAATGTTCTAGAATGTTCTAGAACATTTACAATAGACAGTCTATTCCAAGAAGTAGCTTTTATTATTTCATATGATCATATGCTATCTTAATGGTTAGATTCTTGATTATGTATTACAAGGTCTTGGGTTTAAGCCCAAGTGAAGCCATGATGCTTGTATATTCATGATGCTTATGTATTCATGACAAACTCAACCCTAATAATGTCATGTGGTATTGTCGATTTGCTTCTGAGTTGGCGTGATAACATCATCACCAATGGTCGCTCTAATTGCGTCCACATGAAAGATGGTTATCCTGGAGCCCAAACCGCTGATGCATACATGAGGGAGGGGGTCACCAATGAGTCAAAGAGCCACCCTTTAGTCTGTGGCTCTTGAAAGTATGCTTGGTGGCATTGTCTCTCTAGGAGTGAGAGGGATGCATGTCCTCTCGTAAGTCTATCCTTCGCTGCTCGTGTCATCGAAAATTTACCTGAGCGAGCACTAAAAGTGACTCTGAGATAGATGTATGATCCAAACACCTCAACTGGGCTATGGGAGATAGTTAGGTGACACTTAGCTCTAACTTGGGCCGATGTGTCGAAGATAAGGACTTTAGTTTTCCCTAGATTCACTACCAATCCTCATTGTGCACAAAAGTCATCTAAGGCATTAAGGTGCCTTTGTAGGTCGTGTTCGGATTCAGAGAGCAAAACTATGTCTTTCGCATAGAGCAAGATACGAACCTACGTATCCCCAAGGACTACTCCGTTGCCTCCCTTACGAGCAATAAAATCTATGATCTCATCAATATAGATCCCAAAAAGTGTCGGTGATATGGGGCAACCTTGTTTTACACCAATAGTGCTAGTGAAACAATTGGATAGGCCACTTGGGCATCGGACACACGCGGACACTTGTTCATATAGTGCGTAGATGGCCCAGACCATGTCATCTAGTATCCTCAAGCTTTTAAGCCTATCAAACAACGGCTCTCTAGGATATGTGTCAAAGGCCTTGCGGAAGTCCACAAAACAACAATATAATTTCTTCTTGTGAGCCTTAGTTTGGTCAATTAAGCATGTAAGTGTGAAGATATGATCAATGGTGGAGAAGGCTCGTCTAAAGCCAGCTTGTTCAGGTGCACGAAGATTTAAGGTCTCCATATAATCACTAAGCTCTGCTTCCATTACTGCACCATATAATTTAGCAAGGGTATGACCTATCATAATGGTCTTATATGTATTTGGGTCCATGGGGTCCCCCCCTTTATGTATGGGGGTCACTGTGTTCATAGTCCACTGTGGTGGAAAACCCTCCGCAAGGGCACGATGGAAGATTAGAGTTAGGAAGGGAGCTAGGCACTCTCTCGCATATATAATGTGTTCTGCTTGCAATCCTGTCTGGTCCATGGACTTCCTATGTTGTAATTTCTTTATGACCTTCGTGACCCTAGAGGTCGTGAAAAGTGTCCCCGTGGTAGGTCAGGGTGTGGAAGGCATTGGAATGGGTGGTTGGTTTGGGATTTAGTAAAGTCTCTCTGTATATGTGTGCCAGGTTTCAAGATCTTCAATGGGTGTTTGTGGTCTTGGCTCTCGTAGTCTCTTCCATGCCGTGGCGCAATTGCTACTCATGAGCATATGGTAGAGTTCCCAATATTGGGATGCCTCCCACGCCCGTCTCTTACGACGTGTCATCTTGCGCATTTCTTTGCGAGCTTATATTGAGGTAATACTAGACACTGTAAGTTGTCTATGTAAGTCCCTACAATCCTCATCATACCATTTATTTTGTGGCATAGATCCTGATCTACCTTGATTTGAGTGTTTTGTATATGGGAAACTACTAGTTGCTGCGGAGTGAAGGATGTGTGTGAGTTTCGCACTAAGGCTTTCTAAAGGTAGGGAGGGATCAAGGGAAGAGATATGGGCATGAACATGTTGAGAGTATATGTGGTGTGATGACGTGGTTGACTAGAGTTGGTGACCTTAGAAGGAGTTAATCATGTGGGTAGCTTCAGGGCATCCTATTAGATAATCAACTGTGCTTTCCCCTCCTCCATGTGGGAAATATGTGAGCTCTTCCGAGCTCGACCACTTGGCTAAACCATTATATATGACCATCTGATGTCGACTGCCAAGTTCGAGCAGATGATGGCCAAAGCTCGTGGCGTATGCACCTTGATCCTTTGATCTACGTGTGGTGCCTATGTCTAAAGGATCGACATTTACCATTTCTAGGTTTCTATTCATCTGAAATATTGTGCATTGTCGAGATTGGGTTCTTGCATTGAAGTCTCCTACAAGGAATACTTTTCCTTGGGAAGAATACCAGATTATGTCATCCGATAGAGGTTCGTATGGGGAAGGCCCATGTGGCATTCCTTCATCGACTAATCTCGCCAAGCCAACAAAATATTATAATGGGATCCTTTTGGGGGAAAGTAACAAATGGCGAAAAATATTGCCTGGTCCTTGCTTGTGGAGACTTTCACCCACATAAAACGAGCTTCTGGGTCTGTCCTCAATATTTCTATCCTATTATGTAGCTCTCTACGAAACAATATTGTGACACCTCCAGATCCCCTGGTAGTGTGTTGACGTGAGGTTTGTCTAAAAGCGGACTCCCAACAGAATCCTTCGACCTATGGGAGTCCTCTATTTGGGCTTTGGTGTGTTTCTACCAAGAAAAGTATATCTGATACCTTTAATATCTCCTCTAGGTGGCCAGGGTGTGTCCAAAGTGCGCCGTTACAATTCCATAAGGTCATCCTAAGTGCATTTTCTGTCACATGGGCCACACGCCGTCAATTAGTAGTGCAATCATTTATGATCATTCACCCGTCTCGGTAAAAGGCACGATGCCCTTCTTTACGAGCTTGCATAACTCGTGGCATACAACTCTTGCAATGCTCAATTTGCATCTTAGTGAGGTCTTCATCGAGATCGAATTGATCTCTTCTTAAAGAAAGTGATTCTAGAGTCTAAGTCTTTAAATTGAAGAACTAAGGCTCTCTTCCTAGTTGTGTCACATCCGACCCTCCATGCTTTGGTGCTAGGTAGGGCCTCTGTGTACCCTAACATTTTCCCAAGTGTTTGTGCATCCTCATCTGGGGATGCACCTTCCTTGAGCCCAGTGACACGTACATTTAAGCGTCGGGCTTGACGCATTTTCTCTTCTTCAAGGGTGGTATTAACAATATTTTCATCTTTTATTTCTTTTTTAATGTTTCTTTTAACCACGTCTACCCAATGTCAGGAATAGTACTAAAGCAGAGATGGAATTAGTACTAAGAAGAGTAGTACTATTAGTACTAAGAGGATGGGACTGCGTAAGATTCCCGAGAGAGGAAGTGAGAAGAGGAGAGAGAGAGAGAAAGATGATGACAACAACTAATATATTATGTGAAAAGATAAGTACAAGCGGCTAAGAGGCTTAAGACTGGCGTTGAACCAATTTGGTTCAAAACAATGCCATGTGCCTCCTTTTATAGTGTTTTTAGGAATAATCCTGAAGCTTCTAGAATGTTCCAGAGAGATCTGGAATATACATCAATTTTCTATGATAAAGCATAAATGAAAATAATATCCTACAAATTACAATTCATAGTCTAATGGTAAGAGCTCGACCCATGTAGCATAAGGTCATGGGTTCGAGTCTTGCCATATCATGACACTATCTCCCCCTTAAAGACGACGAGTGGAACGAGTCGGCGCTGATTGCGGACCGGGTTTGTCCGTATATTTTCGGTGGAAATCAGCAAGAAGATCCTGTGCATTGGCAACATGCTCGACGGGTTCCCAAGTACGTTCGCTCGGACTATAACCGAGCCAATCGACCAAGTAATAAAGTTTGTTGTGAACAAGTTTGGAATCGAGGATGGCAACAACTTCATACTCCGGGCCGACGTCCAACTCCAGCGGAGGCGGCGGTGGTGTCACACGATCGGGAATGGTGTTTGCTTTATAAGGTTCAAGAAGAGAACAATGGAAAACCGGATGTATCTGAAGCTGCGGAGGGAGATCAAGGCGGAATGTGACATCATTAATCTTACCCGTAATACGGAAGGGACCAAGTCGTCGATAATCCAACTTGTCGCACGGTCGAGTAGTCTTGATGTGACGACGTAAGAGCCATACTCGATCTCCGATGGCAAAAGAGGAGGGAATCCGATGACGATCCGCATAAGTCTTCTGTGTGTGTTGAGCATGACGAAGGTGAGTAGAGAGATCCATTTGGATCTTGCGTAGCCTCTCCAAATGATCCTCGGCACGAGGGTTGGTAGGTAGCTCCGGGGTGTCGATCACCGACCAGCGAGGATGGAAACCGGTATAAGTGAAAAATGGGGAGACCCGAGTCGAGGAGTGAATAACATTATTATACGCAAACTCCGCAAAGTGGAGAATCTTAGCCCAATCGTCCTGTTGATAACTCAAGAAACACCGGAGATATTGCTCCAGCGTTTGGTTTGTTCGTTCCGCCTGCCCGTCGGTCTAAGGATGGTAGTTGGAGGAGAGGTTGCAGGAGACCTTGAGCATCTTGAAAAGATGCTGCCAAAATTTGGAGACAAATTGCGGTCCTCGGTCACTGATGATACTATCTGGGAGGCCATGATGCCGAAATACCTCACGCATAACAAGGGTGGCAGTTTCCTCGCTAGTGATGGCTTTAGTACACGGCACAAAATGTGCCATCTTCGTATATCGATCGACGACGGTTAGGATAGCATCGAACCCCTTTGAGACCGGCAGATCTGTGATAAAATCAAGACAAATAGACTGCCACGGCTTACTTGGAATTGGTAAAGGTTCCAACAAGCCATATGGATGGTGTCGTGGCATCTTTGCTCGGCAACAAGCATCACAGGTCCGAACGTAGTCGTCGACAAAATGGCGCATGTGGGGCCACCAAAAAGATCGCTGCACTAGCTCCAACGTCTTAATACTACCGAAATGTCTCGACGTATGGGTGTCGTGACAGTGCTGGACGATTTGAAGGCGACAGGAGCAATCGGGGACATATACGCGCTTTTTAAAGAATAACAAACCATCATGATATTCGAATTGTCGGTAGTCAATACTTGGTTGTTGAGACTTAGAACAGGATGCCCGAGAAGTATCAATGTGCGCCAGGATGTCTTGAGCAAAACTATCCGTCTTCAAGGTTGCACGTATGTCATCGGTAATCCGTGAATCCATCGGGGTGTGAAAAATCCGCGTCGTGTGCAATCGTGTTGGTCCCAAGATTACTTGCTTTTGATTATCAAATGTTTCATCACCAGGACGAGGTGCAAGATATGAACGCCGTGATAGTGCATCTGCTTTTCCTTGCTGCTTCCCCGGTCGATATGTGATTTTGAAGTCGAAACGCGTGAGGAATTGCGCCCACTGAGCTTGCCGTCGATTTAGTGTTACCGGCCGGCAAGGAGTCCAAATTACGGAGTGAAGGAATTAATTAGATATGGTTGTAGATAAGCATAGTGTGGACGGACGGACTGGAAACGGTATGCCGTTCCAGATCCGGACGGATCCCGAATAGGTGCGAGAGGCACCGTTTTGTACTACGGGCCGGAAACCTATTTAAAGGCCCGGACCCTATTGTAATGACAGCGGATAATTAGTAGAGCTTATGTTGTTTATACTTCTGTCTTGATTTCCGTTCTGTAATCACTGTTATATCTTACGCGTGTAATTAACCAAAGCAATCTAATAGTGTAACCTACGTAAGTCGGTGTAATCGTTGAATCTTAATCCTATGCCGTAATCACCCTTTGGTGAAGTGTCTCCGTGACACCTTGTGTTAGGCCTTGTCCGGTTAAGAGAGTAACACAGTTTTGGCGACCACGATTCCTGCTTTCTCGCAGCGAACGACGGTAATGGATGACTAGACCAACGCACGACTTGGTTACAGACCGAGCTCGACGCATCGCCGAACGGCAAAGACGGCGTGAGACTTTCCAGCAAGCAGCGCAGGAAATTCGCTCAGATCGTTCATTCTCCAACGAGATCCGGAGAGTCGCGGAGGAATCTCTCCGGTTACGGCAAACTCGCGACCAGGACGACGGAAGCAGTCTAAGTAGTCTCCGGGAAACCGAACGACTCCTGGAGGCGCTGGCAAGCGGAGAAAATGAGGCAGAAGCCTTTTCAGCCTACGAATCGGATTCCGAAGGGGGATACAGCGTGCACACGAACTACCAGAGCAGCAACGATACCCCCGGCGGCCCGGAAGACGACGGGTCGGATACCGTGCCGACTCCAGAACCGGAACCGCTCAACCAGGGCTATCCGGAATTGCAAACGGAAGCCGTCAACCCACCAACACCGGAAGTGGAAGAAGCAAAGCCACTAACACCAACGAAAGAGCCGGCAAAGGTACCGGAAGAAGAGCCGGAAAAAGAACCGGAAAAAGGACCGGCAGAAGAACCGGAAGTGGAACCGGAGAAAGAACCGGAAAAATATCAACAAACGCCACTACAGCGCGGCTTAATACTGGACGACGACATGCCGTTCCAATACTCAAAGTACCGCGATGATCCGGATGCGGAAGCGCATGTGGATGACTTCGAGCAGACATGGGAAGCAAATCACACGTCCCAGCGAATGACACCGGAGGAAGAAGAACGCTCGAAGATAGCGGAATTCGGAGTCACGTTGGAGGGACCAGCGACACGATGGCGGCGGTCGCAGGACCCGACGACCATCACAACATTTGCAGAATTAAAAGCAAAATTCTTGCATTTTTTCCACAAAGAGGTCGACCAGACGACAATGGTGGGCTTGATTTATACGATCCGGCAGGAGGCAGGGGAAAGCATACCCCAATTCGTCATCCGTTTCCAACGAATGCATAGCCAGCTTGCCCGTGCACCCCCGGAGGAGGAATTACGGACGATATTTTTAAACGCACTCCGGGAACCGTTACGCACGGTGTGTACGGTGATCGACTTTCGAGGATGCACCATCGATCAGGTCATTGACCAGGTCAGAGAAATGGAAAAGACAAGCTCATGGCTTACGCTGGGAACACTGCAACGGGCGTTACCCACCGAGGAAGATCTCCGGTTCCGGCAGGCAATTCAATGCACAATCTGCTTGAATGCCGGACACTCGGCAGTAGAGTGCACCATGCGCACTCAGTGTGTGATTTGTCAATCCAAGAGTCATACAACGGACCGGTGCGAGTATAACCTGTTAAACCGACAAGCACCACCCATCCGACGGATCGAGCCAAGAAACAGCCAAGACGAAGAGGAAGATCGTTGGCAAAAAATGAACCGGTACCGACCGGCACAGGATGTCCGGTACGGAGACAGGCAAGAGAATGATGGCCGGTACGGGAATCGGCGTGATAACTACGACCGGTATGAGCGATCGGACCGTTATCGAGAGCCCAACAGGCGACACGAGCAATACGACAGAGACCATTCCCCTGGTTACCGAAGGCACCAGGAGGACTACGGCCGATTTTACGATCCACCACGACCGGACTACCGAAATAAACATAAGAATAATAAGAAACGTAATTTCAAGAAAGGTGGTCACCCTAGGGACCCGGAACATGGAACCCCAAGGAGCCAACCGGCACAGAACGCACCACTCGCTACGGGACCGACTCCGGCTACCAGCAATGCTGAATCCAGCAATACCCGTAAAGAGTACTGCTACTACTGCAGGCAGGAAGGCCACTACAGTAACCAGTGCCCGGTAAAGAGCTACGAGAAACGACCAGCAGTTAATATGGTGGTGGCGGATTTACAGCAAGTAACCACACGGTCGAAAGGCATGGCCAAAGAATGGGAAACACAAGAGGCCATACGAAAACAGGCGACGGAATGGGTGAAGGAAGCCAATGCAAGAAACGTCGCGGACGCGGAACGGCAAAAGGCGAAGACCATAGGGAGTACCGGCGGTAGCCACCCAGAAAACGAGACATGGCAAGCACTACAAGAATGTCAGATCACGTTACCACTAGGAAGACTCTTGCAGCTCGTGCCGCGATTCACAGAAGGACTAAAAACGGTCATGACAGACGGTATAGCTCCACCGGCACCAGTCCTTTTCTCGAATCCGGAGGAGGGACCGACGGTGGTGGACACTAGTAGTCCGGTGATCACAGCTATTGTCAAAGGGCACGAACTTCCCGGCACAGTAATCGATGGAGGTTCCGGAGTGAACGTAATAAGCCTTCGCACGTGTGATGCCTTGGGTATACATGAATGGGAGCCATGTCCGTTCTGGCTACGGATGGCGGATACGAGCTCTGTACGGCCGACGGGCTTAATACGGAAATTGGAAGTCACCATAGGAGGCCACACATTTCACATCTCGGCTGTAGTGCTGCAGCTACAGGCGCAAGGCGCGTACCCACTGCTGCTGGGCAGACCATGGTTGAAAACAGCACACATCAAGCAAAATTGGCGAAAAAATATGATTACCTTCCGGCGCGGAAAAGCCAAGGTCCGGGTACCGACACAACCACGGACGAGCAACGGTAAGGAATGCACACCGCTGTATGCGGAATGTGTGAACATGCTTGAAGGATTGGCGGACGACGAAGAAGCCCAGTACTTGGAGGAACATCCGAAGATCGTACCACTCTTCGAGATTGACGTAGCTGAAGCCGTAGCCGCATACTTGCCGCAGCGGGACGACACCGAAGCCGAACCAGACAAAGATGCGATTCGGGAATTACGGCAAGCACAGGAAGCGTTGGAACGGGAAATGGCCGTTTCCCAACGGGTAAAAGCATCCCAGCTCGACGAAGTGAACCTAGGAAGCAAAGACGAATCAAAGCCGGTACACATCGCCAAAGAAATGAAGCCGGAAGATAAAGCGGCGATGATCAAACTTCTCACGGAGTTTCGCGACGTATTCGCCTGGTCATACGAAGACATGCGAGGGCTGGACCCTCAATTATATCAGCATCAGATCCACTTAGGCAAGGACGCGAAACCAGTGGCGCAACGAAGATATCGAATGAACCCCAACTACGCCGCCAAAGTAAAAGAGGAAATCGACAAACTCCTAAGAGTGGGCTTTATCCGGCCGGTAAAGAAAGCGACGTGGCTGAGCCCCATCGTCGTCGTCCCAAAGAAGAACGGTAAAATCCGTGTGTGTGTAGATTACCGGAAACTAAATGCCGCCACAATTACGGATGCATTCCCGCTTCCGTTCACGGACGGAGTACTGGATGCCGTCGCCGGTCATGAAGTTTATAGCTTTTTAGACGGGTTCAGCGGGTACAATCAAATCCGGATGCACCCGGACAACCAGGAAAAGACAGCGTTTGTCACCGAATGGGGGGTGTTCGTGGCAGAAGTCATGATGTTCGGCCTAAAAACGGCACCAGCAACTTTCCAGCGAATTATCATGGAGATCTTCGGCGAATACATCCCTGCCTTCATGCAAGTTTTCCTGGATGATTTTGCAGTCTATAGCCGGGGAAAAGACCATTTGCAGCACCTACGGTTATGCCTTGAAAAGTGTAGGTTATACCGGCTAAGCTTAAACCCAGCAAAATGCATCTTTGGGGTTTCAAGTGGAATATTGCTGGGACACATCGTAAGTAAGGAGGGCATTGCGGTCGACCCGGACAAAGTAAACGCCATACTAGGGGCACCGGCGCCGAAAACGGCCAAAGCACTAAGCCGATTCCTAGGACAAATCCGGTGGCACAGCCGGATGCTCCGTCACTTGGCGGACTTGGCGACACCATTACACACCGCGGTACATCGGACACCGTTCCAATGGACGGATACGGAGGATAAGGCATACAATGCCCTGAAGGTTCTTTTATCGCAAGCACCCGTCGTGCAGCCTCCGGATTGGAGCAAGGAATTTCACGTGTTCGTGGACGCGTCCGACATCACTATTGGCAGCGCCTTAATGCAGCTTACGGAGCCCAAATGGTACCGGCCGGTATATTACGCCAGCCGGAAGCTGTCCCAAGCGGAGAAGAACTATTCAACGACGGAACGGGAGGCTCTGGGCATGATCTACAGTGTAACAAAGTTTCGTCACTACCTATTGGGAAGGAAGTTCTCCTTCCATGTGGATCACTCGGCGCTCCTCTACTTAGTTTCCAAGGCGTCCCTGACCGGTAAGTTGGCCCGTTGGACCTTACTGTTGCAGGAGTTCGAATTCGAGATTTTTCACCGGCCCGGTATCCAGCATGCCGTAGCAGACTACCTGAGCCGGTTAGAGTCCGGAGAACCAGGCGACGGAGTAGCGGATGAATTTCCGGACGCGGAGTTATTCCGTATCACCCCGGAAACGGCAGCGGACGACACGGTGGCATCAGAAGATAAATGGCTGACAAACATGCACCAGTTCCTAAGCACGGGCCTGCCACCGGAGGAAATGAACCGGGACGAGAGGAAACGACTGGCGGTGCAGAGCCGCAATTTCTGTCTGTTACGGGACACTCTCTACCACAAAGGAGCAGATGGAATATGGAGACGGGCAGTCCGTAGTGACGAGAAAGAAGTAATCTTACGGGAAGCACACTGTGGGGTTGCCGGAGGACACTATGCCGGGGAAGCGACGGCAAGAAAGGTATGGCAGAGCGGCTTATGGTGGCCCACGACGCTAAAAGATGCCGTCAAGTATGCTAAGGAATGTGACCTATGCCAACGAATGGGCCAGCCTACGGAGCAAGCACGGATGCCACACCAACCGGTACTTCCACTAGAGCCATTCCAGAAGTGGGGATTGGATTTTGTCGGACCGTTCAAGCCACCGGCAATGAGAACGGGTAATCGTTATGTCATCGTGGCAACGGATTATTGCACGAAATGGGTGGAAGCTAAGGCCCTGAGAGACAACACCGCGTCATCCACAGCAAAATTCCTGTACGAGAACATTTGGTGCCGATATGGATGTCCAATTGAACTGATCAGCGACCAAGGAGGGCATTTCCTCGGCCAGGTAGTGGAAAGCTTAACAACGTTCTATGCCGTGGTTCATAAACGGAGCACACCGTACTACCCACAGGCGAACGGGTTAGCGGAGTCCACCAACAAAACGCTGCAGAACATTCTACGCAAAATCGTCAACGAAAACCGGACGGACTGGGACACAAAGCTCCATAGTGCGCTATGGGCGTACCGAACGGCATACAAAACAAGTATCCGGACAACGCCGTTCCGGCTAGCATTCGGCTTAGAAGCGGTCATGCCGGTCGAGTTTCAGGTACCAAGCTTACGGATCCAACTACGGGAACGGCTGAATGAAAAGAAGTCGGAGGAAATACGGCTAGCAGCACTATGCGAACTGGAGGAGCAACGGCTGGCCAGCATCCTACACATGGAACTGGAGCAACGACGACGGAAAGCGTTCGTTGACCGGCACCGGAAAGGTAATGAGAAAATGTTCGAAATCGGAAAGCCGGTGCTAGTATTCCAAACGAGGATGGGCAAGATGCCGGGTAAACTCCGGTTCAGATGGACAGGCCCGTATTGGCTGACACGGGAATACAACGGGTCCTATCAGATAGGGACACTTGCCGGGGAAGTAGTAGGCAAGTGGGTGAATGGATTTCGACTAAAGCCCTATAATGGACCGATGCCAAAGAACCCGTTTATGCGGCTCACCGGCACTACACCAGGAACCTGCCCGGGATCGGTACGGATCGATCCGGAAGAAAAAGACGACGGGGAACCCGTAGTAGAGACGAAGGAAGACACGGCAACCCGTAAGGAAAACGGTCAGGGTCCGAAGGGACCTACGGATATGTAAGGTCACACACCGTCATTAAAAAAAAAAAAAAAAAAAAAAAAAAACATTAAAAATCGAGGTATGAACGGGTGTGAAAGCGAGGCGCGAAAAGGTACGTAGTGGGCATTTAAGAGACGCCACGCTACTTAATACTAAATTGGTACACGACGTGTGCATGCTCGAAAAAGGCGCCAAAACGCACA
Source organism: Azolla caroliniana (assembly GCF_043228905.1). Lineage (NCBI taxonomy): Eukaryota > Viridiplantae > Streptophyta > Polypodiopsida > Salviniales > Salviniaceae > Azolla > Azolla caroliniana. The sequence goes on from NW_028230448.1 coordinate 12,220,978, forward strand.
AAGAAGAAACAGAACGCATGGAGACCTTTTCATTTCGCGAGCCAAGAAGCACAGAAGCACCAAGACAGTGGAAGCTGAGCAAACGCGAACCTGCACGCAGAGAACCCCCGCGCTCAGAACGCTCTCTCTCTCGCTCTCACTCTCATCACCACTCTACCTCGCCATCGTCTCTCGACCTTGAAGCAGACATGGAACCACAAACACTGTCGGAAGCGGCCAGGAAATGGTTCAGGCAAAACGGACTGGAGGGGTTCTTGGCCATCATGGAGGCACCGCCGCACAGAGAAGCCGACCGGGTCATCAAGGAGCTCGCCACAGAGGTCATCACCGAGGAAGCGATCCGCGCGCTAACAGGCCTTCCGGAGGGAGGAATCTTTCAGATCGATAACCCAACCTCGGAGCAACTCACCCGATATTTCGGTGAGTACTCTGTTGCCGGCAAAGGCTATCGGACGCAGGGCGGCGAAGATCCGCTATTCAGGGAGATAGCTCGAGTGCTCCATGAGTACGGTCACGTGTACCCCCGACCCCCTGTCATGCCAAAAAATCGGGCAGGGATGATCATAGCCACCTATGAAGGGGTCAAGGTGGACTGGCCGGTGTTGATTGCAGACGGGTTGTGCATGGCAATCGACATGGTACGAGGGAAGGACGGCAAGGAGGGCCGGAAGCTGTGGCACGCCGTAGCTCAATGGATAACATTGCTCGTGCCGCCGGTCGAGACCGTCCAGCCAAAGAAGCGGCCAAGAGTATCGGAAGGAAGCACCTCGAAGCCGGCGTCCAAACGACAGCAGCTGCTGGCGTCGAAGGCGACGAAAGGGAAGAAACGGGTCCCAGAACCGGAGGAGGTGTCACCGGTCCGACCCGTCAAGATAACCTTACGGAGACCAGGACAGAAGGAACCGGAACCCTTGACGGCACAGAAACATGCCGTGACACAGGAAGAGGAAACGGAGGAGCCAGAAGAGCACCTCCAACGACGGTCGAGAAGTAGGACCGCCGAGACAGGAGGGGAGCGGTCGTACCCGCGAGAGGCAGAAACGCCCCCAACTCAACCTGAGCAAACCACAAGGGAAGAACCGGAACCGGTGCGTAGGGAACCGGTCTTGTCGACTTCTATAGAAGAAGTCAGTCCAACGGCTCCGGAAACGGCGAGAACCGGAACTCAACAGCCGGCGAGCCCAGCCAGAGCACACGGCGGCCAAGGAGTAGAACCAGAACGGCATATGCAGGCAATCAGGCCAGACAATTCCACGGTGAATGAGCCGACCCGACCAGTACAGCAACAGGGCACCAGTAGCATGTGGCTACGGTGGGTAGGCGAGCAAATCGCCGGAGTGGTCGAGTATATAGAGGCGGAAGAGAGAGCGCACCAGGAACGGTTGCTCGTCACAACCGTAGATCTAGAGACGGCCCGGTCCAGAATCCGGAGCCTTGAACAAGACTTGGACAGGGTCACAAGGGAAACACAAGTCCAAGCACCGGTGACTCCGGGCAATGTACAGAATAAAGTGTCAAATCACCCTGTACATAGCAATCAAACCCCGGCAACGGAAACCGTTTCGGAGAGAAATGCGGCACAAGCCCAAGAGCTTGCGGATTTAAAGGATGAGCTAGCTGCCCAAGAAGCGCTGAGGAGCCGCGAAAGAGAATTGAAGACGGCAGCGGAGGCAGAACTCAAAAAGACTGCTGAGAATCTACGCCGGGCCGAGGAGAGCTTACGGAAAGGCCACCAAGCATACGACCGGCTCAAGGAGGAGAAGGAGAAAATGCTGCAAGAGAAGGAGAGGCTCCGGAGGAACGCTGAAACAGAAGTAGAGAGCCTGAAAGAGGAACTCCGGCAGGTAAAGGACCGGGAGGACCGGAACCATCGCCAGATCAACGGCAAGCTCAAACAAAAAACGGAGGAATTTGAGCAATTGCACCGGGAGTATAAACGGTTGCAAACGGAGCACAAGGAACGGACGGATGAGCTCCGGCAAGCAGTTGATCGGACCGCAACCGCATTCGCTAAGGAACAAGCGGAAAACAGAAGACGGTTGGAAGAGGCGGAGAAGGTTCGGACAGAGCTCCTCAGGCAACAGCAGGCGGAAAAAGAAAGAGCGGCAGAGGTACTGCAGAGGCTGCAAACGACATATCAAGGGCAGCTGACGCGCTACAGAGAGCAGGCGGAGGATATGGCAAACCTCATCAAGCAGTTGAAGGAGGAGCGACAAGTGGTGGAAAGCAGAGCTCAAATGGGAGCAAGTCGCATCCAAGATATAATGCGGGCCTGGTTGAACCAGACCAAGAGTTTGATTGACAACGGTTCCGTCAAATGGTGGACCAAGTGGGCCACGAACGCGGCGGAACTCCAATTGCTCCGGGCTGACGTAGAGAACCGGCGGAAGGAGGGAGATGATTGCTATATGCTGACTTCCGAAGACTTCACCGGCATAAGGGATGAGCTTGCCGAAGACTTTCAAGCCTTGGCAGAGGACCAACTAGAGCAAGTCCGGCAACTTGTAGCTCAGCTGGACGACGACAGGCTGGAGGCGCAGATCCAGTTTGAAAGCTACGAGAGGTCCCGGCTCCGGGGAGAGAAAGAACGAGAACCAGTTACGGTCAACCTCAGTGATGAGGAACCGTTACTGGAAGGAGACCGAACCGGAAGCAGTCAAACGGAGATGCCGGAGCCAGAGAGACAAACGGAGCAGCCGGCGCAACCTCAGTCCCAACCGCAACCACAGCAGCAGCAGCAAGCACAGCCGCAACAACCACAACCGGAAGAACAAGTGGAAATTCTTGAACAAAGTAATTTGGACAATTTGGGTGAACAATGAAGGGGCCGAGAAGGGTTCGACGTACAAGGTACTGTCCCACGGGCGTGCCATGTGTTACCGGCCGGCAAGGAGTCCAAATTACGGAGTGAAGGAATTAATTAGATATGGTTGTAGATAAGCATAGTGTGGACGGACGGACTGGAAACGGTATGCCGTTCCAGATCCGGACGGATCCCGAATAGGTGCGAGAGGCACCGTTTTGTACTACGGGCCGGAAACCTATTTAAAGGCCCGGACCCTATTGTAATGACAGCGGATAATTAGTAGAGCTTATGTTGTTTATACTTCTGTCTTGATTTCCGTTCTGTAATCACTGTTATATCTTACGCGTGTAATTAACCAAAGCAATCTAATAGTGTAACCTACGTAAGTCGGTGTAATCGTTGAATCTTAATCCTATGCCGTAATCACCCTTTGGTGAAGTGTCTCCGTGACACCTTGTGTTAGGCCTTGTCCGGCTAAGAGAGTAACATTTAGTACACGAGCGTTCTGAAAATAAGCAAGATTTTTATGATCGCTAAAGACAATGACCTGATGTGGAGAGCCCTCTAAGAAATGCCGCCATTGCACAAATGAATCCATGATGGCTAATAACTCCTTGTCATGTATTTCGTAGTTGATTTCTGCGACATCGAATTTGCGCGAATGGAAAGCCACCGGATGCAACTCTTCTTTATCTCCTTGTTGAGAAAGGATGCTACAGAGGGCAAAATCTGATGCGTCGGCCTCCATGATGAATGGTTTGCTTGTATCCACATGAGCTAGAATCGGTGCTGATGTAAAGGCTTTTTGAAGATGCCGAAAAGCCATATCTGCTTCGATGGACCAAAGAAATGCTTGGCCCTTCTTCGTAAGTTGTGTGAGAGGTAAAATAATCTTCGAGTAATCCTGTATAAACTTACGGTAGAAGTGTTTTTAGGAATAATCCTGAAGCTTCTAGAATGTTCCAGAGAGATCTGGAATATACATCAATTTTCTATGATAAAGTATAAATGAAAATAATATTCTACAAATTACAATTCATAGTCTAATGATAAGAGCTCAACCCATGTAGCATAAGGTCATGGGTTCGAGTCTTGCCATATCATGACACCCAACAAGTTTTAGCTAACTCTATGTTATTTTTAACTTCCTCTTTAACTTTTTTAATCTCGTCCTTTATATCCTCCATGGAGGATATTTCACCGTCCTCTCTGTTATTCCTTGGGGTCGGACAATGGCCTAACACGGGTGTCTACGGAAGACACTTCACCAAAGGGGTGCTACGACGAGATAACTTAAGACTCAACGATTAATTAGGCTTTAATTGGTTACTTAGCAATATGGCATTAGACTTGATACACGCGTATGATAGAACAATTAGCATAGAATGGTAATCAACACTTAAAGATAAAACAAGAAGCTCTATTAATTATCCGTCAAAGTTTTACATTGTAACTGGGCCTTTATATAGGTCACCGGTGCTGAGTACAAAACGGTGCCAACCGGCACCTGTTCGGAACCGGTCCGGATCCGGATCGGCATACTAATTCTGGTCCGTCTGTTCATGTCTCATAAACTACTTAATTATAATAGATTCTGAATAAACAATCCCTTTCACATTTTGGTCTTTAACTCCTTTGCCGGCCGGGTAACACATGGCACGCCCGTGGGACAATACCTTGTACGTCGAATCCCACTATCCGGCCCTTAGCCTTTGTACAAGATATCCAGAATACTCTGCTCCAGGGTATCCAATGGTTCTTCAGGAATCTGTTGTTGTTGCTGATGTGGCTGTTGTGGCTGTGGTTGCTGTTGCTCCGACTCTAGCTCTTTTGACTGTTGCTCCTTGGATGGCGTCTGTTCGGCTCCCGGTACTGGCGGTTGTGGCGGTGATTCCTCCATCAGTTGCTCTGCCGGATTTGACTCCGGTTGACTCGCCCCAGCCTTGTCCTTGCCCCGGCGATGGCTCCTCATCGCTGAGGTTGACGGTCGCCGCCTACCTTGCTTCTTCTTGCCGTAGCCTAGTTTGCTCATAACTTTCAAATTGGATTTGAGCATCTAGTCGATCATCGTCCAACTGTGCTACTAGTTGTTGGACCACTGCTGACTGTTCTTCTGCTAACTCATCTCTTACGGTGGTGAAGTCCTCCTTTGTTAGCATGTAGCAGTCATCGCCATCCTTCTGCAGGTTTTCCACGTCCACCCTTAGCAACTGGAGCTCAGATGTGTGCTTTGCCCATTTGTCCCACCATTGCACAGAGCTTTCGTCAATCAAGCGTTTTGTCTTGTTCCTCCATGCCTATACAATGAACTGGATCCGCTCAAGTCCCATCTTTGATTTGTCCTCCGCGGCTTGCCATGCTTCCTTCAATTGCTTGATCAGCTTCATCGTGTCCGCTCTTGCTCCCGGTAATGTGACAATTGGTTTTGGTAAGTGTTATGCAACCTCTGCAATACCATTGTTGCTCTTTCCTTTTCTTCATAATGCTGCTTATGGAGCTCCATACGTTCTTGCGCGGCTTCCTCCAGTAGCGTTGTTCTTTTAGCCCGTTCTTCAGCTAGCGCTGTCTCGGCTCAATGAACTTCCTGCCGGAGCTCTACCATCTTCTTATGCTCCGTATCCAGGTGCTTATAGTCCCGGTGCAGGTGCTCAAAATCATCGGTCTTCTGCTTCAGCTTCTGGTTGAGTTTCCGGCGAGTGCGGTCTTCCCGATCGTTATGTTGACAGAGTTCTTCTTTAAGTCTTTCAATCTCCGTTTCCGCCATCCGTCACAACTTATCCTTTTCTTGTAGCATTTTCTCTTTCTCCTCCTTAAGCCGGTCATATGCCTGATGTCCTTTCCGCAGATTCTCTTCTGCTCGATGGAGGTTCTCAGCAGTCTTTCTTTATTCTTCTTCTGCCGCTTTCTTCAAGTCCCTTTCTCGGGTGCGTAATGCTTCTTGTGCGGCCAATTCATCTTTCAATTTGGCAAGCTCTTTCGCTTCCGCCGCCACTGTCTCCGCGATTGGTTCCGTCTCCGGGGTCTTATTCCTATGTATAGGTGCTGGTGTGTCTTTATTCTGTACATCTACCGGAGTCACCGGTGCTTGGACATGTGGTCTGGTTAAGACCATTTTGGCCAATTCTTCTGTGGCCATGTCCAAGTCTTGTTCTAGGCTCTGGATCCTCGACTGGGCCGTCTCTAGTTCTTTGGTTGTGACTAGCAACCGGTCCATGTGCACTTTCTCTTCCGCCTCTATGTAGGGCACCACTCTGACAATCTGTTCTCCAATCCACCGGAGCCATTGGCTGCCGGTGCCCTGTTGTTGCGTCTGCACAGAGGGTTGGCTGTTGGTTCTGCTAGCCAGTGGTCGGTCTTGTCCGGTTGCGTCGAGCTGCAACTCTGTCTCTGGTTGGCGATCACCAAGGCGACCCCCCTTTGGAGATGGAGGTTCTGGTTCTGGTTGCACCTTCGTTGGCCGCTCCGCCTCTAATTGCTCTTGACCTGCCGGTGAGGGTGGCAACTATACTATCAGCGCTTGAATTTCGGGTCTTGCCGTATCCTGACCCACCGGTATAGCTTGTTGTGCAGGAAGCTTTGTGACCGGTTCTGTCCGAACCGGTTCCGGTTCCAGCCTTGGTGTGGGATGCTTAGTGCGGGGTAGAGGCGTTCCATCCTTCTTTGGGTCCGAACACTCCCTGACCTATTCTGCGGTGTTTGCCTTCTAGCACCGCTGGAGGTGCTCTAACGGTTCCTCCTCCGCTTCCTCCTCTTGAGTCCCGATGTTGATTTTTGCTGCCAAGGGGTCCGGCTCTTTTTGAACCGGTCGGTGAAATATGATCTTGATTGGCCCTGCCGGTGTCTCCTCCTGCCGCTTCCTATTGGCGCGCTCTTTTGCCGCCTTGTCCGTGTCGGTCGCGTTCCCTTTGGGTGCCTTAGAGGCCAGCAACTGTTGTCGTTTTGAAGCCGTTTTCGGGGTGCCTTCGGTCGTTCGCCCCCGCTTCGTGGTCTTGATGGGCTCGATAGGTGGTGCCAATAGGGTGAGGCATGGCGCCATTGCAGTCCATATTTTCCGACCCTCCTTGCCTCTTACAGAGTTGATGGCCGCACAGAGGCCGTCCGCAATCAGTACCGGCCAGTCCACCTTCACGCCTCCATACGTTTCTATGACTAAGCCGGCTCAGTTTTGAGGCATGCACGGGGGTCGAGGGTATACATGTCCAAATTCATGGAGCACACGAGCAATCTCTCGAAATAATGTATCTTCGTCACCCTGTGTCCTGTAGGCCTTGCTAGCTAGAGAGTATTCGCCAAAATATTTTTGGAGCTGCTCCGGGGTAGGGTTGTCGATAGTGAAGATGCCCCCCTTCGGAAGGCCAATCAAAGCATGGATGGCCTCCTCCGTGATTAGTTCTGTGTCGATTTCCTTTACTATCTTCTCGGCCTCCCGATGCGGTGGCACCTCCATGATCGTGAGGAAACCTTCTAACCCGTGTTGCCTTAGCCACTTCTTGGCTGCTTCAGAGAGTGCTTGGCAGTCGAGGTTGGTGAGCGCTGGTGAGGGATGTGTTTGAGGAGGCTCTGTGTGCGTGGGCTTGCATATGATGATCTTCAATCGCCTATGTGCAGTTGTGCTCCTCTGTTCGCGAAATGTGAAGACCTCCATGTGATGAGAGTTTTCTTGCTGCATGTTGGCGCCTTTTTTTCTTCCCCACGTGTGTGCACGTCGTGTGCTAGAATAGAATGGCGTGCCATGTGGCGGCGGTTTAATACCCTATTAATAGCCCACTACGTACCTTTTCAAAGTGCCTGTTCACTCCTTGTTCTTGCATGTGTCCGTTCACACCTCGCCCTTGCATGATTTACTTTGATTTGATTTGATTCTTCTTTTTTTTTTTTCTTTTTTTTCAGTCCTAAAATGTTTGGTTAATTCGCATCCGGTCCCACTGAACCCCTATCCGAATTGTGGGACTTGCCGGCCGTTGGACTGCTTGCCGTTTGCCGGCTCGTGCTCCCTCTTACCGGCTTCGCGCTTGCCGTTTGCTAAACGTGTTGCCGTCTCTTCCGACTTACCGGTGTCCGGTTTTGTGTCGGCCTTTACTTGTTCAAATGGGTTTCTTGGCATGGGTCCATTGTATGGTTTGAGTCGGAACCCATTGACCCATTTACCCAGAACCTCGCCGGCGAGTGTCCCTAACTGGTAGGAACCGTTGAACTCACGCGTGATCCAGTATGGACCGGTCCACCGAAACCGTAGCTTCCCCGGCATCTTACCCATGTGGGTCTAGAATACTAGTACCAGCTTACCGATTTCGAACATCTTTTCGTTCCCTTTTCGGTGACGATCCATGAACGCTTTCCTTCGCCGCTGCTCTAGTTTTAGGTGCATGATGTTGGCTAGTCGGTGTTCTTCCAATTCGCACAACGTAGCTAACCGGATCGCTTCCGATTCCTTCTCATTTAGGCGTTCCCGAATCTGTATTCGTAAACTAGGTACCTAGAACTGGACTGGCATCACCTCCTCCAATCCGAATGCTAGGCGAAACGGTGTTGTGTGGATACTTGTCTTATATGCCGTTCGATAGGCCCAGAGTGCACTATGTAGCTTTGTATCCCAATCCGTCCGGTTCTCATTGACGATTTTTCGAAGGATGTTCTGTAGTGTTTTATTTGTTGACTCGGCTAATCCGTTGGCTTGCGGATAATAGGGAGTGCTCCGTTTGTGCACCACCGCATAGAATGTCGTCAAACTTTCCACTACTTGCCCTAAGAAGTGCCCACCTTGGTCACTTATTAGCTCTATCGGACATCCATAGCGGCACCAGATGTATTCATATAAAATTTTTGCCGTGGATGCCGTGGATGCCGCGGTGTTGTCGTGTAGTGCTTTGGCTTCCACTCATTTTGTGCAATAATCCGTAGCGACAATCACGTACCGGTTACCGGTTCTCATTGCTGGTGGTTTGAATGGACCGACAAAATCCAACCCCCATTTTTGAAATGGTTCTAATGGTAGCACGGGCTAGTGAGGCATCCTGGCTTGTTCGGTTGGTTGGCCCATTCACTGACATAGGTCGCATTCTTTAGCGTACCGGACTGCATCCTTCAATGTTGTTGGCCACCATAGTCCACTCTGCCATATTTTCCTTGCCGTAGCGTCTCCGCCATAATGTCCTCCAACCACTCTGCAGTGTGCTTCGCGCAATATTATGTCCTTTTCATCGTTGCGCATTGCACACTGCCATATGCCATCTACGCCTCTGTGGTGCAGTGTGACCTGTAATAGATAGAAGTGCCGGCTTTGAACAACTAAGTGTTTCCTCTCATCTCTGTTCATCTCCTCCGGAGGTAAGCCGATGCTCAGAAATTGGTGCATGTTGGTTAGCCACTTGTCTTCCTCTGTGACCGTTGTCGAATACAAGTGTATAATGGACGTATTCACACTATCCCTTTGTATAGATCAAGTTTGGGCCATTTGTGTAATTAGCATAAATGGTAGTTGCCCTAAGTCGGTCACTATATATAGTGACCTTGTAACCTTTTTGTAAGGTTGGTTGTATTATTGGTTGTATTATTGTTTCTATTGAATAGAAAGAGTCTTTTGTGCCTTCTCTCTCTCTCTCTCTCTCTCTCTCTCTCTCTCTCTCTATCTCTGTGCACGATCTCAGAAACTGTCATACGCAGGTACTCAACCCCAATCGAATGCTACTTGATCTTCCGCATTGACGGCCTTGTCTACAACATTTGGTATCAGAGCCTGCACAGTACTCGGTTCCTCAACCCGCTGTCGGCCGTCGTCTCAGCCTGCACAGCATTCGGTTTCCTGCGTCATTCGAAGAAGAGAGAAGAAGAAGAAAAACGAGGCTTGCATCTCATCGCGTTAGATCATCTTCGCTTGGAGTAAGCCAGCCGGTTGTACTCTGTTCCTTGTGATCGTAACCGCTCGAGGTGAAATCCCCTTGTGCAACATTGACACGATCGTGCTCCACTCGGTTAAACGGCATCCGAAGAGGTCATCAAACGCTGCTCGCCGCTCATTGTAACCACTCGGTGCAGATCGGTCTCAAGACAACAACCCAAATTCGTGCTTCATCCGGCTGATCGACATTCGGGAGGATCAGTTGGATCCGTCTCTCTCGTCGCTGCAGTCACCCGAAGCAGAATCGGTCCAGACAATCGGTTTCAATAATCGGTATTTGGCATATATATTCGGAAGCGAACCGGGCTCACTCCGACTCGGCAACATTCGGGAAGACCAGTCGGTTCTGTCCCTCAAGTTACCGGAGTCAATTCGAGCAAGTTCAACAATACATATATCCGAAGCCGAACCGACTCGGGTTCAAATCCGACTAGAACGATATCGGGTGAGCCAACCGGCTGCACTCCAACAAGGTTCGTAGTCAACTCCGAACCGAGCTTCGTCAACCGAAACCAAATTTGATGGCATCAACATCCGGCTCGTCAGAAATGAGTCTACGAAAGTTCGATGGATCGAACTTCAACTTCTGGAAGGAGCAAATGCAGGACTATCTCATAGTCAAGGGGCAAATCGATCCCATCGAAAATGAAGAACCTCCAGAAGGATACAAACCAATTGAGTGGCAGAAGCTAGACAGAATCGTCCGCGCCACGATTCGGATGCACCTATCGGAATCGGTATACTTTACGGTGCAATCGTGTACGACAACATTCGAACTGTGGAAAACACTGTCGGACACCTACGAAAAGAAGGTCGCTGCAACAAAGATGTTTCTGATCCGGCGCCTCTACAACTTGCGGATGAAAGAATCAGATTCGGTTCAAACACATCTCAATGAGTACGAAAGCATAAGCTCCCAAATCTCATCTCAGGGGACGGAAATCGAGGATGAACTCAGAGCAATGATACTCATGAGCAGCCTTCCCTCATCATGGGAAACTTTCGTCACAACCGTGTGCAACGCGTCAACCACGGCTGTTAAATACTCCGAAGTCACGAGCGCAATCCTGACCGAAGCAGCTCGGAGAAAGTCTTTCGCCAAAGACTCAACAGACGACGCTTATGTAGTACAAGGTTCGACAAACCGATCGAACATACGAGGAAGAGATTCCTCACGACAGCCGAACAATCAGCGAAGACGGAGCCAGTCACGGGATAATCGAATCTGCAACTATTGTAAGAAACCCGGACACATCAAAGCCGACTGCTGCGCACTCAAGAACAAGAACAACAAGTCTCAGAAATCAGACAAGAAGAGTGGCCGGCATGAGGAGATCAATTACGTCAGCTTCTCAGCTGATGTGCTACCAAACGACCCGAATATACTATCAATCGAAAATCCAGTCGGATCAGAAGTTCTGCTCACGACTGAAGAATCGAGCACATGGCTCTTAGATTCGGGCGCGTCATTTCACGTGACTCCTCATCGATCCCAATTTCGGCAATATACGATCCGTCACTCCGACTCAGTTCGAGTCGGCAACTCGCAACACTGTGACATCATTGGAATCGGCACAGTAGAGCTCAACCTTGCAGGTGGCTCTACACTTGTACTTCACAATGTCCGACATGTACCCGAGCTCTCAAGGCCATTGATCTCAGTCGGACAACTAGATGAAGACGGCATTCGTGCCGGTTTTTCTTCGGGAGGGTGGACACTCCACAGGGGGAACCTCCTGCTTGCTAGAGGACCCAAGATACACTCACTGTATCCGTTACATGTTACGCTCAGAGAGGGTAACCTGTTTTTGGTGGATATTCCTGTGTCATCACTATGGCACAGAAGATTAGGACACCTCAGCAAGGCCGGCATTACGCACCTATCTAGAGCCGGATACATCCCTAAACTCTCCTTCTCGGACCATCAATTCTGCGAACATTGCCAGTATGGCAAACAAGCAGCCGCATCACACCCGACATCAGCACCAAGAGAAACGAGACCTCTCGATTTAGTCCACTCGGACGTCTGTGGCCCAATGCCGCATCAGTCTCTCGGCGGTGCCTCTTACTTCGTCAGTTTTATTGACGATTCGACTCGAAAGGTGTGGGCTTATCCAATTCGCACCAAAGATCGCGTCTTCTCGATCTTCTCCGATTGGCTCGCTATGGTAGAAAATCAAACTGACCGAAAACTGAAATGCTTTCGGACCGACAATGGGGGAGAGTTCAAATCAGAAGAATTCGTCAAATTCTGCCGACAACGCGGCATCCGACGTGAATTTACGGCACCATACAGTCCGGAGCAAAACGGGATTGCAGAACGCATGAATCGGACAATCCAAGAACGGATAGTTTCCATGCTCCAACACTCCGGACTGTCGGATGGCTTCTGGGCAGAGGCTCTACTCACGGCAGTACACATCATCAATATGTCGCCAAGCAGACCTCTAGGACTTCAAATTCCTCAGGAACTATGGATCGGCAATAAGCCGAATTACGACAAGCTGAGGATCTTCGGATGCGAGGCGTACGCCCTTATTCCGAAAGATGATCGCCGAAAACTTGCACCTCGGTCCAGGAAATGCATTTCCTTGGATATGGATCAGACGGCGAAATGGGATACCGACTCTAGGACCCCGAACGCAGACAAATCGTTCGAAGTTCGGACGTTGTGTTCAACGAGTCGGCTATGAATCCATCAGTCAAAACACCGATCGAAGTCCGAAGGGTAACATTTTCCGATGTGCCGACCCTTCAAGAAGGCCCCGCTCTTAACACACGGTCAGCTTCACGGGTAGCTGAACCTTCCACTACCGACTCGGACAACTCTGACTCGGCACAGCAGAATAATCCGCTTTCGGACCATCCGACCTCGATACCCGATACGACCAGTCCAATCATACCTCGACGATCCGAGAGACTGTCGCAACCTCCGGAGAGGTATTCTCCTAGAATTTTCTTCACCGACGCCGGCGAACCGACGTCTTACGAAGAAGCATCGACATCTGTTGATTCAGCCACCTGGCACCTGGCGATGGAGTCGGAAATGCACTCCATTCGGGCAAACAAGACTTGGGATCTGGTCGAATTACCTAAGAATCGACGTGCTCTTCCTTGCAAGTGGGTTTATCGACTAAAAGAGACGTCTGATTCGACCACCCCAAAGTACAAGGCCAGATTAGTTGCGAAGGGCTTCCGACAAGAATATGGCGTCGACTTCGACGAGATTTTTTCACCAGTGGTGAAAATGACAACCCTTCGTTTTCTACTCGGCGTAGTGGCAGCCGACAACTTGGAGCTGATTCAGCTAGATGTCAAAACAGCCTTCCTCCATGGTGATCTTGAAGAGGAAATTTATATGGAGCAGCCAAAAGGCTTCGTGGCAACTGGCCAAGAACATCTAGTCTGCCGACTCAGGAAGAGTCTATACGGCCTCAAACAGGCACCGCGACAATGGTACAAGAAGTTCGACGACTTCATCCAATCGATCGGCTTCTCCAAAAGCGATGAGGACCATTGTCTTTTTACCAACACAGCTCAAGATGGATCACCCATCTTCCTCATCATTTACGTGGACGACATGCTAATTTCTGGACGCCACGCGGGCGAACTTGCCGATCTCATTCGGCAATTGCGGTTGAAGTTTGCCATGAAGGACCTCGGTCCAGCGCGACACATACTTGGCATGAAGATTAGTCGGCATCGCGATAAACGACATCTTTTTTTGTCTCAAACTGACTATATCGGACGTGTCTTGGAACGCTTCAACATGCAATCAGCCAAATCTGCTTCAACCCCGCTCCCCATGAATCTTCGGCTCTCTTAGCGAGACTGCCCGACATCCGGTCCGGAGGGGGAAGATATGAAGTCGGTACCGTATGCACTGGTAGTCGGCTCCCTTATGTACCTGATGGTCGCGACACGGCCTGATATCTCTCATGCCGTAGGAGTCGTTAGCAGATTTATGCACAATCCTGGCCGATCGCATTGGAACGCAGTCAAGCATGTGTTCAAATATCTGGCTGGCACAAAAGACCACGGCATTCTTTTCGGTCCGAACTCGACCTCGGGCGTTGTCGGTTACACCGACTCGGACTTCGCCGGCTGTATAGACAGTCGGAAATCAACAACTGGATACTGCTTCAAATTCGGCAATGGAGCAATTTCGTGGAAGTCGAAACTTCAGGAGTGCACAGCGACCTCAACGACCGAAGCAGAATATGTAGCTGCGTCCGACGCTGCAAAAGAAGCTTTGTGGCTCGGCCGGCTGGCGCACACGTTTCGACAAGTCGACCATGACTCGGCCCCAGTTGTCTATAACGACAGTCAAGGTGCTGTTGCCTTGTCGAAAAATCCGGTTCACCACAACGCCTCCAAACATATCGACGTTCGATATCACTTCGTTCGGGACTGCGTCATTTCAGGGAAAATCGGTCTAGAGAAAATATCCACAACCGACAATGTCGCAGATGGAATGACCAAGTGTCTTTCGGCAGACCGCTTTCGGTCCCTTCGGCATCAGATGGGCGTAACGACAAACCAGTCCGGTTAGAGCCGGACACAGCGCAGGATGGTTTCAGACAACCGACATCAGTTCCTTAATGATCGGCTTCAACTCTTCCGACCCGACCAGTCCGGTCTTCTGCCTTCGGACCCTGCCGACTCGAACAAAACTGATATGTCCGAGAACCTAGGTTTATACCTGTAATCTTAGATAACCCATGTATACGCCCATTACGGGGGAGTGTCGAATACAAGTGTATAATGGACGTATTCACACTATCCCTTTGTATAGATCAAGTTTGGGCCATTTGTGTAATTAGCATAAATGGTAGTTGCCCTAAGTCGGTCACTATATATAGTGACCTTGTAACCTTTTTGTAAGGTTGGTTGTATTATTGGTTGTATTATTGTTTCTATTGAATAGAAAGAGTCTTTTGTGCCTTCTCTCTCTCTCTCTCTCTCTCTCTCTCTCTCTATCTCTGTGCACGATCTCAGAAACTGTCATACGCAGGTACTCAACCCCAATCGAATGCTACTTGATCTTCCGCATTGACGGCCTTGTCTACAACAACCGTACCATCCGATGTCGTTTCAGCTGTGACTCTAAACAGCTCTGCGTTCGGAAACTCGTCTAGGACGCCGTCACCAGTTTCGCCGGAATCTAACTGGCTCAAATAGTTTGCTACCGCATGTTGTATGTCGGGTAGGTGGAATATCTCGAACTCGAATTCTTGTAATAGTAACGTCCACCGGGCCAGCTTACCGGTGAGTGATGCTTTGGACACCAAATAGAGGAGCGCCAAATGATCTACGTGAAAGGAAAATTTCCTTCCCAACAGATAGTGTCTAAACTTGGTGACACTGTAGATCATGCCCAAGGCCTCTCTTTCCATTGTGGAAACGTTATGCTTGGGACAGCTTCCGACTGGCATAATACACTGGCCGGTACAACTTCGGTTTTGTAAGTTGCATAAACGCGCTCCTTGTTGGGAGACAGGTCCCTCCGGATGGGAAGGGAGAAGAACAGTGCCGATGAACAAACTCGGCCGAGGCCAAAACCGGATGAGGAGTACTCGGCTACGGAGAGCCGGATGGTACAAACCCGATGAGAACCGGATGAGGAGTACCCGGCTATGGAGAGCTGGATGGTACTAACCCGGTGAGAACCGGATGAGGAGTACTCGGCTACGGAGGACCGGATGGTGCAGACCCGGTGAGAATCGAATGAGGAGTACCCGGCTACGGAGAACCGGATGGTGAAGACCCGGTGAGGAGTGCTCTCCGGATGAAGAGACATATTCGTAAATATGTCTGTGAGAGTCCATCGTGGCTATATTTGTAAATAGCCGAAAAGTCATATTAGTATAAATATGAGTTAGGGCAAATCTTTTGAGATAGTTGTTGTCATTCTTGTTGGTGCAAGGAGAGAGAGAGAGAGCGTAACTGTGTACAAAGAGAGAGAGAGAGAAAGAGGTCGTTGCCTCTGTTGTAACCGCCGCCTGTAGCGAGGATCGTGAGCACGAGGTCGTTGCCTCCGTGAACTCACTGTTGTACATTCTAACATAGTGATAGTTTGCGGCCTGTGGGCTGCTGTGGTTTTTTCCCTTAGTTTGGGTTTTTTTCCACGTAAACATCCTGCGTACTCGTCTCTTCTTCGTGTCATTCATTATTTCTCGTTTTCTGTGTATGATTCTAAGCTCGGTTGTGGCCGAGCGTTGCGTATAGGGAGCGTGCAGTTCTCGACAAGTGGTGTCAGAGCGAAACGACACAGAAAATGGACGAATCGTTTGGCAGCATGTTCAAGCTCACCGGCTCCAACTATTCAGTGTGGAAGTCGAAGATGAGGGACATGCTCGTGGTTAAAGATCTTTGGTTACCGGTTCAGTTCGGGGACAAGAGACCGGACAAGATCGACGCCACAATATGGGAGGTGATGCACATGAAGACAACGGCGTACATACGGTGCTTCATCGACATGAGCCTATACAACAACTTCAATGAAGAGAGCAAGGCTCATGAGCTCTAGGAGAAGATCGACATTATGTTTCAAAACAAAAAATTAATGCTGTTAATTAGGTTTCAGTATTCCGGAAGCTACTAAGACTCCGGTACCAAGATGGCTCAAGCATGGCGGAGCACATGAATGCCTTCCAGGGGCTGATCCACCAGGCAACTTCATTGGAAGTACCTCTCGCCGATGAGGTACTAGCGCTACTCCTGCTCGGTTCCCTCCCGGGTAGCTGGGAGACGTTGGTTGTCACTTTGGGCAACGCCGGGCTGGAAGGAAAACGGTTATCCCTAGCAAGAGTAAAGTCGAGCTTGCTAGATGAGGAGGCGCGTCGGAAAGATAAAAATACGAGCTCCGACTCCAAAGCGCTCCTTACCGAATCAGAACGCGGAAGACATAGAAACCGTAGTCCCCAGAACCGGGAGAAGTCGGGGACACGGTCAAAGTCAAGGGGAAGGCCTACTTGCTTCTATTGTGGCAAGCCGAGACACTTCCAAAAGAACTATCGGCATTTCCGAAAAGACAAGGAAACCAACGGTACCGATTCGAAGCGGACCCCGGACTGGAACGGTAAAGACCGGAGGGGGCTGGACCGGAAGGGAACAACGACAATCGCGGCAAGTGAAGAAGAGTTGATGCTCATCACCAAGGAGAGTGAGATAAACCTTGTCGGCGACGAGATGACCTGGGTGGTAGACTCCGGAGCGTCGTTCCACCTTACCCCGGACCGGAAATGCTTCTCATTCTATGCAGCCGGTGATCACGGCTGTGTCCGGATGGGGAATGAAGGTACTTGCCGAATTGCCGAGACGTGTGGCTGACAACACCAACCGGATGCAAGTTGCTGCTGAAGGATGTCCGACACGTTCCGGAGGTTCGTCTGAACCTGATATCAGCCGGTCGGCTAGATGATGAAGGCTACACAGGTAGCATCTAGAACGGTGTCATGAAGTTCAGCAAAGGGAGCCTAATTGTGGCTCGGGCCCGGAAGGTCAACACACTGTACCTGATGAATGCCTGGTTATGTCCGGAAGAAGTGAACGTGGCATCTGACAGTGCCGATGAGCTGTGGCACAAGAGGCTGTGTCATATGAGCGAGAAGGGGATGAAGAGGCTTGCAGACGACAACCTCATTCCAGTGAAGAACGTGCACTTGGAGAAGTGCACTGATTGTCTGGCCGGTAAGCAAAACCGGACCTCCTTCCGACCAAGGCCACCGATGAGACGTAATGCACCACTGGAGTTGGTGGATACGGATGTGTGTCAAGTAGACACGAAGTCACATGCCGGAGCGCAGTACTTCGTGACATTCATAGATGACCACAGCCGGAAGCTGTGGGCCACACCGTTGAAGACGAAGGATCAGGTGCTATCCGTTTTCAAAGAGCTCCACGCGAGAGTGGAAAGAGAAACCGACCGGAAGCTGAAGGCGGTCCGAGCAGATAACGGAGGAGAATACCAGGGGCAGTTCGAGGAGTACTGCTGCTCGAAGGGAATCCAGCTGGAATTTACCGTGCCGAAGACGCCGGAACTAAACGGGCTAGCCGAGAGGATGAACCCAAGAAGTTTTGGGCTGAGGCACTGTCGACGACGACATATGTGATAAACAGATCACCCTCAGTACCCTTGGACAGAGACACGCCACAAAGAGTCTGGACCGGTAAGGAAGTGTCCTACCGGCATCTGAAGGTATTCGGGTGTCTCGCGTACTTGCATGTAGCTAAGGACCGGAGAGGAAAGTTAGATCCAAAGGCCCGGCCATGCATATTCCTCGGTTACGGTGACGATGAGTTCGGCTACCGAGTGTGGGACCTGGTCGACAAGAAGGTATTTCGGAGCCGAGATATTATCTTCATGGAGGACAAGACGCTTGCCGATTGGGAGTCGGAGAAGAAGATAATGAACTCCGAGTCAACCGGTAAGGATAGACTCTACAATGAACAGGCCCAACCGGCAAGAGACCGGTTAGCACTCGAGGAGCCAGCCGGTTACGGTGAGGCTATCGAACCGGCAGAAGAAGAAGTAGAGGAAGATGAAATCGGAATCGGCAAGACCCCGAATCAGATTCGGATGAAGAGCAAATAGAGGAGCCGGTTACCGAAGCCCAGAGACGGAGATATCCTCTAAGAGGGAGAAGGCCCCCCTGGAGATTTCCGGATGCAGAGCATGTGCTGCTAACCGATGAGGGGGAGCCAGAAAGCTTCGAAGAAGCGAAGGATGACACCCACAACCGTAAATGGTTAAGTGCCATGCAGGATGAGATGGATTCCCTGCATGAGAACCATACGTACGAATTGGTGGAGTTGCCGAAAGGAAAGCGGGCACTCCGAAACAAGTGGGTGTACAAGTTGAAACCGGGAGATGCCGGCAACCCCCCGAGATACAAAGCCAGGATCGTGGTGGAGGGTTTCCAGTAGAAGAAGGGCGTGGAATTCGACGAGATATTTGCCCTGGTAGTAAAGATGACCTCCATCTGGACGGTGTTGAGTATAGCGGCAAGCATGGACCTCGAGGTAGAGCAGCCAGACGTGAAGACGACATTCCTTCACGGTGACCTCGAAGAGGAGATCTACATGCAGCAACCGGAAGGATTCGTGGAGAAAGGGAAGGAGCACTTGGTTTGCCGGTTGAAGAAGAGCTTGTATGGACTGAAGCAGGCTCCCCGACAATGGTACCGAAAGTTTGACTCCTTCATGACCGATCAAGGGTACCACAAGACACAAGCCGATCATTGCATGTTTGTGAAGAAGTTCGAAGGAGGCGACTTCCTGATACTCCTTCTGTACGTGGACGAGATGTTGATCGTCGGACGGGACCAAGTCAAAATACAGATGCTGAAGAAAGCCCTCAACCGGACATTCTCAATGAAATACTTGGGTCCGGCAAGACAAATGCTGGGGATGCATATTATCCGGAACCGGTCAACGAAGCAATTATGGCTGTCACAGGAGAAGTACGTGACAAAGGTGCTTCACTGGTTCAACATGTCAGATGCGAAACCGGTCGGATCGACACTTCCGGCAAACTTCAAGTTATCCGGTAAGCAAAGCCCGAAGACGAAAGCAGAGAAGGTGGATATGATGAAGATTCCATATGCCTCTGCCGTTGGGAGCGTAATGTACGCAAAGGTTTGTACCCGACCGGATATAGGATACGCAGTTGGAGTGGTGAGCCGGTTTATGAGCAATCCCGGCAAGGAGCACTGGAACACGGTCAAATGGATACTCCGGTATTTGAAGGGCACTTCAAATATGTGTCTCTGATTCGGCTCCGGAAAACCTCAACTTGACGGTTTCACCGATTTGGACATGTCGGCTAATGTGGATACCAGCCGGTCTACATCCGGGTATGTAATGACATATGCAGGGGGAGCTGTTTCGTGGCAGTCGAGGCTACAGAAGACGGTTGCATTGTCAACCACGGAGGCGGAGTACATGGCAGCTGTGGAAGCCGGCAAGGAAATATTATGGATGAAGGACTTCATCGGAGAGCTCGGTATCCGGCAAGATGAATACCGACTCTATTGCGACAATCAAAGTGCCATCCATCTTGCTAAGAACGCGGCCTACCATTCTCGGACGAAGCATATCCAGTGAAGATATCACTAGATCCGGGAAAGAGTAGATGACCAGGAGTTTGCGCTGATGAAGATCCACACGGCCGAGAACGGGTCAGATATGCTGACCAAAGTGTTGATACCCGACAAGCTGGATGCATGCCGGAAGAGAATCGGACTGGTAAGACACCCCATGCCGGAGTCAAGGGGGAGTTTGTTGGGAGACAGGTCCCTCCGGATGGGAAGGGAGAAGAACAGTGCCGATGAACAAACTCGGCCGAGGCCGAAACCGGATGAGGAGTACCCGGCTACGGAGAGCCGGATGGTACAAACCCGGTGAGAACCGGATGAGGAGTACCCGGCTACGGAGAGCCGGATGGTACAGACCCAGTGAGAACCAGATGAGGAGTACTCGGCTACGGAGGACCGGATGGTGCAAACCTGGTGAGAACCGGATGAGGAGTACCCGGCTACGGAGAGCCGGATGGTGAAGACCCGGTGAGGAGTGCTCTCCGGATGAAGAGACATATTCGTAAATATGTCTGTGAGAGTCCATCGTGGCTATATTTGTAAATAGCCGAAAAGTCATATTAGTATAAATATGAGTTAGGGCAAACCTTTTGAGATAGTTGTTGTCATTCTTGTTGGTGCAAGGAGAGAGAGAGCGCGTAACTGTGTACAGAGAGAGAGAGAGAGAGAGAGAGAAAGAGGTCGTTGCCTCTGTTGTAACCGCCGCCTGTGGCGAGGATCGTGATCACGAGGTTGTTGTCTCCGTGAACTCACTGTTGTACATTCTAACATAGTGATAGTTTGCAGCCTGTGGGCTACCATGGTTTTTTCCCTTAGTTTGGGTTTTTTTCCACGTAAACATCCTGCGTACTCGTCTCTTCTTCGTGTCGTTCATTATTTCCCATTTTCTGTGTATGATTCTAAGCTCGGTTGTGGCCGAGCGTTGCGTTTAGGGAGTGTGCAGTTCTCGACACTCCTGATTGCGATGTCGGACTCGTCAACGAACACATGGAACTCTTTAGACCAATCTAGAGGTTGCACCACCGGCGCTTGTGACAATAGTACTTTTAGTGCCTGGTAGGCCTTGTCTTCTGTGTCCGTCCATTGGAACGGTGTCCGATGTACCGTGGCATGCAATGGTGTAGCCAGGTCTGCCAGATACCGGAGCATTCGGCTGTGCCACCGAATTTGTCCTAAGAATCGGCTTAATGCCTTTGCCGTGGTTGGTGTTGGTGCCTCCAAAATAGCTTTGACCTTGTCCGGATCCACTGCAATATCGTCCTTGCTCACGATGTGGCCAAGTAACGCTCCGCTAGCCACTCTGAACACGCATTTTTCCGTGTTCAGGATTAGCCGGTAAACCCTACATTTCTCCAGACATAGTCGGAGGTGCTGAAGGTGATCCCCTTCCCGACTATAAACAACGAAGTCGTCCAAGAACACCTGCATGATTGCCGGAATGAATTCTCTGAAAATCTCCATGATGATTCGTTGGAAGGTTGCCGGCGCCGTTTTCAGCCCGAACATCATAACTACGGCAACAAAGACTCCCCATTCAATGACAAAAGCGGTTTTCTCCTGGTTGTCGGGGTGCATCCGGATCTGATTATAGCCGCTGAAACCATCCAGAAAACTGTACACCTCATGACCGGCAACCGCATCCAGGACTCCATCCATGAATGGAAGTGGAAAGGCGTCTGTTACCGTAGCCGCATTCAATTTCCGGTAGTCGACGCAAACTCTTATCTTACCATTCTTTTTCAGTACTACGACTATCAGATTGAGCCACGTGGCTTTCTTTACTGGTCGGATGAAGCCAACCCTTAGCAACTTGTCGATTTCTTCCTTGACTTTTGCTGCGTAATTTGGGTTCATCCGGTAACGCCGTTACGCTACCGGTTTGGCGTCTTTACTCAGATGTATCTGGTGTTGATACAACTGAGGATCGAGTCCCGGGATGTCCTCATAGGACCAAGCGAACACATCGCGAAATTCTTTTAGGAATGTGATCATTGCCGTTTTGTTCTCTAGGGTCATTTCCTTGGTGATGTGAACCGGTCTTGCGTCCTCTGTGGTACCTAGGTTTACCTCTTCTAGTTGGGATGCTTTTACGCGCTGCGACACTGCCATTTCTCTTTCCAGTGCCTCCTGTGCTTGCCGTAACTCCTGGATCGCTTCTTTATCCGGTTCCTCGTCAGTCCCGTCCGGTTGCAATATGTACGGTGATACTGCTTCGGCTACATCAATTTTGAACAGAGGTACGATCTTCGGATTTTCCTGTAAGTATTGATCGACCTCTTCGTCCGCCAATCCTTCTAGCATGTTGACACATTCTGCATATAGCGGCGTCAATTCCTTGCCGGTACCCGACTGTGGTTGAGTCGATACTCACACTTTTGCTTTTCCACGCCGGAACGTAATTATATTCTTCCTCCAGTTTTGCTTGATGTGTGTTGTTTTTAACCAAGGGCGTCCCAACAATAGTGGGTAAGCTCCTTGAGCTTGTAGTTGGAGAACTACTGCCAAAATGCGAAATGTGTGACCCCCGATGGTTACTTCCAGATCACATATTAATCCGGTCGGCCGTACTGAGCTTGTGTCCGCCATCCGAAGCCAAAACGGGCATGGTTCCTAGTCATGGATTCCTAGAGTGTTACACATTCGGAGGCTGATCACGTTCACGCCAGATCCTCCATCGATAATCGTGTCGGGTAGCTCTTGTCCTTTCACGATGGCTGTGATTGCTGGACTACTCGTGTCTACTACCGCCGGTCCTTCCTCCGAATTTGAAAAGAATGCCGGAGCCGGTGGTGTGTCGACTGCTGTCATTCCTGTCTTTAGTCCTTCCGTGAAGCGTGGTACCAATTGCAATAGCCGGCCTAACGACAACGTTATTTGTGATTCTTGTAACGCCTGCCATGTTGGGTTTTCGGGCTGCCCTATGCCGGTGAGCTCTTCGGCATTCTCCTTTTGTTGTTTGAGCTCTGCCACATTCCGCTCGTTTGCCTTCTTCACCCATTCAGTTGCCTGCTTCCGGATGGCTTCTTGAGTTTCCCACTCCGTGGCTTTGCCTTTTGATCTTGTAGTGACTTGTTGTAAGTCCGCGACTTCCATGTCTACCATGTTCACCGTTGGTCGCTTGTCGTAGCTCTTCACCGGACATTGGTTACTATAGTGGCCTTCTTGCCGGCAATAATAGCAGTACGCCTTTCAGGTGTTGTTGGATTCAACGTTTGTGCCCGCACCTGGTTGAGGTCCTATGGTAAGTGCTTGGTTTTGGTCCGGTTGGCTGCTTGGAGCGCCCTTTTCTGGTTCCCGTGGATGACCCCCCTTTTTGTTGAAATGACGTTTCTTGTTGAAATTCTTTTTGTTTCAGTAACCTTGATGGGGTTGGTCGTCATACTTGCCATAGTCGTCCCGTTGTTGGTTATAACTAGGGGAGTGATCCCGGTTGTATCTCTCGTACCGTCCATTATAGTCCCGGTATCTATCATGTTTGTCATACCGGTCATAAGTGTCTCTTCGATCGCTGTTCAGGACATCTTGGGCCGGCCGGTAGCGCTCCTCTCGCCGCCAACGTTCTTCTTCTTCCTCTCGGTTGCTTCGTGGTTCAATTTGCCAGACTGGTGGTGCTTGCCGATTTAACAAGTTATACTCACACCGTTCCATTGTGTGACTTCTGGAGTGGCAGAGCAAGCATTGGGAACGCATGGTGCATTCCAACGCCGAATGTCCGGCATTCAAGCATGTCGTACATTGAATTGCTTGCCGGAAGCGGAGGTCCTCATCTGTCAATAGTGCACGCTGAAGTGCGCCCATGGTTAGCCATGAACTTGATTTTTCCATTTCCCGAACTCGGTCGATCACTTGATCTATGCTGCTGGTGCGGAAATTAATGACGGTGCACACCGTTCGTAAGGGTTCCCGGAGTGCTGCTAAGAATATGGCCTTTGTTTCTTCCTCTGGTGGTGCCCAACTGAGTTGACTGTGTATCCGCTGGAACTGGATGACAAACTGTTGAATGTTCTCCGTTGGTTCCTGCCGGATAATGTAAAATAGTCCTACCATTTCCCGTTGGTCCATCTCCTTGTGAAAGAAATGCAAGAATTTGGTCTTTAATGCTTCAAACATGGGTATGGTGCTGGGATCTTGTGTTCGATGCCATCTGGCGACCGGTCCCTCTAGGGTCATGCCGAACTCTGCCATTTTTTAGCGTTCTTCTTCGGCCGCATTTAAGCGTTGGGACACATGGTTTGCCTCTCAGGTCTGCTGAAACGCATGGACGTGGGCTTCTGCATCCGGATCATCCCGGTATCTGGGGTATTGGAACGACATATCGTCGTTTGGTGTCGGTACGCGGGCTGGTGGTGTCAGTAGTCTTTCCTCCTCCTCTGTCGGCGTCAGAGGTCTTTCCCGCTCCTCTGTCGGCATCGGGGGTCTTTCCCCCTCCTTTGTCGGAGTCGGGGGTCTTTCCTGTTGCTCTTTCAGTGTTGGAGGCCTCTCCTCCTCGACTTCCAGTGTCAGAGGTCTCTCTTCCTCGACTTTTGGTTCTGGCGTGTGCTCGACTTCCGGTGTCGAAGGTTCCAGCCTTGTCAATTCTGGTTCCGGTGTCGGCAAGGTATCCGACTCCTCGTCCACCGGTCCGTCTGGGGTGTTGTTACTGCTGCGGTAGTTCATATGCGCACTGTATTCCCCTTCCGAACCCGATTCAAAAGCCGAAAATGCTTCGGATTCGCCTTCGCCCGCTGCCAATGCTTGGAGAAGGGATTCCACTTCTCGGAGGCTGCTTAGGCTGCTTCCTTCGTCCGGGTAGTTGTTTTGTTGTAAACGAAGTGACTCCTTGGCCACTCTCCGGATCACCTTGGAAAATGAGTGATTCGCTCTGATTTCTTCTACCACTTGTTGGAAAGCCTCTCGCTTCCTCAACCATTCAACAAGTCTCCTTGCTCGCTCCGTAATCGGGTCATTCGTTGGTCTAGCTAGTCATCCATTCCCGCCGCTGTTCGCTGCGATTGTGCAAGAATCGTGGTCGCCAAAAACTATGTTATTCCTTAGGGCCGGACAAAGGCCTAACACAGGGTGTCTACAGAAGACACTTCACCAAAGGGGTGCTACGGCGAGACAACTTAAGACTCAACTATTAATCAGGCTTTAATTGGTTACTTAGCAATATGGCATTAGACTTGATACATGCGTATGATAGAACAATTAGCACAGAACGGTAATCAACACTTAAAGATAAAACAAGAAGCTCTATTGATTATCTGTCAAAGTTTTACATTGTAACCGGGTCTTTATATAGGTCACCGGTGCTGAGTACAAAACGGTGCCAACCGGCACCTGTTCGGAACCGGTCCGGATCCGGATCGGCATACTGATTCCGGTTCGTCCGTTCACGTCTCATAAACTACTTAATTATAATAGATTCCGAATAAACAATCCCTTTCACATTCTGGTCTTTAACTCCTTTGCCGGTTGAGTAACACTCTCGAGATACCTCGATGTCATTAAGTTGTTTTTTAAGGTTGGTGTTTTCCACTTTAAGTTTTTCTATTTCGGCCTTGAGGGCGTCTTTTTCCTCTCTTCTTTTTTCTTGTGGGTTTCAGCGTCTTTCACCCATTTTTTCATATTCATCTCTATTTTTGTTAAATGATTAAACATATCTAAAAAGTCCTCCTTACTTATACCCTTTTCTTGTATATCCTTATGTTCCTTAGTTCATTTAGACGTCATTGTGGTGTCAATATGAAAAAAAAAGATAAAATAAATGGGTTCGAGACTTAGCCGAGTTTGTGTGTATGTCGTAGTCACATCGGCATTTTGTAGCATGCGATGAGAACACCAAAAGAATCTACCCACGGACATGCCAAGAAAAACGGCACTCGACAACGTCAAGAAAAGAAAGAGAAGAAACACGCCACGACAGTGACGACAACGACGGCAGTCGTCAGACGACGGCGATGGCAGTAGACGACGAAGACAGCAACACCAAAGAGAGAGAGAGAGAGAGAGAGAGACTTTGAGAGATGTTGCAAGATGTACGGGAAGAAGTCAACTTGGCACATTTTTGCAATTTCACGTGATAACCAAACATTTCCTTAATGAATAGACATCTAGAGGTTTTCACTAAGTTCTCAAGAAGAGTGTCGTCCCCAAACACATCCTTTGCAAAGTCATTACATTGATGAAATTTATAAAACATAAACCAGTTTGCTAATTGAAAATTTCTTGTCTATTGTTTGAAATATATATGGTGGACCAACATAAAACTTTTAGCCACAATATGCAATACTATACGTTGATAGGCAAAGGGATTGAGTTATATCTTAGCCAAGTGATAAATTCATGAACTACCATGCAAATATCTCTAACATCCTCAATTTCCATCATTCTAATAATATTAATACCATGAACTTTGTTTGTCTATTCATGAAATATTTGGGTAATATTTAATATATATATATATATATACATATATGTATAGAGAGAGAGTTGTATTTCACACATTTATTAATGTGTTTTCACCAAAATAAGAGAAGGCTGCAATAACATGAGGGTGTTGCACATTTTAGTCCTCTTCAGTTAGGTTGTTTTGCTAACATGATCTTATTCTTATGATTTTATCAAAAAACTGACAAATTCTTATACGTTTTTTAGTACATATATTGACAAACTAGAAAACAAAGCAAACCTTGCAAACGGACATTCCATATAGTATCACTTTTGATTTATAACTTATGCAAATGTGGTGTAGTTTCAGCGTGTTGGGAATTGAGACTGGCAAAAGCTTCTAAATACTGCACTTTCTGTGAACATAATGGGCTAGTAGTAAAGATCGAAATCGTGGCAGCAGGTATTCTTGCATTTGAAAGTTAGCCACCAATGGTGTGCTGCAAAGTGGCAGCAAACGAGAATACAAATAAAAAACAGGAAATGGATATGGCCATTGTATTGATTTTGATTTATGAAACTGTCATAGTCTCCGCATACTGTACAATGAGACTTGTAAGCTTTTAAATATTCCGCATACTTTTCGGTGAAGATAGTCAGCATAGCAGTAAAAATCAAAATCATGCCAGCCAATAGCATTTTAAAACAGGCAATTGAATTTACCCCTCACACACTTTCACATTGAAATGGCAACTAGGGGTTGGCTGAATACCAACAGAAGAAGTATTCCTACAAGGTTGTACCAGCTTTCAAGAACTAATAAGTACAAAACCATCACCAACATCACTATGAATGCTCTTTACTCTTCCACTGCACCCGACTCACAGAACCAAACGATGAAATTACAAATTACGTAAAGAGTTTTTCGACTGAGTGCTTTGTGACAATTGTTAGTCCCACAGATCATGTTACCTCCAACAACAATACACTCCAAGCAGCGAAGGGGAATTCACTTAATAAACCTTTAAACCCTAATTCTTGAAAAATAATGTTCAATAGGAAATAAGAAACCAACATTAGCAACATAAATCCCCTCGATGGAAGCATAAAAGTTTTGTTTAAATGGTGATGCTTTGCAACATAAACCCTAATTTCTTTACAAAACGAAATCACCCTTAACCCTGATCCCAACACACACACACATAAATATTTGCATCTACATTGTTAGCACCAAGCAATAGTAGGTAAACCGTAGGATTTTTTACATGCTTTTTAAGCCAAGTTACTTTTATGTGGATAATGGTCGTGAACAATTCACTGGAAGTACTTGGAAGTATTTATTAGCAGTGGGGATCATCTGTCTCTCTTTTTGTCAAGATGCCCCATCCTCTTCCCCACCCACAAATAGAATGAAATAATATTTGCCTGATAAATACCTGTGCTTAATAAGACCATTGATTTATCAGTTCCCATACCCCCAAGAATATACAAAGAATATTCGCATCAGTAATTTTAAAGAAATTCCCATTTTCCAAAACATTTAATGTAGATCTAATGTCAACACGAGCCACAATACATTAATATACTAATTTTTAGTCTCACATACAATGACGTTAATATTAAATCAGTGAGGATTTTCTGCAACCTAAAAGTTAAGAACAATGTAATTTCAATTCATTAGATGCTCTTAAAATCATTAATTCATGAATCTTTAGTGGCCATTTAGTAGCTTTAAAAAGAATAAATTTGCTAAATTCATTCAAACATGAAAAAGAAACTGAGATACAAAAATTTACCAAAATTTAGTACATCTTAGTATCATTAATTACCTAGAAGGGGCTGATCCTGCGAGCTAATTGTAGAAGAATCTCTGGAACTAATCTTGGCCTGGGCTTTCCCAAGACATCTTTGGCATGTCTCAATTCATCATCTGCATGTATAACATCGAGAATGTCTTGCAAAAGCACATCATGACCACCTCGCATTGGGTCCTGAAATAAGCCACATTACATGGATCAATATTCATTGCTAAGTGTTTGTTTAACATGTTTTAAGACCAATCTCTTTTCATTTTAATACCTGTAAGAAAACATCTGTGTGTGTCTTGCCTTCATAAAGCTTTGTTGTTACTTGTGCACCCAAAGTTGCCAGAACATCAGCAAAATTTGTGCTGCAAAGTAGGAATTGAAAATTATCATCGAGAAGGACAAAGATACATATATTCACAACCATGAGCACATGCGACAAAAAATGCATAGATTTACCAGCACATTTATGCAAAGCTTGGACTAGATGTTTCATCATCTCCAGATGCACAACAATCCCTTATGAGTAAAATCTTGAAAATGACTACATATTTTCAGCCACTTTATGCATTAGTTTGGAATAGATCTTATGGCATCCTTACATTACAATGACAAAAAGTAAAACCCTAAAAATGAACAGATTTTTTCAACCCATTCATGAATCATTTAGAATAGATATTGTGGCATCTTGGATCACATTACGATTCCCATGAGTAGGCGAAGATTCATATATCCACATTCTTTTCAGACAATCTATGTGGACAGGCCACTGCTAGAGTGATCATAGTATGACTTCTTCAATTAGTGCTGGGGAGGCTTGGCCATTATGAAGTTCAAAAACATATACAAAAGTACATATAGAGACTAATCATTATATAGTTTCATCACATTTAATGCTTCCAAAAACATATATACAGTCATGTACATAGATAAACTGATCATTGAATAAACTCTACCCATATAACGAATAATGACATGCAAGATAAGAATTTACCTCGCCTCACATGGAATTGAAACATCAGCTGTTCCATGTAACAAAACTATAGGAGGTAGCAAGGATCTTGCACTTGTTGACAAGCTCTGCACACGAAACTCTGGAGAGTAACGCAATAGAGAACTCTCCCCTTCCATAATACTACATGATGGAGAAATAGATGCCTAAGTGGTAAAGCATGTTATAATAATCAAATATTTTAAAGAGACTTCCAAGGTACCTAAGAAAAAGTTTGCGATATAGTCCTCTATTGTGAAAGTGATCTACTAGTTCTTTGAAATTATATCTGCAAAAAATGGAGGCTGTGTTAAAGAATCAATGAACACTCTAAATAAAATGAGCACTGTATAGAAACTTACCCTCCTGAAATACCAAAATATGCTTTAAATTGAGATGCGACCCATGTCAGCTCCTGCCCAACTCCTTTAACACTACCTCTTGCATCTGTTTCCTTGTTGATTCTATATTCCTTGATTGCTTGCTCTACCAAAGCACATGCTGCCAGATGTGCTCCAGCTGATTGTCCAGCCAAATAAAGTCTAGAAACTTATGTATGAGTTAATTACATCCCAAAATATGTGTAGGAATGGGTGCAATTGAAAACTTAAATTCCACCTGTTGGGATCACCACCATATGTTACAACATTCTCACAGATAAAAGATATCCCTTGCATGACATCCTCAACCATATCACTTACACGCCCTTGGGGAAAATTCCTGCTTAAATGAAAAAGTTAACCATCAATACTCCTATATTATCAACATTGAATTTGAAAATGATAAAGATCAATTAGCAACAAACTACAATATCATTCAAATGATGGACCTGTAGTCTATGCACGCAACAATTATATCTCTCTCCAGTAATTGCAATCCTAAAAGAGAACCCCATGCTTTATACCTGAAAGCAATTGAAGAAGTAATTGTTTAACAAGGTTACACCCATCAAAGAATCTTAAGAGAAATCCAAAGGTGAACTGATCTCAAAAGTAAATCAGGACTGGGATTTATGTGTCATGTACTGACCCGATTATCCAAGCACCACCAGTTACAAATGCTACGACTGGCTTGGGAGAATCACAATTCTCTGGCAAATAAAGATCCAACCTAGTTGAGAGAAAAAGCAGAGTTAAAAAAAATTGCATGCACAATAGTTGACAAATGGAAAATATAAAACATCCATATTCACACACAAACCGGTTTCTTGGATTTGGGCCATAAACAATGCTTCTATGAATTCTCTTGTCAAAGAAGTAATAATATCCCACTGCAACAGAGAAATAAAACATGAAATCCAAAGCACATTCTGCGCACAAGTCTAGACTCTAAAAGAGGTGAAATTAATCATTCAATTAGGGTGAATAAACAAGGGAATTTATAGCTTATAAAAACCATAAGTTTACTAATTTGGGGTGAGTTTATGGCATATATTGCTAGTACTTTCTTCATTTTGTTAAACTGTGTAAATCTTGTAAAAATCTTCGTTGCAACACATAGGAAAATATTTATAAAATCCCTTGAAACTTGACATTATTAACTTGCATTCAACCCAAACAATGAAATGCACATTAAGTTACGACATTCTTCAGATTTTAAAAACTTGGTTGAAAAAAATAGCCAGAAAAATTTATAAAACACATTCAATCCAAACAATGAAATGCACCTTGTATAAATCCTGGCATGAGAAACATAGCATAGCAAGCAAGAGCCGCGAGCTTTGTGAGCCATCGGTAACCTATACTGCAAATGGAAATCAATGCATGAGTTCATATGTTCCATGATCAACACCAGAAATGTAGAAGGTATAGAAATTTTCTCATGTGGAAAGAACCAAGACCCAACTTCCCCTCATGTTTCCTACATTGTTAAGACTAATATGTGCTTCTGACAGTGGAGGCACCATGTACTTATTTAAAAGCTAGATACCCTCAACTTCCCTATAGAATTTCATAAGTTTCAGGTCCTAATCCACAATCAGGGAAAAATCGTAGGTGGAATTTTTTTTCCAAAACTTTGTGCTCAAATGATTGAAGGTGTATATCACATATCCAACATTTTCCAAAATATACAATAAAGGAGATATAGAGCCTACGTGTGTTACCCAAGAAATTTCAACAAGGTGAAAGCAAGCTTGGTGATAAGGTACGTCTCTGCTGCAGCATGGCCAAAATCATCCCTGAAAGAAGAGATACGAAAGGCATCTGAGATATTACTTTCAGTCTTACATCGCCTGCCTAGCAATGGAGACTTGGGTACAAAGGATTTCTTCTCTCCTGAGGATTGATGAAGAATTTCTGATGCAGAATCAAGTGATGTGATTCGAAAGAGGCGCGGATGATCGCTCCGTGGATGCTGTTGGATGTATGCCATGGAAACTTTCAAAGAGCTCTGAAGATGATGTTGGCCCAGAATTTGGCTCATGAAAGGTCTTCGAATTAGTATTAGTATGTATGCTTTTGCTCGATCCTTTTTCAAAGGCAATCTACCACAAGAGGTCTGATCTCTCTTTTAGGGTCCCGAAGCTCTGATTACCATTTCTGGGTTGGTCCCAAGGGCCAAACTCTTGTCTTTTTTATTGGGTTCCAAATATACGATGAGCTTTTTTAGGGTTCGAAACTCTTGTTTCATGGGAGGAGGAATGTCAAGCACTAGTGGATTCCAAACTCAGATATTTTCGGTAGAATCCTTAAGCTCTGATCTTTTCCATTAATGGTGATATTCCAAACTCTGACACACACACACACACACTCTCTCTCTCTCTCTCTCCCTCCCTCCCTCTCTCTCTCCTTCTCCTTCTACTTTGTTAGAGTTAAAAACTGTGATTGGTATTATTCAAAATCTCTGTGCGAGTCTTTCCTACACAGATAGATAAAAGAAGATAATGGAGTGGGACATAGACAGCGATGATGACCTTGATTCGGCGCGTTCTCTCTCTCTCTCTCTCTCTCTCTCTCTAGCAAAGAAAAAGCAGAAAAGCAGAAAAGCAGAAAGAGTTTTTTTTTTACTCTTCATGATTTCTACCCCGCCATTCAAGCAAGATTGCTGCAAGAACCTCTCTCTCTCTCTCTAGCAAAGAAAAAGCAGAAAAGCAAAAGGAGTTTTTTTTTTAGTCTCTCATGATTTCTACCCCGCCATTCAAGCAAGAACTTTTCTCTTCTGTTTATCTTTCTTCACCATGTCTATGTCTGTCTAACCATCCAATTTTAGAATCCGAGCTTTCCATTTTAAGCATCCATTTTGCTTTTCTTTTCTTTGAATTGGCTTTTCCTTTTCCATTGTGTCAAACACTCAGATGTGTTCTCAGATGCTTTCTCTCTCTCTCTCTCTCTCTCTCTCTCTCTCTCTCTCATATATTGTCTTATTCTCATGTACTTCGGGATGATATGCAACACTTAAGTTGATGTATCAGACACCTTCCGACAGATCACCACACCACGTTAACTGTTAAGGTGGACAAAACAAAAATGATGGCAATTAAGGCAATACAACCAAGACACTACTCTAGTTCACGTACGGGAGAACCCGAAACATGTGGTGGTGCAACTCTTCAAATATGTCTCATTGATAGATAGGTGGAATGTATCATGTTATGAGTCTAGACCTCGAGTAGGTTGGACTAACATTATTTTATGTTTGAGAATCGCCACAACCAAGAATGAGAAGTGAGATTGATGTTATTTTAATGCCATGGTTGTTCTATGTGTTACTTTCTTGAGTGGAAGTTTGCAATGGCACTATCTCACTTTGTGCATGGAGTGAATCTAGAGAAATTCTGGAAACATGTGTTTTTAATAGCATGACACTATCTCACTTAGTGGCATGCTATTAAGAAACATGTGTTGGCCCATAGAGGTACCTAGAGTACATAAGTATATCACAAAAGTCAGTAGTATGCTTCATTGGTTGGGTGTATCAACTTTGATAAATATTTTTGTAATCTATTTTTTAAGATCTTTGTAAATATCTTAAACAATCATCCCATCAAAGAAATAGGTCGTTGATGATGAAATAATTTAGGTGATGCCACCTTTGAAACTAACTTAATCATACCAACCTTCCATGATTAAGGCATATAACCAAAATCCCGACAAAGTTGAAACATCAAAGTTAAGGGCCCTTTTAAAACATTGGAACATCAATTAAAACTTCATTTGTCAAGACATCCCAACTAAGGATTTTTACCACTAGAAATATGCCTTAAGATCATGTCCACCTCATACTCTATGAAATTCGCATCCAATTCCTGACTAAACAAGTTGTGCATAATACATCTGTGAAAGTGTTTTTAGAATTCAAGGTATTAAACACTACAAGAATATAAGTTATGAAGCTTTCACATTTGGAGGTCAAGAACACGAACCAAGGTCTTGAGGATAAGTCAAACAAAAAGCAAGACACGTGGTGAAAAGTAAAAGAAGAAAAAAGTGGGCCACCAAAATACAGTCTGAAACGAACGCTCATAACTCATTCTTTTAGAAGCCAAATATCATGTTCAAATATAGGTTGGAAAGGTTATGAAGAGAGCTATCCGTAGCTTTTTAAAGCTCTAAATTTGGAGCTTGGAAGAGGGAGATATGACGATTAGAAGATCGATGTGTCATAGCTAAGAATAGGAGATGAAAAACTCTAAAAAAAACATTAAAAAAAAAAGCAAGGGAAACTTATCTAGTGGAAGAGAACTTTATATAAAGCAAGAAGAGTAAGGTGGTAGGGGGTCTACTTCTTGTGGTGTTTTTCTTGCCTATTCATGTAGTGTGGTTGTGTTGTTATCCATATATCTTTGTAGACTTGGATTTATGTATCTTCTTTCTCTCTTCCTTCCATCATGATTATTCATTATCAATAGATCTTTGTGGTTTTGGATCTATATATCTTCCTTCTCTCTTCTTTCTATCATCTCTCTATCATTTTGGTGCTCCAGGGAGGGTCGATCCTTTCCGTATAACGGGAGGAACGGTTGTCCACTCATTGATGGTTGGATCTATCGATTCATCATCAAACTGATGGCAAGATATGGAGTTCGCGATGCGACAGATCTACGAAGAGAACTTTTCCAATTGTGTATGGTTTCATCAATGTGCTACCTTGAGTATGAGAATAGCAATGGGACCGGTTCGGTTTTTTGGCCTTGAAACCAAACCAAACCACTTATTAAGAAAAAAACCCAACCAAACCGTTTGAACATTTTGAAGCCATTTAAACCAAACCATTTTGAACCGAACCGTTTAAACTAAACCATTTAAGAAGTATGAGAAACCAAACCATTTGGGAACAATTTAAAACCAAACCAAAGCATTTACGAAAAAATCAGAACCAAACCAAAGCATTTACGAAAAAAACCAAACCAAACCACTTTAAGAAAATGTAACAAAAGACATTGCAACATCTAAACCAAAACCAGAGATTCGTTAGACATAATAAAGAAAGTAGACATTAGATAAACATAAAAACAAAACCAAAGACAAATAATAATAAACTAAACGAATTAGAGAAAGAAAAACAGAAATTTAGACATTTGAAATGTTTTTAGAACAAGAATACCATAATAAACAGAAATTTAGACATTTGAAATGTTTTAAGAAGAAGAATACCATAATAAACAGAAATTTAGACATTTGAAATGTTTTTAGAAGAAGAATACCATAATAAACAGAATTTTTTTGATAATAAAGTTTTGTTGAGAATGTATAGATAATACACAAAAAACTAAAAGTTTTTTGGAATGAAATCCTAGAGCTTATGACCAACAATCGATCATATACAGTTCACGTCAGCATTTAAGTTTATATCCACCATTTACAACAAAGTTAAAAATATAAGAAAAATGTGAAAAACATCTACATAAACTAATGTTCCTCTTTTAGTTTCTAATGTTTACTTTCAGCTTGAATTACGGATTCCTGGAAGTATAAAATATGTAAAAGAAGTAATTAGTAATAATAAATAAAAATAAATAAAAAGAAACAAATTCGTAAAAGTATGCACTAAGAAATTACAATGTCTTCAGATCGTGAATTAGAAACAAGACTTTTATTGTGTACACCCATTAACCTCCAAATTTTAGAGTTATTATCAATAGGTTGTATTGTGGTTGAAGGTGGCTCAACACCACTTGAGAATGAGTGGTAATGGGACTCAATCATGCCTTCAACCAGCTTAATATCTAACTCTCTTTCGATATGGCCATTTGGAATAGGCAATCTATAAAGGAATGAAAAATATTATTAAACTCAAATAAAATATTAGAAAGCATGAAGACAATTGTAAAACTTAAAGGAAAGTATTACCTGGGATCAAGAAACATTGCAATGCGCGATGGAATAGACTTTAACGATTCTTGATACTTAATTAAATATTGTAAGCAGTTCTCAGATGCTTTTTGAAGCACCTCTTGTGTGAATCTAGATGATCCCGGAAAGGAAGAATCTAAAAACTGATTACAATGATTAAGTAAACAATTATGTAGGATATCTTGATCCTCCTAGAAAGGTAGAAACCTCTGCAGGTGTTTCTAACCATTCCTCCATAGCATGTATGTGACTCCAATCTTCTACGGTCAAGATATAACCATTGAAATCACTTGAAATTGTTAGATCTGAAATTGTAAAATTCAATATATCTCTATCCTTGATAGCTTGCCTAAACATCTCCAAAGTAGAATTCCATCTTGTAACAACATCAAGCCTTGGAGGTTCCATTTCACGATGTTCAACCATCTTAGCATACTTCCTAAACACTTCCCTTCGAACCTTGCTAGATCTAATAGTTTGGAGCACTGTTCTCAACTTTTCCGTTGAGGGTGAGATAATCTCTAATGCTGACTTGATGCCCAATTGAAAAGTGTGCACCATACACCTTAACATGTGTGAGGGAGCTAAAATTTCCTTACCATGCTCATTTTGTAACAACATGCTCAATTCCGTTGCAGCCATTTGTGCATCACTAGCTCCATAAAAAATTGTAGCTAATAATCGACTTGAAATATTAAAAGACCCAAGTCAACAAAAGAGGGCATGTGCACAACGTTTCCCTGATCCAGCACTTGGAAATACATACACAAAATCCAATAGCATGGACCTTGATCTTGTTGTCTCGTGACATGCCCAATGAAGTGTCACCGAGTAGAAGCCCTTTAGACTACTATTTGACCAACCATCAAAAGTAATAGAAAATCTTGATTGACTTTTTGATAACAAAACTATCACTTGATGGCGCAACACCACATACATTTCTAAGATGGAACGTTTAATCGTGCACCTTGTCTTCATCTGATATCCAGGTACAAGGTCGTGTACGAACTCTTTAAATGCATATGATTCCACATGTGCATGGGGCAAAGTTCCCTCAACAATGTACCTCGTGACGAAACAATCAATTTTCTTCTCTAAAACACGAGATACTTTAGTAGACTCTATAGAAGATTGAATAATCTTCGAAATACCTGAATTTTGATTTGGTTCGTCTGATAGATGATGTTTTTCCGTTAAATGCTTAGCTATAGTACTTGTGGATGTTTTTGAAGACCAACAAACATGACAATGATGGCATCATCGTCGAGGTGTGCCATTATCCATATAAGATATGATGTGAGCATTTGTCCATGATGAACGTTGCCTTTTTCATGACATGCTTGTTTGCCCATGGCTAACATTAATTGATGATGAGTTCATCGTTGCATGAGTTTGAGAAGATGATTCCATTTAATGTTGTCCCTATAAAACATAAAAAAAGAAAGCATAGTTATGTACATAATACACATATTTTGTCCATAAGATAGTAACTACCATGACTATGACTCATATATGCATGGTTGCATCCACTTATTAATAGCAATAGTAAATAGCATTGTATGTACTGAGCAAATACAATACAAACAAGTTAAAAAGCTCACAAAAACGAGTGTGCGTTCAAATGTCAAATACCTCTAGAGTGGTAATTGGGTTGCTAACCTCTACAAATTTGGCCCAATACTGGAATTGACTTATTAACCTCCAAAATTCCCATCTATGGCCAGTCACAAACCGCTCGCTATCCCATGCCTTGCTTAAATGGTCCCAAAAAATGGATGTAGTTTAACTTCTAGAAGGTCATCTATGGTCTAGAATAAAACCCCTTAATACCCCAAGAGACAGAGAACTCAAGCAAACCAATTCGGCTCTAAAGCCCCATCTATGCCAAGTGTGTGGAATTTGGTTAACTCAAGAAACAAACTAGAATTGGGTTGAAAGATCTTTAAAAAACCATCTATGCCAGGTACACACCTTAAGATTCATTGGCAAAACACGAAATTCAAAATTGCATAAGGGTTGAAATCTTGACAATGTAACATGGTAGGCAAGGTAATCTGATATGTTAGAGTGGGTTCAGCTAGAAAAACCCTGTTATAGTAGACGACAAAATTGAGCTGAGCTCTAGTAACCCATCGATGTTATGAATGCCTAAGGAGTCTTCGATCAGTCTAATGTTCCAATGAACGTAATTATCTAGGCAAACGATGCAACTTGATCTGTCTCTGGGACGCAACTGTAACCAAGTTTGCCTGAAGGCCAAAGAGGAATGTGTCTATCCTCTTGTTGGCCAAAACTGTGATGCCCTTCAACAACACGTAATCAGCTATAGCAGCCCATTTACACACATAGAACTGGGTAATCCTCTCCATGATGATCCAAATGGATTGTGAATGAATTGATTGCTTGATTAGAATTCACCTCAATTGATGATCCAAAGGATTGTGAATGAATTATTTGCTCAAATGTACTTCATCTCGATGACAATCTAAAAAGATTGAGAACGAAGTTATTGGCCTCATTTACATTAAATTAATGCAACAAGGTACAAATATGGGACTCCGACTGATTCTAGGATGATGAATTTCTAGAGCTACTAAAAATGTCCTCCAATGGTGTCACACAAGCATCATCATCATTATGTAACACTTTTCGAGACTTACAACAACTCTAGTTATTGGGTTGATGGAATGTATTCAATGAATAGTAGAAGAGTTTTGTTTAGATCGTTTAACATAACCAGTCATCATCCAACTGATTCACTTGTAAGAAAAACATGTAAACCTAAACAACTTTTGATACAAAGAGGTAAGGTAAAGTCCATGACTAAAATCCTTAAGACATTGCCTTTTCTTCATATAAACAAGGACACCAGCACCATTGTAATTGCAGGGCTTTTTGAATGAGCTCAAAGAGTTCCTTGCTTTCGTATCTATCTAAGAGAAACCTATACATGAACTTATTTGTTGTAGGGTGTTGAATGATGGATTGATCATCAGGCACCCATAAGGAACCTTGAGGACTAAATGCATTAAGTCCATCTAATGGATTAAAAAATCAAGTTCTCCTTGACAAAATTGCCAAATGGTTTGACTACAAGAATGGAAATAATTATGACAAAACAAAATGAAGTTTCTTCCATGGAGAGTATCGCAGAAAGCATAGGATACTTGCAAGGGAAACATATGAATTATCCCTTAATTAATCACAACCATAGCAGTGGTCACCACTGCTGGATGATGATGGTAACATCTGTTTTCAATGACATTGTAACAAATCATTGGGTAAAATGCAGCAAACAATATGTAACGGAACTAGTTACTGATCCTGAAAGTGGAAGAGAAGACAATATATTTTCTACCAGTATCATCCTAGAAATTAAACTAATGATTAGTGCATTATTCAGTAATCATGCAACAAACATGAAATCATGTGATGCTCCTTGATATCATGTGATGTACATACCCATCCACAATGAATGCATGCATTCTGGTATACCAAAAACATTCAAAGGAAAGAGCATACACATGTTCTAAGATATCATGGGAAGTATAGCAATACATACCTGTGTAACGTGTTATAGTAGATTGTAAACTATAGTAGGAACTTTGAAGAGGACTAGGGAGTCAGGACTCAGGAGTTAGGAGTTAGGATGAGGACCGAGGTAGTGCAACAGAGAGTATACAGTCTGTGAAGGTGTGCAGAAAAGAGAGTCAAGAGGCAAGAGTCAATACTTAGAATTTAGGATTATTATTTTTAAATCTAAAAACCTGAAAACGAAACCTTTAAACCGAAACCGATAAACTTATAAGCCTTTAAACCGCTAACTCCAAAAACCGAACCAAACCGAATCGTATACTATGAAATCAAACCAAACTAATTATTTAACTTTAAACCGATAAACCATTAAGCCATGGCTTAGCGGTTCAGTTCGGTTCAACCTGAAATCGGGCCCATTGCTATATGAGAAGACGTTTTTGGATATATGGTCCACTTGGATTTGACTTGTTGGAGGCGTTGAAGATGTATACTTCAAGATGCAAAGATTCAAAGCAGGGCTAGATCCATATTTTCAATATGAAGTGCATATGAAGTACCCAAGGTTTTCCCATGATTTGCTTCGAGTATGTCAAAGTTATGATCAACAATTGAAGAAGTTGTTATTCGGTAAAGCATATGGAGTATCGACGTCATATACCATAAATCCAAGCTATAATAATTGTGGATCGGTCATGAGCCAACAACCAGAATACTTGCAATGTCTGATTCAACAAGTTCCCTCATATCATTATTCTAATTTTTGGAGTTATAATAATGTTTATGAAGGTGATTCTAGAGACAAGAAGAAGAGGTGATGAATGTGGAGTTCCCCCATATAGTTCATGAGGACAACCATGATATAAAGAATGATGATGTGAAAGACGAATCCAAGGAGATTGTTATGAGAAGCGATGCTATGGATGGTGATGCCAATGTACATCATGTTGAGGACATTATTGATACAACAAGAGATATGGTGGTTGATGATAAATATGTGCAAGATGAAATGGAAGATATGACAGAAAAAGTTGTTGATGGTGAAGTACCCACAAGGGAGTTGCAAGATGAAGAAGGTAACCTGGAAGTGATAGCTGGAGATTGGTTTTTGGAGATCAATGAGTATAAGGAAGCATTGGTAAGTGCCAAGTTGTAGTGTATGAAGGTGTTCATGCAAGATTTGTGTTTTGGATTTGCAATGAGTAGCAACAAAGTTATGTGGGCATCAACTCTTCAACAACAATTTGATCAGAAACCAAGAGAATTACTTGTAATGCATGATTGGAGTATCATGAACTTATCACCATCACAGGATCCACCACAACTAATCAAATGTATAAAGGAGAAGGAATCATCTATCGACAATGGCAATCAAGAAGAGGAAATCATAACAATTGATGAATCTTTGTGGGATAGGGAAAACAAATCATTCCACATGGCGTCTAAGGAGGAAGAAGAAGTCATTGAAGAGAAAAGTATTATCACCCTAAAGGGGAAAAAGAAGATGATTTCAAACGATGTCCAAGGAGAAGAGGATCTAAGGTTTATTTCTCTTCTTTTTAAGTTTCTAAAGTTATTCATAAACGACTATTCACAAATAAGAGTAGAAGGCATCAAGCACCACATCAAGTTGGAGGATTTGAAGTTTGTCTCACCTATTGTTGTGGTTCCAAAGGAGAAAGACATCAACTTCCAACCCTTTAATGATTCAACCAAACGAGATCTATTTTTGCTTCCTTTTCGAGATGACATTATAGATGAAATGGTCAAACATACAAAACAAGGTAGTGTGGAGAATGTCATGTTCCAAGAAGGAATTCACGTGGAATCAAAGATCAAAGTAATTCAAAAGGTGACAACTCCAACAAGTCTCACAACTTTGAAGGTGTTTGTGCAAAAGGTTCGCTCGCTCAAAAGGTTTATTCATATGTTGACATGCTTACTTCTCTCAAGAGCTATGTATCACATGACCCTACTCGTGTTTGGAGAGTTGACAAAGGCATAGTAATTGTGGTAACCTCTTTCTTTGTGTTGACAAGGAGAAAGATGGCGATGGCAATTGTCAATGTGTGTGTGGGTGTGTGTCTAGGAGTGTGAGGATTTTCCTACCGACTAGCGGGGGTTTTACTCACATAATTTGTTTCTTTTTATTTATTCCCTCCTTTGTCTATAGCCATGAATAAGGCGAAGGAACACGTTCGCGTTCACAAGTGGAAGGATCGCGCATAAATGGAAGGATAAGGGAAATTTTAGGGGTTTTTCAATGATTTTACAAAACACATTGATACCAGTATCATACATGTTCAAACATACTATGAAAAAGGTTAAAAATCCACTATTTTCGTGATTTAGAAGTAACTAAAAAAAGACGAATTTCAAAAAGATACATTCTCAATTTATATCACAAACTTTACAACCAATGTTATTTTATAAGAAACGATTTTTTAGAAATCATAAGAATTCAAAACACATGCTTTTATATTACTCGATTTGTTACAAGCGGAATGTAGTTACACTTAATAGCCAAATATACATTCATGATCACTCCTTTACGGAGAATCACTACTATAACTAATATACAATGATGATTCCTCCTCATCATCCTCGGATGTACCAATCAGTGCATTATCTTCGTCATAAACCAAATGGTTTGACTCTAGATTATATGTAGCAGATCTCATTTGCCATTGACTCGAGCCACCTTGTAGACCTGGTAATTTTTCTTTTATTATATCTATTGTTGACTTCCTTAATCGTCCGGCTTTTGTAAGTGTGAAGTCGTACATGATGATATCCACATCAGAGATATCAAGGGTCGAGGTGTTACAAATGTTTCGCTTCCTCTTCCTACCTCCCCTTCTTGTTGG
Source organism: Azolla caroliniana (assembly GCF_043228905.1). NCBI lineage: Eukaryota > Viridiplantae > Streptophyta > Polypodiopsida > Salviniales > Salviniaceae > Azolla > Azolla caroliniana. The sequence continues at coordinate 12,262,638 of NW_028230448.1, forward strand.
GCATTCAATCATCTCCAATGTATACTTACCTATAAAAGCATTTGCACTTCTAGTGTTGTACCAATGAACATTTATAGACTTGATCGTGTTTTCTATTTCATGCATTAGCACTTCTAGAATTTTACCAACCCAAAATTGGTGGCCATGTGAGTTCTCATCAGCCGGCGTTGCAATCAACATCCCCGCGGTGAGCTCTTGCAAATTGCCTTGCCATCTAGCTTCGGCTGCTTTGGTCATCCTTGGTCCCACATAAATGTCTCTTTGTTGTGGATGGACCAAGTTGTCATTAATCGCATTTACTAGTTGCTCCGGAGTTCTATTTACGCGATCATGTTGCAGCAACCATGTGAATGGCGTTTCCAAATTCCAATTATCAACAGATACACAATTGTCTATAATTTCTTTCTGATCACTATAAAATACATCCCACCATGACGTGTCTTGTTGTGCGGCATATTTCTTGGCGGCCTCAATATGCTTTCTTTTTTCTTCTAAGGCTTGGAGCCATGACCGTTTTTGTTCTGATACCAAGTCGCTCTGCAACTGTCCTTTCTTCTCAATTGGCATTTGCTTAGCTCCATGGACAATTGTACTCGGCATACAAAGTAATAACTGGCAACCACCTTCAGGTTCCCATGTTGTAGAAGATGAATATTGTTTAGCATACAAAAGTGTAGAACCACTTATTCCATTTTTCTTTATCATAAAAATGTGATTGAAACTTATATTGTTTAACTGAGCAAGCACTTTAACATTCCCACCACCCCCATCTAATATATATCTCTTAAAGTCATATAGCTCCTTCAAGTGTAACACTTTTGGGCGTGGTGTATAAGCATCACAAATGACATCAAATAGTTTAGGTAAAGTGAAAGCATCATGCCGAGACAACTGTCTGGAGAATGTGCTAAACATCTGATCTATATGGTCATGTGTGTGGCCAACCAAAAGGAAATTGACTTTCACTTTCCTAAACAATTCTAGGTTGACCAACATACTTAGATAGCCAAATACAGTTGAATTTTTGTTCTCTCTAGCAGTATTGTCCAATTGAATGTATAGAACAGGGGGGAAAGGTTGGCCCCAAGACATCAAAACTCAGTGAATCACTGTAACTATTAGGTTAGGGTCATTGTGAACATTGGGGTAAGTAATGAAGACGTGAGGTCGAACAGACCTATTATAAGCCAAGCATCCCACCAAGTGCATTTGAACAAGGCACTCATCATTGACATCTTTGGGGAGCCTCTGCATATGCGGCAAGCATGTCTTCTTCTGGTCCATGCCATCTATCATTAAGCACATGTATTGTTCGGGCCTCTTCAAACACTTCTCTCTATGATGCATCGCCTTCTTTCATTCTAAGGATTGTGCCTCACGATGCTCTTGTAGTAACTTCTTACTCGTATCCTTTTCCATTGATGTCTTTGCACCTTTAGCCAAACTTTTAAGATTTGCACAAATGGAGCAATACCCCATACGTACTTTACGAGGAATAATAACATTTGAAAACCAAGCTCTCCATAATCTTGTGAATTGGCTATAGGTGATAGACTTATTACGTGAGCCCAGCATATCAAATCGATAGACATCATAAACTTCCCGACGTGTATAATTATCAGAAAGATGCATCCTACCTGTAGTGGGCATTACTTCACAATTTAACTGAAAGTAAGTTTTCATCCAACCAATAGCATGTCTTCCAATTGCACCTTTCATACTTGGAACCTCTTTACAATTGAGCATCTGATCCCCGCTAAGTAGGCGTTGTTGTACTCTATGTAGCCGCATGTTACTAACACATAACGCAATTTTGAATGCAACTCTACATATCTGTTGCGCATGGAAGATATAATACTCGAATGATACTTTGATCCCCGTACATTTGTCAGATACTAGTTGCATATGTGACCCGAGGTAAGTGTCTTGCTCATCACCGGTCATCGAAAAATAGTATCGCCTTAATTCTCGCAACTTTGATTTTCCAATCATAGACATACAACCACGGGCACAACATATTTTTTTGACATCAAATCCAATCTGTTTATCTGATGTCACCAAGCTAAATCTAGCCAGACGAATTCTTCGTGGGATTCTTCTAATATGCATAGGGCTCCCAGATTTCTCTTCCTGCATAGAGGTTGGTGTAACCTTGTTACAGTCTAATTCTCTGTTGTGACCATCGCCAATGTTATTCAATGTTTCCTGGGCACTACCTTCATTCTCCGTATCTTTATTAATATCGTATTCTTCAATAGAGAACTCTTCACATGTGTCATTATTTACATTCCCTGTAGATGAGCTCAGACAATATTCTTCGATAGAATATGGTGAGTCAGTCGACAGACAATATTCTTCAATCGAATATGGTGACTCTGTTGACAAACAATACTCTTCAGTAGAAAACGATGGGTCTAATGACAAACAATATTCTTCAATCGAGAACGGTGAATCTTCACTCATGGCTTAAGGTCTAGATAGGGCTCTCTAAGTTATGTGCTTAGGGTAAGGAAAAAAACTACTAAGCTCCTCTCTAAACATATACTCCTCTCTAAACATAAACTTCTCTCTAAACAAAAGCCAAATAAATAGAATGTCTATATTATGTAATATTCTATTAATACAATACATCAAAAAATTATTTTTAATAAAGTAATTGTACTTAAAATATCAATTATTATATAAACTACATCTATATGAAGTTAAATCAAGTATAATATAAAACTAATCATTAACAAGCCATGAATATGTTGGATTAATGTTAAAATCATTGGCTAATTAATGGCACCCATTTTGATATAGAACGTCTCACTCATTGGTTCTTTAATGCTCACCATTTTAAATATTAGACTTATCAATCATTGGTTAATTCATGCCAACATCTTTAATACACAGCATTTGAGAGTCATAAAAATTGTTGCTTTTAGTAATCAATCATTGGTACATTCATGAACCTCTATCATTGTCTCCTTCATGACCTTTGAAGTCATTGCAGGTTGTTATGACCATAGTTCTAGCCTTACGTCCCATTCGTGTCATACTCAAACGCCAATATTCGTATCATACTCATACGTGAAAAGGCTCCAAGTATGATTGAAATCCATACGCGGTACATAGATATATTATATATACATATGGTGTATATGGTGTACATAGTGTGTGTGTGTGTGAGGGGGAGAGAGAGAGAGAGAGAGAGAGAGAGAGAGAGAGAGAGAGAGAGAGAGAGAGCGTGTGTGGTCTAGAGAGAGAAGCCCTGTTTTGCATGTGTGAGGAGACAGTGATTGAGTGTATATCTAGACTCTAGAGAGAGAGAGAGAGAGAGAGAGAGGAGCTATGGGTTTTGTCTGTGTGAGGGAGTATGTAATATGTATATTAGATATCTAGATTTTGTAGAGAGAGAAAATCTATCAGTTCTCGTGTGAGAGAGAGAGAGTGTGTGTGTATGTGTGTCAGATGTCACTTCTATTCACAAAATATTATGAATATCAAAAATTAAAAAAACCAAAAAAAAGGAAAAAAAGAAAAAAAGCCAAACGAATATCGTGTATCATACGCGTACATTTGCAAACGTTCGCGTACATCCAGTAAATTGGACGTACGCTGTCGTGCCTTTCGGCTCCGGATCGTTGCGTGAGTCGGGTGGGAACCGCCGAGGTTTTGGACTAGGAGAAAGAAGAATATGAGATGAGGCTAGTAATGAATAGATTATTAGAAAGAGAGATAGAAATTTCGTGAATCCCACGAGTGTATTGTATTCGATTAATCAATATTTAGATAAGAATATGTATTTAGATTGAAAGAAAGATATAAGAAACTTGTGAATCCCACAAGTATAGATTATATTATTTTCGTGAATCCCACGATTATATTAATCGGTTGGTGTTTTCGGAAATATATCCAATTTCCAAATATTTCACACGCCTATTACATTGTGCTCCCCATCCTTATGTAGTGATGGGAGAGACTAAGCATAGCTACATGCTTTTCTTTCTAATATGTTCATGCACACTAAATATGCATGTGATGCTTTTCTAATCCTTGCTTTTATTTGCCAAATATAGTGCTCATGCACGCTAGATGTGCATGAGTCACTTTTTAGTTGCTTGCGTTTTTCTATAAAATATTCACGCACTCTAAAAATACACGATTTACCTTTTAATAAAGGTAGGTGCAAATAAAGCACTTATAGTTATTAAATCTATTTGTGGAACACTAAAGATAAGGTAGCATAATGGTAAAGTTGAGGTTTGGCTACATGGAGGTACAGAGTTCAAATCTTGCCCTATGCATGTGATAAATATCTTGATATATTATTTTATTTATTTATATGTAATTAAATCGGTTATATTATTTTTACTTTTTCACGTAGTGTACGAAATACACTACGACACTCGCCCCCTCCGAACCCGCACATCCTCCGGTATGTGCCGAAGTTGCCGATGCTCGTTGTCTCCCCTTCATCCTCCGTTTGTCCCGCTATGTCAACTTTGTCTCTCCATTTTGAGTAGACCCATTCTTTCCACCCGAACCATTGTCGCCATCCGATCCACCATATTCTTTGTTCTCTCTCGTCATATTCTTGGCCCTTGTCATTCGTGGTAGTGTCTTTTACTGGCCTCTTTCTTGTCTTCATCAACCTTGACTTTTTTTCGGATCGCTCTCATTTGATCGACTTTCGGTTTGATCGGCTTCCGATCGGATTCGTATTCGGCCGAATCGGAATCGGTTGTTCGGTTTCGATTGAGTTGGTCTCCTTCCGGCTCGGTTTCGATCTATCGGTTTTGGTTTCGGTTGGCTTTCTTTTCCTCATTTTCACCAGCCTCGACCGGTCCAACCTCCGGTTGAGTCGGATTGGCTTCTTTCCGGATCGGTCTCGTCCGATCGGCTTTCGGCTAGGTCGGCTTCCATCCATATTCGCGTTCGACCAAGTCAGACTCAGTCGATCGGTTTTGATCGAGTCGACCCCTTTTCGGGTCGGCTTTCTTTCGGGTCGACTTTCGGTCGAATCCTCTTTTACCCGGTTCGGCTTTCTTTCGGCCCGGTTTCGATCTATCGGTTTTGGTTTTGGTTGGCTTTCTTTTCCTCGTTTTCACCAGCCTCGACCGGTCCAACCTCCGATTGAGTCGGATTAGCTTCTTTCCGGATCGGTCTCGTCCGATCGGCTTTCGGCTAGGTCGGCTTCCTTTCCGATTTGTATTCGGTCGATCCGGACTCGGTTGATCGGTTTTTACCGATTCAGTGCTCTTTCGGGTCGGTTTCTTTTCTTTTCTTTTCGTCTGGATTTGCTTTCTTTTCTTCGTTTTCACCTGCCTTGTCCGGTTCGACTTTCGGCACTTCTTTCCGTTGTTCGCTACGTAGGTCCTCCGATATGTGCTCGTTGTTCGGTCCTCGTGTGGTTGTAATGCATGCTTCTTTTCTCGCCGTAGCGCGTGCTTCTTTATTCGCCATAACACGCGTTTCTTTATTCGCCGTAGAGCGTGCTCTGTATTACGCGCTTCTCCCGTCGTAGACCCGACCTCCTCATTGTCGCACTTTCTTTTAGATTGGAATTTCGGATGGATCATTTTCCATCCGAACCGACTTCCGACTTTACCTTCCTCGCCGCCATCTCCCGTCTCTCCGGTCTCACGTTGGTTCTCGGACACAACCGCCGAAGTCTCTAGATATTGTTGGCATGAATCCTCGGTATTACCTTCTTTCGTAGTTTCACCCTTAGCATTCTTCTCGGCTATCTCTTCATCGTATTCGTCGGCTTCGACATTCGTTTTCTCTCCGCCACCTTCCGTCTCTTCGGTCTCACGTTGCCTTTCGATCGCAACCGCCGGAGTCTCTGGAATCAGTGGTGGGGAAGTCTCGATATGGCAATCCGCCATTGATTCGTCCATAGCCACCTCCGATTCGATTTCGTCTTTTGTGGCTACCTCCTTAATCACATCCGCTTCACACTCTTTATCTGCATCAATTATGCAAACATCTATTATGCTTACCCCTTTTTGACCCGATGTCTCGGGCACTTGTATCCCGAAATTTCCTTCTACACTTGAATTATCGGCCTTATCCTTCGCCATCGTTCTTTCACAAGACGAGCGGGTGTCTTGTTCCACTCTTTCTCCCGTGGTACCATCATGTTGTATTTCGGCCTTCATATCGGCTCCATCGTTTGTCTTCAATCGACCATCCTTCATCGGCCATGTCGTTGACAAGATTCTCATCTTCCTCTCATCATGTCTCCGGCATACCCTTTGGACTTCGGCCCAATCTTCGGTAAGACCATTCGTACCTTCATCGTCTTCGAGTTCGATCCCGATGTCCATCCTTTCTTTTCGATCGATCGATTTTACGAACATTAGGACTTTATCTTCTCCCACCAATCGTTGTTCCCGCT